>NC_136315.1:9832968-9944143 GCF_964198595.1 Lampetra fluviatilis
AAACGGGGGGCAACGCGGCTCGCGCGGTGATGGCATTGGAGCCATTTGGTGGAGACTCGGCCAACAGACACACGACTGTCTCACACGGAGGCTTTCGCGAGCAATCTCATCCAGAAGCGAGTGGCAATTACTGGCGAAACGTCGTGCTCAGATTGTGAATGTTGTGGTTTGGCTCTCTCCATCACACACCGGTGAGTGCTGTACTAGTGACGAATTGGCCACGTTCTGTTTACGTGACAACCCTTACCAATTGGCTGTGCCGGGTGGTGGCGGCTTTATATGGATACAGTACTGAAAAATGAGAATAGGGGTTTACCCTTTCTGGCAAAACAATTAAAATAACAGGAGGTGTTCAGATGTTCAAACACCAAATAGATACCTGTTGCAACGAAATCAAGTGCCCATTGATCCACACGTGTTTGTGGTGAGCATGCGAACGCGCTCGGATGATGACCGCGTTGTCTATGAACCCGATTGGTCCACAGCAGAGAGCGCTCGTCGGATACCTCCGGTATAAATCAATGCAGTACTATACACCCCGGTCGTGACATCGGTGGTACTAACCCAATGTTCCATTCACTCATCACGATACTTTCTTATACTTTACACTCCCATCGCGTGTTTGTGTCTTCACACCCGTTTGGTTCCAGTGACGGCATTAAAATGTAACCCCCCCTCCCTCCCCCCTCTATTTAAGACTGAAACAGAAGGAGGATTTCTCCACAAGTGTGGCTGTCGCCTGATGATGCTGGTTGTTGTTGTTGTAATTAGCGGCGAAACGTCACGTGACTCGATGGTAAATGTTGTGGTGGGTTCACTCTCCAACACGCAGCCGGTGTGCTGAAGTTGTAACTGATCGGCGCGTTTTGTTTACGTGACAAACCCATTACTAATTGGCTGTGGCGGGTTTAACGACACATTTATATTTACGCGATTTAATCTCGAAAAAAAATCTCTATGATGCGTGTTTTGTATTGTTGTTGTAACGTTCGGACGGCTCCCCGACTGGACATCTGTGAAAAAGAGCTTCATAGCTCATCGGATTTCTCCTCCAGTATCAATCAATAATTATCCAGCGGGGAGGTGGGCGCTGGATTTTTAACAACGCCGGTTAATCACATCATCATTTTGCACTTTTCTTGTATGACAAGTCTTTAGGTGTTGTGTGTATGTTTTTTTCCTTTCTTTTAAATTTGGTTACTATATGAAATTGGCATAAATAAACATACAAATGGACAAAAATAAACATCCTACTGTAAGAAGCTACTTTATTTATGGTACCGGACTTAGCACTCGTCTCAAAGACTCTGCATGGGGCGATGCGTGCACGTGCAGTATTTTCATGAAGTTGTATGTAGTGTATAATGTACTGTATATAATATTTAACACTGAAATCAAGCGTAGTTACTTTGTGTTGTCACGCACGCGGTGCCGATCGACGGACCGGGTCACGCAGCCTTTGGTAGCGGTTTCGCCGGATCGGAAGCGGCCGGATAATGATCGACGATCGACTCCTACTCTGATTCACGCGTCTGCGCGCGAAGCGCTTCGTGGTAGCAGTGGCAGATCCGACGGGTGCGGAGGCGGAAATCTGGACGATTGCCCACCCGCCCCAACGAGACCTGATCTTTGCTATGTGATTGACATTGACCAGAGGAAATGCATTGCGCGAATTAATTCAGTTGCCCCATTTAAACGCCTTTACGTGTTGGGACTGCTTCCCGCTCCCCCCCTCCTCCTCCCTTGGGAAGTTCCTAAATCTGCCTCTCGCCTTGTGGACAGTTGGAGCAAGTGCTGTGAGCGAGCGCCTGTTAAGGTCGGCATGGCTCACGAGGGGGGGTGGGTGGCCAGCAACCACGCCCGGCTGCCTTTGTCACCCGCGTGGAGTCGTTTACACCCTCGCACCGGGCTTCCCTTTCGAGGCTGAGTCTCAGGTTGGCAAGGCCCAGGGCCGGATCAAATATTCACCATTTTTATCGGTCGTGAGCAAGAATGGCCACCCGGGTTACTGCGCTACTGCTCCCCACACATTCACTCACGCGCGCGCACACACACACACACGTGCGTGTGGAAGGGATGCGATGGGAGGGAGGCTTGTGCCATGGTCAATCAAACTCGGGGTCGCCGAGTTGGTGGCGCAGCGCACGATCCACGACACTACCACCAGCCAAGTACAAATATTCCCCGAATAGCCTTAACAGACTTTTGGGGCAAGTGCTGTTTGCGAGCGCCTGTGGAGGCCGGCACGGCACACGAGGGCGTGGGTGGCCAGCACAACGCCCAGCCGCCTTTGTCTCTCTAGCGGCGATGTTTACACATCGCACGGGGTGCTCAATTGAGGCTGAGTCGACCTAGAGGAGGCCCAGGATTGGCTAAGATATTTGTTCCTGACTGGTTCTAACATTCGTCCCGTGAGCGGGAATCAAACTCGGGTGGCCGGGGGGTTCATAGCGCAGCGCGCTAACCACTGCGCACCCCCCCCCCCCCACACGCACACACACACACGGACACGCGCGCGCGCACACGGACACGCGCGCGCACACACACGCGTGTGGAACAGATGCGAGGCAGGCGAGGCGCGTGCCATGGCCTTGAGACTCTGGATCAGACTCCGCGCGTTGGTGGCGGCAGCAGCAGCTGCTGCTGCCGCTGCCGATGTGGGCCGTGCCAGCGCCGGCTTGGCTTGGCCAGACCTCACTCGGCCGTGGCCAGACGCACGCAGCCGGCCGCCGCACATTTGGTGCCGCTCCGCGCTTCAAAGGGAGAATTGTCACGGGAGGAGGAGGTGGAGGTGGAGCCTCCATGATTGTCACTGGCAGGGTCGTCAGTGGTATTAGTGCCAGCTCGAGTTACTACTCTGACATACGCAACGTTGCAGTTTGAGACCGTTATTAACTCACTATCTGATTGATTATCATCATCATGATTATTGTTGTTGTCAGGACTGCTATCGATGCGATTGGCATAATTTGCTACTTGATTAAAGCGACGATTAGTAGGAGTTATTACGCAGTATGTATTATTTATTTGGATGGAGGAGGGCAGATTAGCCAATGCAGCCCAAGCGGAATTGGCAAGCGGTGGGGAGACCTCAAGCCAGATGGTTGGGAGATGCAAGAGCACAGACCCTTGGCAGCCGGGTGGTCACACGTGCAAGCAAGCAGCTGGAGCAGCTGGCAGGAGGAAGGAAGCGAGAGCGGTGTGAGATCTGATTTAACGGTGGTGACTTACTGTGACCTCCTGACTATGGCGATGATAGCCTTGATGTGTTCACGTCTCATGAAGTGGCAGCCTTCTATAAACAAATTCTATTTAACCACGTAGGGCCCACTGAGCCACACATGTCTTTTTCAGAGGCGACCTGGCCACAGACGATCGCTCGACGAAGTGGCTCAACACGTGTAAATGCAGAGCCGCCAAATTCTGTAACCGCGTGCCAGGCGAGGCGGTGAACATCTCGCCACCGCGGTGCCCACGTGACCCACCCTCTGTGGTGCGCGTCGCGACTGAGCCACCTGGACCAGGAGGCTGTGGGTTCAATCCCGAGCCTGACGATGCCTGCTGCTGTATATTTGGAGTTCGGAGATGATTGTCTTATATGCAGGAGGCTGTGGGTTCAATCCCGAGCCTGACGATGCCTGCTGCTGTATATTTGGAGTTCGGAGATGATTGTCTTATATGCAGGAGGCTGTGGGTTCAATCCCGAGCCTGACGATGCCTGCTGCTGTATATTTGGAGTTCGGAGATGATTGTCTTATATGCAGGAGGCTGTGGGTTCAATCCCGAGCCTGACGATGCCTGCTGCTGTATATTTGGAGTTCGGAGATGATTGTCTGATATGCAGGAGGCTGTGGGTTCAATCCCGAGCCTGACGATGCCTGCTGCTGTATATTTGGAGTTCGGAGATGATTGTCTGATATGCAGGAGGCTGTGGGTTCAGTCCTGAGCCTGACGATGCCTGCTGCTGTATATTTGGAGTCTGCGTGTTTTCTCTTTCTCCCCGTGGTCGCACGGATTTGTTTTTCTCCGGGTACTTGAGGCTCTTCCTTCGCATTTAGGAACGTGCGTTGAGAGTTGTTTGACTGCTGTGCATGTCCACGTGATGATGAGCCACTTCGCTGAGCTGTCGTTTGTCGCCGGGTCGCTTCTGACAAAGGGCGACATAGCTCAGTGGGCTTTACCGGGTAAAATACATCAACAATGGAATGTTCAATAGCCGGGAGTGCCGGCTACAGCGACTCGTGGTCGCGCTGCCTGGAGGTGAACTCGGCAGCGGGTGGCCGTTGCGATCGAGGATGCATGAGACTCTTGTCACTGTTCAAAAGGGGCCGTCCATAAATGACGTCACGCACCTAGGGGGGGGGGGGGTCAGACATTTGTGACGATGTGTGACGAGGGGGGGGGGGGGTTGAGAAATGTGACGTCACATCAAAATTCGCAACTTTAAATACATATAGACAACACGTTCTACTTAATTAAAGAGACTTTTTAATAAATGTTTTCTCTTACAACATCAGAGTGCAGCGCCACATTAAATACGCACTACAATGACAATAGTTTAAAGCGATTTGAAGCATGTTTTATATTTTTGGGGGGGGGGGCAGAGCTTTGTGACGTCATATTTGAGGGGGGGGTCTGACTTTTTGTGACGCCGTGTGGCGATGGGGGGAGGGGGTCAAAAATCGTCCAAAATCGCGTGACGTCATTTATGGACGGCCCCTAATGGTCTTTTTTTGGGGGGGGGTGGGCGATAAGATCGCGTAAATATGAAGGTTGTCGAGTATAGACAAACACTGCCGCCCCTGCGCTGATGCGGGCTCCACGGGGTCTCTACTGGAGGTAAGAGGGAGGGGGGTGAGCGGCTATGGGGGGAACATCCCCCAACCCCCCCCCCCATCTCGGGAAGCCAAGGCGCCTCCACGGAGTCTGGCCTTGAGCGGGGGGTGGGGCACGAGTTGGCCGGTCAGGGCAGGCCGGTTGGCGTGGCGTGAGGGGGGGTAGTCGACGGGCTGTGCGTGATTGGTGGAAAGTGAGGTCCACAAAACGTCAGGGTTTGTGTAACGACGTTACGGGGCTCCGATTGGGGGGCGCTGCACGAGGCCAAGTTGATTGACAGAGGCTTTGAGGGCGGGACCAGATTTGTGTAGCTTGGTGAGCGTGGGCATTTGCGCAGCAACTTGTTCAACTTCTTTTGCACCGTACGTAGCCAACCGTGCTAATCGGAGGTGCGTGAGTGTCGCTCCTGTGCCCTTCGCTGTTGCTGGAGGGCGACTGCCTCCAACAGCCCAGTAGCAGTGTGCATCACGAGCCCCCTCCACAGAGGTCGATCTTGACGTCGCTGGTAGCAGTCATCGGGAAGTCCACTCAGCTCCGCATCCTCCTGTACCACATCAGCCCATCTCTTCTTGAGCCAATTCCAACACACACAAACACAAACACGCACATTCTCACCAATCGCCTGCAGCCAGTGATGAGTGGCGCTGGCTGCTGCTGAGCAGAGAAAGTGCTGTCCGCTGTTGTCTCAACAAAAGCGCCGTGGACTCTGGGGCGCTGGGCAGCAGGAGAATGTGGATCCCAGCGGCCGCATTCGCCCCTTTCTTTGTCGAAGCCCATGGGGCGCGCACGCTGCGATGGGGACATCGCCACTGCGCCTCGCCAGCGCGATGCGTACAGTCGCTGGCGGCTCTTTGATCGCTCAAGTCTAATAGGCCCATTGTGCGTTTCCATTCCATCTTGTGTCACGTGTCGTTTAATAACGTATTGTCATAATGAACACTGAACGCAAGGAATCGGTGGGACGGCGCGGAGTTCGATTCGGGGCCGTCATCATCACCATCACCGTCATCAGCAGCAGCAGCATCTGCTTTTGTAATGCATTCAGAAAAACAATATTCGTTAAACATGGTTCATTGTTTCGATTTAAAGCTTTCGTGACTGCAGGGATTCATCTTCTTGGTTCTTTCGGTAAAGTCACGTAGAAGGGAAGTAATAAAATAATAAAAAATTATATTTTATTATGTTTTATTTTTATTATTTTATTACTTCCCTTCTACGTGACTTTACCGAAAGAACCGAGAAGATGGTTCATTGTTGCCTATTCGACTTAGGTATTGGCGGATATGTGAACATATACAGGCAATGACAGAATTGTTGGGTTACTGGACAACATTAAAGCACGTGCTGCTTCAAGCGAGGTCCCTAGGCCCTGTACAAAAATAACAAAGACAAAGATCCCCCGTATAGCCTAACCAGACCGTTGGGGTAAATGCTGTTAGCGGGTAGCACCTACGAAGGCCGGCACGGAACACGAGGGGGTGAGTGGCCAGCACCACGCGGCTGCCTTTGTCTCCCCATTGGCGATGTTTACACATCGCACCAGGTACTCATTTGAAGCTGAGTCGACCTAGGGGAGGCCCAGGACCGGTTCGGATAATCGTCACCGGTGTTGGCCGTGAGCAGGAATCGAACTCGGGTCGCCGGTTTCATAGCAGAGCTCGCAAACCGCTACACTACCGCTCCCTAACTATAAGACACACCCGCACGCAGGCTCACACCAATACAATCCAAACCCCAAAACAAAGCTTTCAAGAAATAGAAAACGCCCTCGAAAAACAAGGTTGCATCTCGAGGCGCGATTTCAATAAAACGATGTCGTTAGCAGCGCCAACGTCCAGTGAAGAGAAGAGGCCCCGGTCACCCATCGTCGTCGTACAGGGCGTGACCAGAGGACGCGCTTGGAGTGGTATTTGGCTGCTGCTGCTGCTGCTGCTAAAAAATGTCCACGTGATAAGCCACTTCAGTGAACTCTGATTTGTGGCCAGGTCACTGCTGAAAAAGAGCTGTACAGGATAGCTCAGTTTGGCCTGACCTGGTGAAATAAAATAAAATAAAAAATCGTTTGGTTTTAGTTTAGACCTCAGCGCACGCAACAGGCCAGACTCGGAATGCCGCAGTGCTCTTGTTGGAACAAATGGGCGAGTGAGGAGCTCCTGTGTGTACGAGGGAGCATCATCATTGAGCGCCGTGTCGACGAGGAAAAGAATCACGGACGCGACTGGAAACCGGACCGGCAACCCAGTGGAGAGATGCCATCACAGGGGTAGTCACGTGTTCAGCAGCAGGCGTGCGCCTTGGAAATCCGACAGACGCGTTCTGGAAATGCTCGCGAGAATCGGACGGACATCATCACCGTATGTGAATACGTCAACATTGTTTGGCCAGTTAATCGATCGGGGCAGATATGCGACGACGGCGTTGTACGATACCACTTCATGGGACGTCAATCATTGTAATAGTTTGGAGAGACTGGTCCTTGCCGCGTGAATGAGGAATTTCCACCAGTGGGACAGCAGTGCTCCTCGGCAGAGTTGAGAACTACCTCGCGATCCCTTCAGCGGCTGCAGGTAAAACAATAAAACGAGCGTCCAAAATCAACCGGCTTAAAAATAAATTAGCTTTTTTGAAAGCGACAAATAACGATTGAATACGTTCAAAGTATGACATTGTGATGAAGAGTCTGAAAACAACTAAGGGCTGGGGGCTGGCCAGTTTAAAAATAAAGAAGACAACCCCACCCCCCACCCCCACACACTTGGCTTTTAGACTTGTGATTTGTATGCATTATGACTCCAACACGATTCATTTGCAGTTTCACCGGAGGCGCTGAGACCGACAGAATCCAAAACAAACCGAGAGCCAGAGCCGAACGCGAGCAGCTTTGTACGTCGGCTTCTATTTACCGCCACGCTCCTCTGTCGGTTACAGTTTTCACTGATGCGTGTGTATATATATTAAAAATTATTGCGTGTATTTTCAGTGAAATGTCATCATCATCATCATCAATCATCGGTGGTCTATCCACTGCTGGATGAAGGCCTCACCAAGCATTTGCCCTCCACCCCCTCTCTCTCTCTCTCGCGGCAACGAGACGCAACCATCCACCCTGCTCCTGCAGACGAGCCGAATTCGTCGCTCCATCTCCACGTGGATGTCCTCTCGGGCTTGTTCCCTCCCTTCGTGTTGCCACAGCGGCGTTCCTAGTGGGGTAGGAGTCGAACTCATATGGGCCCTGTTCATGTCCCTGTGTGTGACGCCTGCACAACCAGTACATACATCGTGCATACATTGTGCATACATTCTCAACAACAATCGCATCAGATGCCCAAAGCAATGCACGTATCGTCCGCATGTGAATGGATTTTAATGGACGGATCGATACATCACCAACGGCAGCCGCCTCCATTCCGCGTGTCCCTGCACATCCACAGAAGCAGCGCCTCTCAACGATCTACTCAGCTCCGAACGACGAGCAGCCTGTGCCTGACTGCGTGGCTCTGTGGCCAACGGGGTTCGAGCCACGGTCAAAGGGTCACAAGTTCAATTCTCAAACAGCGGTTGACTCGGCCCGACATCCCACAGGGGGGTCGATTAAACGAGTACCACTGTGTCGGAGGTGAACGATCGATTGTTCTAGGCAGACAGTGGCCTTCGCCATAGGAACGTGGATTTTCCACCACTGTCCCAGGGCTACCCTTTGAGGATGAGCACTGCTTCAAATGCTCTTCCGAGCAGAGAGATTCTGTGATTTTTGTAGTTGTTGTTGTAACCTTTTCTCAGCATTGAAACACATTCCCGGAACGTGCATTTGGTTTCCGTGAAAAAAAACACTATCGGCCGACATGTTTAAAAAAAAAAATCTATTTTTTAATCAGCCTGGGGTTTTCTCAATGTTCTCTCTATCGACAATATTATTGGAGGTCTTCGGACAATGGCCGCACTCGCGCGTCTCACCTCGGCGACATCCGAAGTCGTCGTCCCAGCGGCCGCGTGCCCTCGCGAGCGTGCCACGGGCGCGCATTCCCGACTTGTGGCCCTCGGCCAGCGGTGGAAATCATAAAAAAAACGTACTTTTCCTTTTCTGTCCAGAACACAACCTCCTATTTTTTTTAATATAAACCGTGTTACGTTATCTCGTAGTACATTTTCTCTGACAAATTCAACAAACCTGGGGCACCAGTGACATAAGGGTTTGGAGGGAAATGGGACTCTGGGGAGGGAGGGTGACATTTCCCGAGACCTCAGGAAGTCTGTCGGCCATAAAGTTGATTCGTTCATTTCCGTTCACAAAATGTATATTTAATTATTATTAAAAAAACACTTTATGATGATGATGTTTTATTACCTGGGCTATCAACAGATTTTGTTTTGAGATTTGTAATCAAGATCGAGAGATCATCAAAGAAAATGCTGTTGGAGTGACAGGACATGGGGACAGGGGGACACGGAGACACGGGGACACGGGGACACGGAGACACGGGGACACGGAGACACGGGGACACGGGGACACGGGGACACGGAGACACGGGGACACGGAGACACGGGGACACGGAGACACGGGGACACGGGGACACGGAGACATGGGGACACGGGGACACGGGGACACGGAGACACGGGGACACGGAGACACGGGGACACGGAGACACGGAGACACGGAGACATGGGGACACGGGGACACGGGGACACGGAGACACGGGGACACGGGGACACGGAGACACGGAGACACGGGGACACGGAGACACGGGGGCACTGAGACACGGGGATATGGGGACACGGAGACACAAGGACAAGGCGGCATTTGAGACACGGGGACGTGGGGACACTGGGAGCTTGTGGGTCCCACCCTCACCACCTTCCTGCCCTGCAGGCCCCACAGCGGTCGCACAGTCGCATTGACTTCCGAGGTCTGCTCCTCCAGTCTCCCTCCCACCACCTCCTCTCGGCCTTCTTTCGTCTCCGTGGCAAACCTCACTCCACAGCAATGGCCCTCTCAGTCAGCTGCCCTCCGCCATCCTAATGGGCCGTCCATAAATGACGTCACGCACCTGGGGGGGGGGGGTCAGACATTTGTGACGGTGTGTGACGAGGGGGGGGGGCTGAGAAATGTGACGTCACATCAAAATGCGCAACTTTAAACAAATATAGAATTGTTATAACGACACTAATTGATATAACAACACTCCTACAACATCAGAGTGCAGCGCCACATTAAATACGCACTACAATGACAATAGTTTAAAGCGATTTGAAGCATGTTTTAGTTTCAAAATGGAAATATGGTTTTGGGGGGGGGGGGCAGAGCTTTGTGACGTCATATTTGAGGGGGGGTCTGACTTTTTGTGACGCCGTGTGACGAGGGGGGGGGGGTAAAAAATCGTCCAAAATCGCGTGACGTCATTTATGGACGGCCCCTAAACGCATTTCGCTCACGCGGCAACCTCCCCTTGGTGTTGTCCGATCACCACGCTCGCCCGTCACCTTCAGTTCCTAGCCGCCAAGGTGTGTGCCCTACCTGGCCATTCACTTCCTCGCAGACTCTGCGCACACCCGCCCTGTATGCAGAGAGCGATTACGATTGGCGTGAGCAAGGAGTCATCGTTCAATGAATGTTCTTTTGTGCAAACGGAGAGAGACCAGTGTTGTCATTGCTTTCATTGGTTTTTGTTGTGTGGGCGCCGTGGTGGCGAGATGTTAACTACCTCGCCTGATATGCAGGAGGTCGTGGGTTCGATCCAGGACCCTGAAGCCGGTATACGTGGAGTGTGCGTGTTCTCCCCGTGGTGGCGTGGAATTTTCTCCGGGTCCTCCGGTTTTTTCTTCCACATTTAAAAACATCACGCCTTTAGAGTTTTTGGGCGCTATACATTTGCACGTGACAAGCCACTTCGTTGAGCTATCATTTGTGATAGCCAGGTCAGTTCTGAAAAAAAGCGATATAGCTCAGTGGGCCTTACCTGGTAAAATATATGTTTTTAAATAGTTTGATTGTTTGTTGCGTGGCGAAACCAGGAGAGCCATAATGGTTATACGTGCGGACAGTTACGTGGACAATCGTGATCATTACAACAAAACTTTATCTTTCAATATAAATATTACCGCAGAGGTTGCCTTGCAGTGTGCGGTCTTTCGCAGAACAGATATTAGAGACGCTGTGACAACGGCAAGCGGTTGCGTTATGTGCGAGCACCACGACCCAGGTTTTATATTTAAGTCCCCTTCTTGGCAATTGGACACCGCCAGTGCCACGGGTAACGCATTCTCTTGAGTGGTAAGAAGGAGCGGTGGTGCAGCTATTGGCGCGTTGTACTATGAACCCAACGAGCTCAGTTTGATTTGACGCATCAGTGAGCGAGTGATATCCGAAAAGACCCTCGGCACTGGACCAGTATGGTGAAGTATGGTGAAGTATGGTGAAGTATGGTGAAGTATGGTGAAGTATGGTGAAGTATGGTGAAGTATGGTCAAACAACCCCCATGAACAGCACCAGCGTGAGGATGCCCTCATCGAGCTGTGGATTGACACAGGGCAAGCGGACGTGTACATTTCCTTGACGGAGAATGTTTGCTCCTTGAGATGACCGCTATTGGACTTCCAAACAACAACAACAACAACAAACCGATGGTCATTTTTTTATTGGCCCTGCAGAGATTATGGGCCGAGTCGAACCCTAACCTGCATTTGAACTTGTGACCTTCCCGTTTGGGCCCTGCCAGCGTCGCCCCCGGCCAAGATTCGGACGCCCGCACTGAGATCCGTCGCATGCCTCACGGCAGATGGCAGAGGCTACGTTGCAAAGATGGATTTAATTTTTAAAAATAAATATATGTGTAGTGTCATGTTGCAATTGGCTAGGTTGGGAACTTAACATATAACTCAACGCCATCCGCCCGGTGAAAGTACATTAACGTATGTCTTTATTTATGCATGTACGTTGAACTTCTTTTGCACCGCACGTAGCCAACCGTCATAATCGGAGGCGCGGGGGAAGGGTAACAAGCCGCATTGGCAATGACACAAATTACATTAGCGGGCTGCATTACACCAACGTGCATTACACCAACGTGCATTACACCAACGTGCATTACACCAACGTGCATTACACCAACGTGCATTACACCAACGTGCATTACACCAATGTACCCCCTACTCTGCTAACGGATATATCAATGCCCTTAGTTTCAGCAGGTGACATCCATCACGAATCGTTATCCCCTTTCGCAAGGAATATCTGCGTGGTTGTCGTAACCATATTCTTCACATCATCACGACACACGCTATGAAGAGAGAGTTGGTGGTCCACACTCTGGTAGGTGTGCGTGTGGCCAGATTTACACGACTCAATTCACATCGGGGACGGGTTGTGTTTGGGTGCCTCTTGCTTCGGCAGGGCCCCTGACGGGCCGGCAAAGACGCGACACGGGGCGAAGTTTGTTTCGCGGTTTTTGTAAAATTGTTGATTATATCATCGTTCTGCGGGTCCTACTCCAGACTTTTTCGACTTTTTTTTGGTGGTGCCACGCGAGGCGGCGGAGAAGGTCCACCACCAACACCACCAACACCACCAACAACACCACCAACACCACCACCACCAACACCAACACCACCAACACCACCAACACCACCAACACCAACACCACCAACACCACCACCACCAACACCACCAACACCACCACCAACACCACCACCACCAACACCACCACCAACACCACCAACACCACCAACACCACTACCACCAACACCAACACCACCACCAACACCACCACCACCAACACCACCACCAACACCACCAACACCACCACCACCACCAACACCACCAACACCACCACCAACAACAACTGCCGCGAAATCTGCGAGCGGCCGCGGCGCGGCGATCCGGAGCGCCCTCGGCGGCACGTAACATATGAACGCGTTGAGCTGCACACGAAGTATAAATAGCGAAGGGGATGTATTACAGTTATTAACAACCCTCCGGGTGCTCGGGGGAGAGGGAAGGGTGCACACGTCCTGCCGAGCGCCCTCATTATCTTCACACCCCAGTTGACGCAACCGGGAACGCGACTCGGCGGCGTCGCGTCGTCAAAGTTCCCTGGCGCCGATTGGCGCGGCTGGCTTCGTGCGGCACGAAAGAAGTTCAAGGTGCAGGGCGCACGCGAGGCGCACTCAGCGCACGCGAGGCGCACTCAGCACACGCGAGGTCGCACTCATCGCACGCGAGGCGCACTCAGCACACGCGAGGTCGCACTCATCGCACGCGAGGTCGCATTCATCGCACGCGAGGCGCACTCAGCGCACGCGAGGCGCACTCAGCACACGCGAGGTCGCACTCATCGCACGCGAGGCGCACTCAGCACACGCGAGGTCGCACTCATCGCACGCGAGGTCGCACTCAGCACACGCGAGGTCGCACTCATCGCACGCGAGGTCGCACTCAGCACACGCGAGGTCGCACTCATCGCACGCGAGGTCGCACTCATCGCACGCGAGGTCGCACTCAGCACACGCGAGGTCGCACTCATCGCACGCGAGGTCGCACTCATCGCACGCGAGGTCGCACTCAGCGCACGCGAGGTCGCACTCATCGCACGCGAGGTCGCACTCATCGCACGCGAGGTCGCACTCAGCGCACGCGAGGTCGCACTCATCGCACGCGAGGTCGCACTCATCGCACGCGAGGTCGCACTCATCGCACGCGAGGTCGCACTCAGCGCACGCGAGGTCGCACTCATCGCACGCGAGGTCGCACTCAGCGCACGCGAGGTCGCACTCATCGCACGCGAGGTCGCACTCATCGCACGCGAGGTCGCACTCAGCGCACGCGAGGTCGCACTCATCGCACGCGAGGTCGCACTCATCGCACGCGAGGTCGCACTCATCGCACGCGAGGTCGCACTCATCGCACGCGAGGTCGCACTCATCGCACGCGAGGTCGCACTCATCGCACGCGAGGTCGCACTCAGCGCACGCGAGGTCGCACTCAGCGCACGCGAGGTCGCACTCATCGCACGCGAGGTCGCACTCAGCACACGCGAGGTCGCACTCAGCGCACGAAAAACAAATATTCAGAATAATTTTGGTCGCGAAAGCCTACCTGTCAAGCTGATATTTGCACTGGGAAGACAGAGGCAGTTGACCGGGGTGCTGTCCACACGATCCCCTTGTGTGCCGAGCCGTGATTAACACGTGATGAACACGTGATTAACACGTGATTAACACGTGCTCACGAACGGCACTTGTGAGGTCGCACTAATCGCACATCAAGTGCTTGCGACAAATGAACCACAATTACTCGCCGGTGTCGTGTGGAACTCTGTCCCTTTGGACATCCGCAACAACAAAATAACTCTGGCTTTGGAGAAACAACTAAAGGCCTCCTCTATCTATTTGGCGAGGCTTTCGAGCAGCCCTGAGCTTGACTCCGCGCGCCTGAGTTGTTGACTTGTCTGTAAAATCTGGCGCGATGTAAATGTCGCGATTATTATTATAAACCACCACGCGAACTTTCGTAATCCTCGCAGCGGCTCTTGGCCAGACATCGAACTAAGGCAGTCACCGCATGGCGCGCGTTCAGATGCGCTTCTGTGGCCGTCTGGAACGCTCTTCCTTCCGATATTAGGAAGCCACTGAAGCTATGCACTTTTAAATCATCGTCGAGATTGAAAACTAATTTATTTACAACTGATGTGTGTGTTGTTTGTTGTCCTTCTCCGATTAGCACGGTTGGATGCGTACGGTGTGAAAGAAGTACAACATAGATACCTAAAATCTGTCATTCTTATCGGTGGACATTATATCAATCATGCACACCACCTTTGGCAATCAGTAACTGACCTATTACAGAGTTGTCTTCCACCAATATTACATACCAAAAAGTAATCTTGATCAAATCTGTTGTAAAGTACAGTAATGCATGCAAAAAAAACAATAATTCTGAGACCGGCATGGGTGTGACCTAGATTGACTCGGCCTGAAACACGAAGCTGCCGTGACGCGCGCGTGCGAGCGCTGTAGACAGCCAGGCGCTGT
Source organism: Lampetra fluviatilis (assembly GCF_964198595.1). Lineage (NCBI taxonomy): Eukaryota > Metazoa > Chordata > Hyperoartia > Petromyzontiformes > Petromyzontidae > Lampetra > Lampetra fluviatilis. The sequence goes on from NC_136315.1 coordinate 9,847,829, forward strand.
CCTGGTCGGGCTGCCCCCCCCCCCTGTCCATCACTGGCACCAGGCAGGTGGCTCTCCCCAACAGCACCCCGCGCGCACGCAAAGTCAACCAACATTGGATCACGACAATGTCGTTCCATTGCACCTCAATAACTTCAGCGTGTCGTTTCTAGCTACACGCGATTCTCGCTGGGTATATCTGTGTGTGTGTATATCTGTCAACACATGCGGCTTACCCCATATTCTTGTACAGGGAAATTGAGTTTTCAGGTCCATACGGCGTGCAGCCGTTTCAATGCGGGTAATTTTTGTTTGTTTATTTGTTTGTGTTTTTCTCTTGTGATGGGACTTTGTAGGATGAACGTTGAGATTTATTAAGGTTTGAATTGGCCTGTAAAGGGCACTTATAAGGGGTTCACAGTGATGTCATCACAAAATAAATAAGTGCACCAATCCCCAAGGAAAACGCGCACCTCCTTAAAGTGAATGTGAGTTTAACACGTGGAGCTTCCGGATCGAACCCACGACCTCCTGCATACCAGGCGAGGTAGTCAACATCTCCTCGCCACCGCGGCGTCCCCCTGGCATCGCGATGCCAGGGAGCGGCCCGACACGATGTGACCACACACACCACACACACCACACACACACCACACACACCACACACACACCACACACACACACCACACACACCACACACACACACCACACACACACCACACACACCACACACACACCACACACACCACACACACACACACACCACACACACACCACACACATACACCACACACACCACACACACACCACACACACCACACACACACACCACACACACCACACACACACCACACAGACCACACACACAATCACTTCCATTGGCCTCTTACCCAACACCCTTCGAAGCTCCCTCGTGCACTAATAGAAAGCGATTCAGTGCGTGTCCATCAGTCACTCCACGTACAGTGTCCAGTGCGTGTCCACCAGTCACCTCACGTACAGTGCCCAGTGCGTGTCCATGTGTGCAGCCCTCTGGCCAATCCGCTGCTGGATGAGGGCTTGGGAAGAGATTGGAGACGTATACGTGGTGAACTTCTTCTGCGCCATACGTAGCTAACCGCGCTAATCGGAGGTGCGGGGGGGAAGGACAACAGACTAACCACAAAAAGCCGTCCTAAAATAGATGGTGCTTCAATATAGATGCCTCAGAAGTGCACAGCTCCAGTGGATTCCTAATATCGGCAGGAAGAGCGTTCCAGACGGTCGCGGGAGTGCGCCTGCAAGCGTCGCGATGCGGTGAAGATGACGGCCACGAGGAAGTGCGCTCTCGTTGCGTCCTTCACTCGTGGCGAGCATCTGTGCCACGGGGCTGATTGCAGGGGGCGACGCCAATGCGAGTAGACGCTGAACCCGCTCAGACATCACACACACGCGCCACTGACGCTAGCCGTGGCCGGAAATCGAACTCAGGTCGCCGGAATTGCAGCGCGCTGAACTCACCGCTGCACCACCGCCCCTTGTGACCTCATGTCAGTTGTAATGAAGATTTACACTCTACATTTTAGTCGTCGGTTCTGGACCGACAAATGCAAACGCATCTGAGAGTTTGGGCTCGTCCGGTGAGGAGATGGAGTGATCAAAACAGTTTAATCCGCAGGTGCTGGATGGGCCGTCGCATCGCAAGATCGCCGAAGTCGGTGGCGGCGGCGTCTTGGGGAAACTTTCATCCGGCATTGGATTGATCGTCGCTGTTAATGGCGATGATGTTGATGATGATGTGGAGCAGGCAAGAAGTAGAGTCACAAGGCGGCCCCCTGCAGGACGCGCCGTGGTGTCCGCTGCTGCCCGCGATGTTCGAGTCGATGCGCCTGCGATCCGGGCCTAGTGGCGGGTGGCTGCCCAGACCCACACCCAGGGTCACACCCAGGGTCACACCCAGGGTCACACTCAGGGTCACACCCAGGGTCACACTCAGGGTCACACTCAGGGTCACACCCAGGGTCACACTCAGGGTCACACCCAGGGTCACACTCAGGGTCACACTCAGGGTCACACCCAGGGTCACACTCAGGGTCACACCCAGGGTCACACCCAGGGTCACGTCAGTGCCGCTCCGGTGAGATCGGACGTAGGAAGTCAGTTCCCCGAGCCATACAACAACAACAACAACAACCGCCATTCGCCACTAAGTGGCGGTGACGTCACCACGACGCTTGTGCCAGGCCATGTGCACCCTGAGGCCACGTGAAGTGTCGAACGCCCGCTGGCAGGAGGTCACGGGGCAGACCCAGCAGGTGCCACGGGTCGACTGACCGAGATGGCAAAACAACCTCCTACCTCCTCGCGGTGCCGGACGGGCAACACTGTCGTGGGCAGTGCTGTGGGGGGAGGGCCAATGCCCATTGGCCTCTCCCCTCATGGCGTCTGTGACCACCACAGTGGCTAAACGGGGGCTCTGGACGGGTGCGAGGGGCTGGTAACCCCTCCACCTTCAATTAACCACCACTAAACTACGAATTAAACATAAACCGAGCCATACAGCCACTTCCTAACACGCACATTGTGTCACACTACACTTCGGCTCCCCATTGTAAACCGATTACATGTGTGTGTGTATACAGTACACAGTCGTATACTATCAGTAGCAATGTATGCACACTAGACCGTCGTGGCGGAGATAATGCCATGAAGTAATGGTGAGCACCATTATGAGGTCGCACTCATTAGACGCAGAGTGCTCGCCACAAATGAACCACGATGTCTCGCTGATCTCGTCAAGAGCATCACCCATCAATCACGCGAACTGCGCTCATCCTCGCAACGGCTTTTGGCGATGGCCATCGAACAAAGACGGTGACCGCATCGAGCGCTGTAGGAGGCGCCGTCTGGAACGCTCTTCGTTCCGACATTAAGAAGCCACTGGAGCCGTGCACTTTTAAATAATCGTCCAGGTTGAAAACTAACTTCTTTAAATCTGCTTTTTGTGCTTCGTTTGGTGTCGAGCCATACGGGCTGAGCCGTATTCTTGTACAGGGAAATTGATGTATAAGGACACGGGATGACCGATGAGGTGTGAATTGGTCTGCAATAAGGGCGGCAATGATGAGGGGTTGACAAGTATGCAGCAGTGGACAGATACTAGCTGCTGCTGCTGCTGCTATTGCTATACTGCTGCTGCTGCTATACTGCTGATGATGACACTGTATTCAGCATCACATTGCCCCAAACTAATAAAGTAAAAATGAAATATCTGAGTTGGGGCGTATGACGTCTCTGGTGTAGTCCAATCAGTTTCAAGGGCAATGCGCGCGCCTTATCAAAGCATATTTTTGATTGCATGTTTTAGTACAAGTGGAGTGATGTTAAATGGATCACGACGGCGCGTCACCGCCAAGTGCCTTTGAAACAGGCGCCGCGCAGTGCCGCTCAGTGGGCCACTGGGGGCGTGGCGCTGGGTGCGAGCAGGATGGCGAGTCCTACCCACAGAGTCGGGGGGTGCAGCCCCCACCAGCGGTGCAGGGAATCACCACAGAGGGGGCCGCTGGGGGAGTGCGGTGGGGGGCGGCTGGTGGTAGGGGGCCATGTGAGGACGAGTCGCCCCGGCACCGGGTGAAGCACGTGATGGGCGGGGTGAGGAATGTGGGCCACAGGTGAGCGAGGGGGCACGGGGGGAGGAGTAGCTGAGAACGTCCGGAGAGTTCCCGAAGGGGGCGTGGTTAAGGGCGGAGCCAGAGAAGGAACAAGTGCGGTGTCGCCTGGACGGAGGGCCGAGGGTGGAGCCAGGCCGCGCCGAGAGAGATTAAAGGGAAGCCCCGAGCACAGATCGGGGCTGTCTGCAGGTGAAGTGGAACCCAAGTGCTGCGGCTGCGTCTTCGTCCCCGCCTTCGACATCCTGGGTCAGGCAGCACGTGGCTGACCCCATTATAGTAATCCCGTATGCAAGAGAAATAGGTGCATTGTGGTCCTAGGGGGCGTCCATATATGACGTCACGCGAATTTGGACGATTTTTGACCCCCCCCGTCACACGGCGTCACAAAGTCAGACCTCCCCTCAAATATGACGTCACAAAGCTCTGCCCCCCCCCCCCCAAATATAAAACATGCTTCAAATCGCTTTAAACTATTGTCATTGTAGTGCGTATTTAATGTGGCGCTGCACTCTGATGTTGTAGGAGAAAACATTTATTAAAAAGTCTATTTAATTAAGTAGAACGTGTTGTCTATATTCATTTAAATTTGCGCATTTTAATGTGACGTCACATTTCTCACCCCCCCCCCCTCGTCACACATCGTCACAAATGTCTGACCCCCCCCCCCCCAGGTGCGTGACGTCATTTATTGACGGCCCCCTATGCGTAACAAGAGTGAGAATATGTGTATATAGTCCCGTGTGTAACGGTGTTGCGTAAAGTGTAGAATCAACGTTGTTGCCTCCTACATCGTGTCTCTGAATGGCTCACTCCACACGTGTGTGTGGTTCATGTAGACATGAGGCCTTGCCATCATCGGTGTCTATTGTGTGCTTTGACATCTTAACACCTCCTGTGTTATTGCCAGAAAAGATTCAAGCCTTTTCTTCTTTTCATATCTTAACACTGCCAAGAAGGGTCCCGTTAGACGGGGCTAATGAATGTAACACTGTGTAGGGCGCCACGGTCGCGGAATGTTAATTACCTCGCCTGGTATGCAGGAGGTCGTGGGTTCGATCGCGACCCTGACACCTCCTGCTGTATATTTGAAGTTTGCGTGTCTCTATCTCCCCGTGGTCGCGTGGATTTTTCTCCTCCGGTTTTCCCCTCCTGCACATTTAGAATCAACACGCGTTTATAGTGTTTGGCTGCTGTACATTTCCACGTGATGGGCCACTTTGTTGAGCTATCAATTGCGGCAAGGTTGCTTCTGACAAAGAGCGACATCGCTCAGTGGGCCTTACCTGGTTGAATAAAAAACATATTTTGATAAAGTAAAAATAGTTAAGTTTCTCCTTCAGGGGCCGACCATAAATGACGTCACGCACCTGGGGGGGGGGGGGGTCAGACATTTGTGACGATGTGTGATGAGGGGGGGGGGGGGTTGAGAAATGTGACGTCACATCAAAATGCGCAACTTTAAATAAATATAGACAACACGTTCTACTTAATTAAATAGACTTTTTAATAAATGTTTTCTCCTACATCAGAGTGCAACGCAAGCAGCTGTCCAGGTCTGTCGGGGAGACAGCATTCAGACGCTGTCTCCCCGACAGACCTGGTCTTCACCTGAGGACGGCTGCTTGCGTTGTGGCCGAAACGTCGTGAGAATTATTTTATTATGCTTTATTTTTATTATTTTATTATTTCCATTCTACGTGACTTTACCGAAAGAACCAAGAAGATGAATCCCTGCAGTCACGAAAGCTTTAAATCGAAAAATGCATCACTCTACTTTTGTTTTCGTTACCAAAGTTTGCCAACAATGTATGAACTCGGTCATATTAAACAGATGGCTGAAGCCATCATGATTCTTAAACGGTAAAAAGCTTCGGCCCCGACAATACTTTTCACTGCCGCTAGACGGACAGTACTTGGCCTACTCTTCCACACACACCGGTCAGAATAGTCGGAAGAGGGCGGGCCAGTGCCCACATTTTACCCCCCCCCCCACCTCAGTCCACGGTTTCGGCTGGAGAGAGGTGGGGAAATAATTTGAGAAACTTGGCCCCATTATTTCATCCGCCACGCCGGGCCAGATCGAACCGGCGACGTCTGGATGCCAGGCGCAGAGCGCCAGGCGCTACACGACGCGGTGGCGTCTTCCTGCGCGCTGCCGATCGTTACTGTCCACGACGCGATGTGCAGGGGAATGCTCACACCGATCCAACCTGGCTGCCAAGGACTCCCATACATTTCCACAAGATTACAGAAGCAACAACAACAAAACAGTGCATCTATCGCAGGGAAAACAAACAAACAAACAACAAAAACCCTCGACCGACAATGAAGCGATATGTGCGGTGAGCGAGCAGTTCGAGGAAGAGGACAAAGGAGTTGTCTTCAGGGCTGGGATGAAAGCCTCGGGATTTGGATGCATTTCACTTCAAGGGGACTGTGCAGAGGAACGCGACTTTGGTCATTGTCAGCCACTGCTTTCTATCTGAGACAAAACGTTTTCGATCAGCCCCTTGTAATGGGTTGACGTTGGCAAACCGTTCGATATTCAGCCTCATAAATCGTCCAAGGCCATTGCCGCTACTGAGCACCTCTTAAGGCAAATATGGACAGAGAAGAAATGCCGGGAGCAGCATTGTGCATCGTCTTTCCCTGGCACCTCTTGTGCATCCCAGCGCTGATGTGGGGCACCGGGCATTCACTTTGGTGGAGAAAATCGAATACAGACCCCCCCCCCCATCCTCCCCTCCCGGCCAAATGCTCTCCACTGAAGGCGCGTGCATGGCAAAGCACAATGGGTAGTGCGCCACTGATAGAGAGCGCTGCCATTCACGCCCACCCCGCGTCTCAAAAGGGCCGTGGAATTTGCAACGCGCCCGGCCTGCGCGCAGACAGGCGGGGGAGAAGGGCAGCCAGACGCATTGCCCAAGTGCCGTGGTGCTGCATGGACGCGTTTGGGCAACGCCACGAAACGAGTGTTGGGCCACGTGGGTTGGGAGGGAACTGGAGGGGCCGGAGGAGGACGCCACTGCAATGCGTTGTTGTTGTTGGTGTCGTTGTTGTTGGTGTCGTTGTTGTTGTTGTCGTCGTTGTTGTTGTCGTTGTCATCGTAGGCTGTCACAGAAGAACCGAGAATGAGAAAATAAAAATCGCGTCGACTTAATCGCCAATGTTGCTCGAATCCGCCTCCCAATTGGTCCGCGCCAGTCGAGCGAACGAACGCGGCACTCGGCGGTTGGCTTCCACGTCGATTCATGATTACGTTGAACAGGGTAAATGATTAAGTGCGATCGCATTGTTAATACTTAATACCCAACTCGCAAAAACGTTTCGGTCGCCCATCGTAAATAATAATGCGCCGAACGCATAAGAACAACACACGTTTACCAATTTCAGGCAAGTTGTGATTATTTTGTTAAAGATTAAGGGGGCTTCGGTAATAATTACGGGCGCACACCAGAGGCCTGTGAACCAACGGCGGGTTTGCTTTTGAACGCGTCTCGCTCACCGAGGGCGTCTCTCGCATTGCTCCTGGGTCTCTCGGTAAAGTCACGTAGATAGGTTCAAAGAAAATAACAAAAGACTCAATAATATAAATTCCTGCAGCCAGGAAAGCTTTAAATGAAGGTCTTGCACATTGTTCGCTTTTTGCATTTCAATTAACAAAAATTACGGAATTTCTCCGCTGCTACGCTTAGACCGTGTTTGCCTATAAATGGCCCCGATTTTATTTGTTAACTTTAATTCTATTGCACTAATTTGATCAACCGGCGAAGTCGCCGATGGGGTCTTGTCGACCTGAGACCATCGCCACACCACCGCAAGCCGCGTTAATAGGTGCTCGCTAAATGCACTCAACCCTGTAAAGTCGAACTCGCTCCGAACCTGGCCAGCCGAGTTCGATTCCTGCTCACGGAGCCTACACCGGTGACGATTATCGCACCCCCGATTAGCACGGTTGGCTACGTACGGTGCGAAAGAAGTTCAACATGAACTGGTTCTGGGCCTCCCCTGGTGCGGTGTGGAAAGGTCGCCAATCGGGAGACGAAGGCGGCCTGGGCGTGGGGCTGGCCACCCACCCACCCACCCCCTCGAGCGCCGTGCCGGCCTCTATAGGTGCTCGCTCACAGCACTTGCCCCAACAGTCTGTTATGGGTATACGGGGGATCTTTGTCTTGTGTAAGTGTACAAGGGGTGTGTAAATCGCAGCGTAAAGTTCTTGCTTCGGTGAACATATCAAATAACAGGTTCAATATGAACAATAGCATGCTGTGTATACTATCACTGAGAGAAAGGGCATCATATCTGATCGTTGAGGTCAACAGCTGACCAATATCACAATCATAATATGCATTTATACTGGAGGAATCCGATGAGCTATGAAGCTCTTTTGAACAGACGTCCAGTAGGGGAACAGGAAAAGAACGATGCCACAAACAAGCAACACAAGAGCACGATAGGAGGGTAAAGTGTAGGAAAGGTAAATCAAATCACTGAAGTACTCTACAGCACCTCCTGGTATCCGTGACGCTCCATCGGTGGCACCGTGGCAAGCGCGCTGGGCCAGCGGCGTCCCGGATTCCATTCCTGGCCACGGCGCGGACGAGTGCTCCAGTCCTGGGCGCCCCCTTCACCAACCCGCACGACCCAGCCGGCGTGGCGAGGTTTGGCCAAACAACTTCCCGTCACCACAAGGGCGCGGGGACACCTTCACCCATCGGTGGATTCGGCAGAGAGCTGTAATCATGATTTTCGGAATCATTCCGCTCGGCTTAGACGTTTGACATCTCAGCGAGGGTAATCGCACGGTGTGCGAGGCGGTGTGAGCGCGCGCGCGCGTGGCACAGGAGGGCGGCACAGGCGGCGCATCTGCCAGTCATCCCAGTCAGTCACCCCATGGCACCCTGGGTATGTCCCGTGACTTCCCGCCAGCAGCGAGACTTCGACAGTTCACGTGGCCTTCAAGGTGCACCTAGCATGGCACAATCGTCGCCGTAGCGTCAAAGCCACTTAGTGGTGAACGGCGGTTATGTACACACACACACACGAGTATATGGGGAGCGGTGGTATGGCGTTTAGCACACAGCGCTACGATCCGAGTTCAATTCCCGCTCAATAACAGTGGTGAATATATGAACCTGTCCCGGGCCTCCACGAGGTCGACTCAGCCTTAACTTAGCACCTGGTGCGGTGTGTAACCATCAGCACTGGGGAGACAAAGGCGGCCGGGCGTGGAGCTGGCCACCCAACACCTCTCGTGCCGTGGCAGTCTCAATAGCTGCTCGCTAACAATCACTTTCACAAACCAAGTCTGTTCAAGGCTACACGGGGAGATATTTGTCTTGGTGTGTGTATAAGGTGTACGTGTGCGTGAGTTTGGTATGTGAGGTAGACCACCTGTGTAGTGTTGGAATTCACGCGCGCAGAGGTAATCTGTTTACACCTGGAGTTGACACCCGGAGTTTACACCTGGAGTTTACACCCGGAGTTTACACCTGGAGTTGACACCTGGAGTTGACACCTGGAGTTAACACCCGGAGTTTACACCTGGAGTTGACACCCGGAGTTGACACCTGGAGTTGACACCCGGAGTTGACACCTGGAGTTGACACCTGGAGTTTACACCCGGAGTTTACACCTGGAGTTGACACCCGGAGTTTACACCTGGAGTTTACACCTGGAGTTTACACCCGGAGTTGACACCTGGAGTTGACACCTGGAGTTTACACCCGGAGTTTACACCTGGAGTTGACACCCGGAGTTTACATCTGGAGTTGACACCTGGAGTTGACACCCGGAGTTGACACCCGGAGTTTACACCTGGAGTTTACACCCGGAGTTGACACCTGGAGTTTACACCTAGAGTTTACACCTGGAGTTGACACCCGGAGTTTACACCCGGAGTTTACACCTGGAGTTGACACCCGGAGTTTACACCCGGAGTTTACACCTGGAGTTGACACCTGGAGTTGACACCTGGAGTTTACACCTGGAGTTTACACCCGGAGTTTACACCTGGAGTTTACACCCGGAGTTGACACCTGGAGTTGACACCTGGAGTTTACACCTGGAGTTGACACCTGGAGTTGACACCTGGAGTTTACACCCGGAGTTGACACCTGGAGTTGACACCCGGAGTTGACACCTGGAGTTGACACCCGGAATTTACACCTGGAGTTGACACCCGGAGTTTACACCCGGAGTTGACACCCGGAGTTGACACCTGGAGTTAACACCCGGAGTTGACACCTGGAGTTTACACCCGGAGTTGACACCTGGAGTTGACACCCGGAGTTTACACCTGGAGTTTACACCCGGAGTTGACACCTGGAGTTGACACCCGGAGTTGACACCTGGAGTTTACACCCGGAATTTACACCTGGAGTTGACACCCGGAGTTTACACCTGGAGTTGACACCCGGAGTTGACACCTGGAGTTGACACCTGGAGTTGACACCCGGAGTTTACACCTGGAGTTTACATCTGGAGTTTACACCTGGAGTTTACACCTGGAGTTGACACCCAGAGTTTACACCTGGAGTTGACACCCGGAATTTACACCTGGAGTTTACATCTGGAGTTTACACCTGGAGTTGACACCCGGAGTTGACACCCGGAGTTTACACCTGGAGTTGACACCCGGAATTTACACCTGGAGTTTACATCTGGAGTTTACACCCGGAGTTGACACCCGGAGTTTACATCTGGAGTTTACACCTGGAGTTGACACCCGGAATTTACACCTGGAGTTTACATCTGGAGTTTACACCTGGAGTTGACACCCGGAGTTTACATCTGGAGTTTACACCTGGAGTTGACACCCGGAGTTGACACCCGGAGTTGACACCCGGAGTTGACACCTGGAATTGACACCTGGAGTTGACACCCGGAATTTACACCTGGAGTTGACACCCGGAATTTACACCTGGAGTTGACACCTGAAGTTGACACCCGGAGTTGACACCTGGAGTTTACACCCGGAGTTGACACCTGGAGTTGACACCTGGAGTTTACACCTGGAGTTTACACCCGGAGTTGACATCTGGAGTTCGCTGTCCGCGTGTGTAGCGATGTGCGGAGAGCGGCGGTGCAGCGGTTAGCGCGCTGCAATACGAACCCGGGCAACTCGAGTTCGATTCGCGATCGCGGCCACCACCGCTGATGAGTATCTGATGAGTATCTGATGAGTATCTGATGAGTATCTGATGAGTATCTGAGCCGGTCCTGTGCCTCCCCTAGGTCGACGTGTAAACGTCGACACTCTCCTTGTTTTACTATTTGTATTCTACCAGGTAAGGCCCACTGAGCTATGAAGCTTTTATTCAGAAGTCATCCGGCCACAAAATGACAGCTCAACGAAGTGGCTTATCATGTGGAAATTGATTGCAGCAAAATAATCGAAACGCATTCTGATGCTAAATGTGGAGGGAAAACCCGAAGGACCCGGAGAAAAATCCACGCGACCACGGGGAGAACACGCGCACTCCAAATGTACAGGTGTCAGGTTGGGATCGAACACACGATCTCCTGCATACTAGGCGAGGCATTTAACATCTCACCACCGTCACTAGGGAGACAAAGGCGGCCGGGTGTGGTGCTGGCCATCAACCCCATCGTGGGCCGTGCCGGCCTTCATAGGCGCTGCTGCTCGCTAACAGCACTTGCCCCAACAGTCCGTAGAGGCTATACGGGGGATCTTTGTCTTGTCTTTGTGTGTGCGCAAATGCGTTTCGTCCATGTGCATCGGCTCTCGTCCGCATCCTCGACTCATGCGGGCGGGCGGCGGGCAGAGCAAGGGAGTTGAGTGCAGCGGAGTCGAATTCTCGCTCTCTGTACGAAACCGCGTCCACGCAGCTGCTCCTGCAGCAGCAGCAGCAGCAGCTCGGAGCTTCGTGGGGGGTCGAGGGAGGGAGGGGGGGCTGATGTACCGAGCTGAGGGGCTGCTAGCAGGTAGAGACACAGCAGCGGCAGCAGTGGGTAGCGGGAGGTGTGCGCGTCTTATTTTCGCGCGTGCTTTGTGGTTGTTTCTGTTACCGGGCATCTGTGAAAGAGAGCTTTACAGCTCATCGGATTCCTTAGGTATGGAAACAGAAAAAAACATGTTCCTGTCCTTCCCTCGGCATCTGCGATTGGCACGGTGGGGCTTCACGTACGGCGCGAAAGAAGTTCAACACAACGTGCTTTTGTTTACCCAGAAAAGCGTCACCGAGCGGCCCCCGTGCCTTGTCTCGAGAGGGGTCCCGCGTCAATTTGTCCTTGGGTGTTGATCGCTCCTGGTGCGCGAACTAATCCCAGTCGAGTGACTTTGCGAGTTATTTACATTTTGTACGCGCGACGCCGACTCACGACGTTCCTCCGACTCGAGCAACCGACGCCGCGGGCCCTGACGAAGGTCGTCTTCCTCCCAGCCACCAACCCACCCGAGTGCCGCGTTAAGCTCCTGCGGGGCCCTGCGGCATATGTTGTTGTTGTTGTTGTAAAGGGGCCCTACATTTACGTAGAAAAGAACACGTAAATATTAAAACACAAATTTTTTAAAAATCTTGCACAGTAAAGTAATTGCATTTTTTCATTTGATATACGGCTGGATAATACGACAATGCACTAACCTTAAACACCCTATCGTTCGTAAAAGTTGAAGACAGTATAGTACTATAGTAATAGAGCAAGTGCAGAATCACTGAACCGGAATTGATAGCTTGAAAGTGTTTAGCGCGGGGCCCATGAAAGTGCGGGGCCCGTAGCATGTGCAGCTACTACACATGCAGCTACTACACATGTAGCTACTACACATGTAGCTACTACATGTGTAGTAGCTACTTGTGCTACCGGGATAATCCGGCACTGAACCCACCCCACGTACCCACACCCAAAGACAAAGTTCCCCCGTTTAGCCTTACAGGCTGTTGGGACAAGTGCCGTTAGCGAGCACCCCTCTAGCCTGTGTAGGGGGTACGGGGGGTCTTTGTGTATGTGTGTGTAAGTTGGTTACTAATAGGTGCTCGCTAACAACACTTGCCCCTCTAGCCTGTGTAGGGGATACGGGGGATCTTTCTCGCGTTGGGGGGGGGGAGCAGTGGCGCAGCGGTGAGCACGCTGCACTACGAACCCTGCACGACCCGAGTTCGATTCCCACTCACGACCAATAACAGTGGCGAATATCGGAACCAGTCCTGTGCCTCCTCTATGTCGACTCAGCCTTAAATGAGTACCTGGTATCATCAGCAGCACTGGGGAGACAAAGGTGGCTTGGGCGTGTCGCTGCTGGCCACAACCACCCCCTCATGCGCCGTTCCCACCTTAATAGGTACTCGCTAATGGCACTTGTCCCAACAGCCCGTAAGGCTACACGGGGGAACTTTGTCTTTGGGTGTGGGTATGTGGGGTGGGTTGGTGGCTGGGAGGGGGGAGGGCTGCTCGCCAGCGCGTGTATGTCCACGGATGTGTGTGTGGAGACGCGTGTGTGTGTGTGGAGATGCGTGTGTGTGTGTGGAGATGCGTGTGTGTGTGTGGAGATGCGTGTGTGTGTGTGGAGATGCGTGTGTGTGTGTGTGTGTGGAGACGCGTGTGTGTGTGTGGAGACGCGTGTGTGTGTGTGTGGAGATGCGTGTGTGTGTGTGGAGATGCGTGTGTGTGTGTGGAGATGCGTGTGTGTGTGTGGAGATGCGTGTGTGTGTGTGGAGATGTGTGTGTGTGGAGACGTGTGTGTGGAGACGTGTGTGTGTGTGTGGAGACGCGTGTGTGTGTGGAGACGCGTGTGTGTGTGTGGAGATGTGTGTGTGGAGATGTGTGTGTGTGGAGATGTGTGTGTGTGGAGATGTGTGTGTGGAGATGCGTGTGTGTGTGTGTGGAGATGCCTGTGTGTGTGTATACAAGGATGGGGAGTGGAACGGTTAGCGCGCTGCGCTACGAACCCGAGTTTGATTCCCGCTTACGGCCAACAGCCAGTGGCGATTATCTGACCCGATCCTGGGCCTCCCCTAGGTCGACCCAGCCTCATTACCTGGTGCGATGTGTAAATATAGCCACTGGGGAGACAAAGGCGGCCGGGCGTAGTGCTGCTCCCCCATCCCCTCGTGTGCCGTGCCGGCCTTCATAGGTGCCCATTAACAGCACTTGCCCCAACAGTCTGTTAAAGCTGTACGGGGGATCTTTGTCTTTGTGTCTATACATAGATGCACACAGGTTCCAAGCAAGAACATCTGCTGCACTATATAGTGACCGAACAGCGAATGCGGGCCCATGTCCTTGACACCAACACCTACCCGAGTGATCTCCCAACTGACCGTGATGTCGTCTGGCCCCTACACTGTTTAACATCACTGTTTAACGTCTCGTTTGACCACAATTATACCGGTGGTGTCTCCATATGACACTGACACAATGGGGGCTGATCAATGCACGGGTGCGGGCACGGGATGGCTCCCTATTGGTCAATGGCGTGTAATGCTGATCATCTGGTAATTGCTGCCCACTCCGAGAAGTCATTGGAGGACTCGGGTGCTGAGACCTGGAGCTTGCTAGCAAGTGGCGGCGGTCTTACCATCAGCCCTACAAAAACAAAGCACTAACCTGGGCCTTATGCCGTGTCATCAAATACTTGTCCAACTCAACTCCCCATTCGTGATTGGGCAGTTGCGGAAGAGCGTTGAGAAGTCCCCGTCCCTGGGTCGTGTGCTTACGATCAGATCCGGTTTGGCAGCAGAGGTCTCACTCCAAATCGGTCGAGCGGCATTCTCGTTCCATCAGCTGCGTAACGCTGCGTGGAAGCTACCTGGCCCATTCGCACCGTATGAAACGCCGATAATTCTCGGCCACAATTATTATGCCCCCTCCCTTCTCTCTGCCTGTTAAACGTGTACCCCCTTTTAAGGAACATCTGCCCCGGTTTGAAACATCCAGGCTGGCCTGCCTACGATCCATCCTGGGTGTAATCAGATGATATTGTGCGAGGAGCTCAGATCCATCATCAGTGAGCTTCGGCAGGCGAGGTTGCGTTGGCTGCGTCACGTAGCCCGCATGCCCAAGCAGCTTCTGTTTGGCCGGATAGAGGGGGGGGTACATGGGCGCGGCACGGGCTGTAGAGGAGATGGGCTGATGCTGTACGGGAGGATGTGGAGCTGAGTGGACTTGCTAATGACCGGTACCAGCGGCGTCAAGATCGGCCTCTGTGTAGGAGGTTCGTGAAGGCCGCTACTGGGCAAGTTGGAGGCAGTCGCCCTCAAAAAACAGCGAGGGGCAGAGAAGCGACGCTCACAACAACGAGCGGAGTGCCGGGCGGCTAAACACGGCAAGTTGGCAGGGTGGGGAGCACAGTTGGTGCATCTGCGAGTCATCTCAGTAAGCCAACTCATAACACCTGGATCTATCCCGTGACCTCCAGCCAGCGAGCCTTCCACACTTTTCACGTGGCCTTAAGGGTGCACCTAGCCTGGCACAAGCCCCGTGGCGACGTCACCGCCACTTGGTCGCGAATGGCAGTCGCTGTAGTTGGTGAGCGTGCTTAGCGCGCGTGTGTAAGGGATGTGTGGGCGCGCGTGCGTGGATGTGTGCGCGCGCGTGCGTGTGTGTGCATGTGTGTGGATGTGTGCGCGCGCGTGTGTGCATGTGTGTGGATGTGTGCGCGCGCGTGTGTGTGGATGTGTGTGGATGTGTGTGTGTAAGGGATGTGTGGGCGCGCGTGTGTGGATGTGTGTACGCGTGCGTGCATGGACGTGTGCGCGCGCGTGTGTGTGGATGTGTGTGGATGTGTGTGTGTGGATGTGTGTGTGTGTAAGGGATGTGTGGGCGCGCGTGCGTGGATGTGTGTGCGCGCGTGTGTGTGGATGTGTGTGCGCGCGTGTGTGTGCATGTGTGTGTGTGGATGTGTGTGTATGGATGTGTGTGTGTGTGCATGTGCGTGTGTGTGGATGTGTGTTGTGGATGTGTGTGTGGATGTGTGTGGATGTGTGTGTGTGTGGATGTGTGTGTGGATGTATGTGTGTGTGAATGTGTGGATGTGTGTGTGTGGATGTGTGTGTGTGTGGATGTGTGTGTGTGGATGTGTGTATGTGCGTGTGTGGATGTGTGTATGTGGATGTGTGTGGACGTGTGTGTGTGTGGATGTGTGTGGATGTGTGTGTGTGCATGTGTTGTATATGTGTGTGGATGTGTGTGTGTGTGGACGTGTGTGTGGACGTGTGTGTGTGGATGTGTGTGATTGTGTGTGTGTGGATGTGTGTGTGTGTATGTGTGTATGTGGATGTGTGTGATTGTGTGTGTGTGGATGTGTGTGTGTGTATGTGTGTGTGTGGATGTGTGTGATTGTGTGTGTGGATGTGTATGTGTGTGGACGTGTGTGTGGATGTGTGTGTGTGGATGTGTGTGTGTGTGCATGTGTTGTGTATGTGTGTGGATGTGTGTGTGTGGACGTGTGTGTGTGTGGATGTGTGTGATTGTGTGTGTGTGGATGTGTGTGTGTGGATGTGTGTGTGTGGATGTGTGTGTGTGGATGTGTGTGTGTGGATGTGTGTGTGTGGATGTGTGTGTGTGGATGTGTGTGTGTGGATGTGTGTGTATGTGTATGGATGTGTGTGTGTGTATGTGTGTGTATGTGTGTGTGATGGGATGTGCTGCTGGCGGGTGGTTCAGAAGGCAGCGAGGGAGGAGGGCATGGCGACGGGCGAGTGTGCTAAGCTTAGGCCGGCGCCGGCTGGGTAAACACAGCTGTTGCCAGTTAGTCTGCAGATTCTTTTTTACCCTCTCCAACCCCCACCGCTCGCCAGGAGCAAGAGACCCCCCCCTGCCCGCCCCTCTCATCCCCCCCCGCCCCTCTTCCCTGCCTGCCTTCCTCTCTCCCTCGATCCTGAAAAAAGTCTGCTGCTGCTGCTGCCTCTGCAGTGGAGCGAGAGACGAACACACAGACAGAGTCCCCGCCTGCTCCTCCGAGCTGCTGCTGCTGCTGCCGCCGCTTGCTCGCGGGTTCCCACTGCTGCTGTGAGCAGCTGCCATGGCAGTCGGGGATCATCGGGGACGCGACACGGAGCGGAGATGCACCCCCTGACCGTGGACTCGCTCACTCGCCGTTCTCCTTCTGCCACTCACTCGGTGACACTTTCACTCTCACGCTCGCTCGCTCCCTCCGCTCGCTCATTCAATCCCTCAGCCACTCAGCTCCGCCGTGTCGCTCTCACGCTCGATCCCCGTCGCTCAGCTCCCCACGCTCTCGTTCGCGCTCGCTCGCACACGGGTCACGCGCAATCTCCCACTCCTCGACCTGCAAGTTCGTCTCACCGCGCGCTCATTCACTCCGCCCGGCCGCCCGTCTTCCCAGCCAGCCACGCACACTGACGGACGCGCGCGCGCACTCGCTCGGGACTGCCAAGCCATGGCCGTGACCACTCCGCACCGGCAGCGGTGGTGACATCGGGACTCAAGATCCACCGACGGTCGCCACTGTCGCCTCCGCGCACGGCTGCGCGCCGGGGGGCGACTTTTCTTTCGCTGTTATTGTTGCCGCGCGCGAGTTCGCCGCGGATCCCGCATCATTTGCGCTGCCGCCAGCCCCGGGCGGAGACCATGAACAGGATGCGGGACATCGCCGCCGAGGGTCCCAGGTCGCTGGGGCCGGCGAGGAAGGCGAAGACGCCCCGAAAGTCGAGCAAGCCGACCAGGTACCCTCCCCCGGCGCCGGGCTCCCTGGCGTCGAGCACGGGCTCCCCGCCGGGAAGTCCCCTCGACAGCAGCGAGACGGAGGAGCCCGCGGAGCCCCGGCGCACCCCGACGGGCCACGCGGAGCTGCCCCACGCGTTCCGCCCCACGCCCAGCTACGCGGTGGCCGCCGCCGGCGTCGTCGGCGGCGGCGTCGGTGCGTGCTCCTCGTCGCGTCTGGAGGAGATGAAGCCCGACCATCCGCTCGGCGCCTTCTACCCCAGCCAGTTCCTCTGGGGTCTTGCCGCCTCGGCCGAGGCGTCCGCCCTGGGCAGGGCGGCCACGGTGAACGTAATCCGAGGCCCCAAGGTGGCCGTGCTGCCCTCCTCCTCCTCCTCGGCGTTCGACGCGAGCACGGGGACGAGCAGCGGCGGCAGTGGCGACGAGTGCTCGCTCTCGCCAGCCTCAGTGGGTGGGAAGAGGAGGCACCACCACCACCACCTGCAGCTGCAGCAGCTGCAGCTGCAGCAGCAGCAGCATCTGCACCACCACCACCTACATCATGCACTGTCTTACGTGGACGAACGTCATCATCACCTCGCGCACCATCATCATCAGCAGTATCATCAGCAACAGCAGCACCACCAGCAGCAAGAGCAGCAGCATCATCAGCAACAGCATCATCAGCAGCAGCAAGAGCAGCAACAGCAGCAGCACACATCACCGCTCCCTCCGCCCTCCAAGAGGGGCCGGTTCGGAGTCCCCGTCGCGCCAAGCGAGGAGGACAGCATGGACAGCGCCGGCACCGGGCAAGGGGCAGGCCCGCGGGCAGGCCCGGGGCAGCAGGATGACGACGACGAAGACGAGTCGGGCGGGGCGGCCTCGTTGCAGGGCTCCGACTCGAAGGTGGTGCAGCAGACGAGGAGGCTGCTCGCGAACGCGCGGGAGCGCACGCGCGTGCACACCATCAGCGCCGCTTTCGAGGCTCTTCGCCAGCAGGTGATTCGGTCGTCTCGGCGAGGTGGCAGCGATGGTCCGTGAGTGACCCCCCCCCATCTTCCCTGCCACCCCCAACCCCCCCCAGCCCCCCACCACGTGCTGAGCCGGCCTCACCAAATGACGGGGTGGGGGGGGGCAGGAGTGGCGTGAGCAAAATCGGCTCGCGGTCAAAGTGTCAGAGATGCGCTCGTGTCACAGCGGTGTGTCAGGGTGAAAGTCCATAATAGGGGGGGGGGGGTTGGGGGGAGTAAGATCGCGTAAATATGAATGTGTCGTTGAACCCGGCCACCACCCGACACAGCCGATTAGTCAGGGCTTTGTCACGTCAACAAAACGTGCCAATTAGTTGCGAGTTCAGCACGCCGGTGTGTTGGAGAGTAAACCCGCAACAGCGTTGACGATTCGAGTAACGACGTTTCGCCGATGATTACAACCGGCCTCATTCAGCGACAGCCGGAATTGTGGAGAAATCCTCCTGCCGTTGGCGTGTCTCCTGGCGCGTGCCAATGTCGCAGTGTGGCAGTGCTCGTGCCACAGAGTCAGTGAGTCAGAATGTCAAGGGTGTACAAGGGGGGGCAGGGAGTCAGTGTCGGTCAATATCAGTGTCGACGTGTCAGGGCGTTTGTTTGAATTTGAGGGTGTCAGAGTGAAAGAGTGTCAAAGTTGCAGTGTTCGTGTCAAAGTGTCAGTGCGTCAGAATGTTAGGGTGTCAGTAATAAGTGTCAACGTGTCAATGTGTGAAAGCTAATCTCTTTAGAACTGCTGTTTGTGTTTAGTTTGTTGTCCTTCCCCCGCACCTCTGATTAGCGCGGTTGGCTTCGTACGGTGCGAAAGAAGTTCAACATGCAATGTGTCCGAGTGTTAGTGTCAAAGGGTCAGTGTATCAGTGTTAAAATGTCAAAGTGTCGCAGTGTTAAAGTGTCAGTGTGTCAGAATGTTAGTATCATAGTGTCAGCGTTCGAGTACTGCATTAACATGTCACAGTGTCTGAGTCAAAGGGTCATAGCGTCAGGGACAAACGGTCATGGCATCAGGGTTAACGTGTGAGTGTCAACGGGTCAGTGTCAGAATGCCAAGGCGTCAGCGTGTCAGGGTCTAACGTGTCACGGTCAAAGTGTCAGAATGTGAAGGTGTCAGATGTCGGGGTCAAAGTGTCAGACTGTGAAGGTGTCAGAGTGTCGGGGTCAAAGTGTCATGGTCAAAGTGTCAGATTGCCAGGGTCAAAGTGTCAGGACCAGAGTGTCAGCATGTGAAGGTGTCAGATTGTCAGGGTCAAAGTGTCAGATTGTCAGGGTCAAAGTGTCAGATTGTCAGGGACAAAGTGTCAGATTGTCAGGGTCAAAGTGTCAGGACCAGAGTGTCAGCATGTGAAGGTGTCAGATTGTCAGGGTCAAAGTGTCAGATTGTCAGGGTCAAAGTGTCAGATTGTCAGGGTCAAAGTGTCAAAGTATCCGAACCCTTCCTTAAACTCATTTTCCGGGGTGCGATGCTCATCTCTGCCACAGCGGTGTGAATCCCCTATTGTCATAATGGGCCCGAGTCTGTGCATAGGACACGTCGTTTCATTTGGGTACGCATGCAGCTGCAAAGGGTTCCCGTGGTTGTGTTGCGTAGCTCTCTGATGCGTCCTCGAGTTATGCAGAACATGCTTCACCATTCTCCCTCTGACAAAAAAAATACAATATACAATAGAAATTGTTAAGCCCGTGGTGGAAATTCCACATATCTATAGCTAGCACCGATCTTCCCATCGTCAAACTGCTGTTGTCATCCACTAAGTTGTGCAGCCTTACTAGGTGTTCATTATTTTAACCACCCGGGGAGGATGATGGTACTGATGATGGCATTGATTTGACCCAGACTGCGATTTCAAATCGTACTCTCCTGCTTCGGAGACTTGCTGTTTCTATGATGTTACATCGTCGTGAGATGCAGCTGCATTTGCCCTAGACATAACATGTCAGTGGATATCCCATGCATTATGGTTGCAATATTCATTAGTAATAACTTCCACTCTGAAGAGTAAATAAAAAAGACAAATTTGTATTGCTACACAAGTCAAATAGTGTACACCTACTTGGGGCAATATTTATGACGACGCTAAATAACAATAACACCGTTAATCCACAGTATAATAGAACACAAATAAACTATGAAAGTTCCGTTAGTTACTTGTGACATGCTGCACGCCAACACCAAATGTTGCCAATATCGTCATCAACATCGTCATCATTAGCAGGGTAACGGTAGATTACATTAATTAAAATAGAAACCAATACAAGCTGTCATTGTCATCATCATTAGCATCAGCGATGGCAAGAGCATTGGTCACAAACCATTATCAACATTAATTGGCACCGGTTACATGGAAGCATTTCAATTGTTAATCATCACAAGCTAAACACGATCATCCATCAATATTATCAGCATAAAAATTAATGAGCATCTTTGCCACTTGTATCTGCTGTGATGTGACAAAAACAAACAAAAGCCTCACGAGTCGATGTCCTGGTTGAGTTAATTGGCCAATTCCCCTTCGAGTATTTTTCACGTGCAACGTGTGTGGGCGGGGGGGGGGAAGTCGGCGTGCCCGCAGATAACCCACGGATGCGATGCGAGAGCGATCAAAGTGTGCACGGATTGGTGAGCACAGCTACTTGCTGGACTGTCTCCGCACTGCCGAGCTTGCTTCGCCAGCAGGCGCGTCACTGGGGGGGGGGGGTCTGAGACAGCAGTCGATCCCATCGAAGTTCATTCTCAGCTTCAAGTGAACACATTCCAGGGGTTCTTACCAGGGTGAGGCCCGCTGAGCTGTGTAGGTCTCTTTCAGACAGCGCAACGAAGTGGCCTGTCACGTGGGCATTTAAAGCGCCCATACCACACACCGCCCTCCTGCGTGGCTGTATTTCTCACAGCCGCGGACAACCACAAATAAATTCCACCAACAGCAGCAGCATCTGGGACGTGTTGCCAATGCGGTTACTTGCCAATGGAAAATGACCAAACTGGTCTGAGTGAAAAAGGGAACGGGGGACTTGAACCGGCGCCACTCACCCAGGAGGACACCTGAAACATCGCGGTGTAGATGTCAGCCGGCTGTGACCCCGCAGTGCATTACGTGCACGTCACGTGACACGGCCCTTAGTCAATCCGACTGCTGGATGAGCGTTTGCCCACACCCATGTGGGTCATGGGGGGGGGATTGTTTGTCCATACTTCACCACGCTGGTCAGTGTGGGGGGGTCTTTTTGTTGTTGTTTTATATTACACACGGGAAAGTCGGCTGAGATGGAGCGTCTCGTTTTGCCAGGGTGTCACGTGGTTGCAATGTTGATCCTGGGGCGGGGGGGGGGTTCTAAATTCACTCACCACTGATATTAGCCGTGGCCTGGATTCAAACTCAGGTCACCGGGTTTAAAGTGTCCAAGCTACTGCACCACCACCACACTCGACATCATGATACAATATATAGTTTAATCCAATAGCAAATTAGTGGCAAGTTACATTGTTTGCTTCCACATTCTCTGTTTGTTCAGCCCTACGACCTGAAGTTGTAATTTGTACGCATTAACTAACGAGCAGTGAGTTTTAATTAAACGGAATCATTCAGCTGGGGTATAATTTTTGTAATCAAGTGACACCGGCAACTGCATGCCTCCCGCTGCTACTCTTGGCAAAACGATGTCACAGCCTCAATCTCTCCCGCGTTGCCTTTGAAGCAATGCCCTGAGCCCCCGTCGGCGATCGTTTACCCCCACCGCACTTCTTCCCCCCGACCCCCAGAACGTTGGGAAGACGTTGGAGGAAACAGGTGCTGGGGCTCGCACAGCAGACACGTGTTCCCTCCCAGCCACCTCGCTCGCTCGCTCACCCGCTCGCCCGCTCGGCTCAGCAACGGGCACGCGTCTGGTTCACCCTTTTTTTTTACAAAAAGCGCGTTGTTTTGGAATTATCCCCTATTTGTGTAACGGAGCCGCCGTGTTTATTTTCGGACCGTGTTTTGCTGGAGCCCCCCCTCCCTCTCTCTCTCCACCCCCCCACCACCGGCCGCCGCTGGGCGCGATTATAAAACTGACAGCGGTAGCGGTGGCAGCGTTCACGACGCCCTTCGCCGCAGCCACGCGCTCCCCTTGTTGTCAGCACGGCTGCTGCACGGTAGCACCTCCTTGCAGCAGCAGCAGCAGAGATGAAGTCGCAGTGGTCAGGAATGCCCCCCCACCACCTCCGTGTGTGCAGCAACGGGGCGAGCGAGCGAGAGAGTCCGGCACTGCACGGCAGCTGCTCGAGTCACTGCGTCGAAAGATAAAAACAATCCCCAGTCCGTGTGGCGCGACTGTAGCCTTGGGAAGTCGTCGCGTCCCTGTTCTCAGGGTAAAAATAATCATCATAATTTCACGGCAATGTCGACTCAGACGCGCGAGGAGGAGGTTGCCTACGTACGGTGCGAAAGAAGTTCAACGTGCACCGACGCACAAAGGCAGCAGCGACGCGCTGAGCGGCCGCTGCCAACAAATTCGATGCGGGAGGAAACCGCAGCACCCGGAGGAACGTCCACGCGTGCGAGGGGGCAACACTCGATGCCGTCCACACGGAAAAAGGCGCGGTCCACGTGTTCTGCTGTACCGCGCGCTCGTGGCGAGCCAGGGTGCGGCTCCTCCTCGGCACCCACGGGCAAAGGGAGTTTCACAACGTCTGCGCGGTGACCCACCAACCCCCGCTGCCTCCACAGTGGGCTGGGTCACAGGCCACGGAGCGGAGCCACCCCCCGGCCGGCTCTGACAAAGCTGTACGCAGCGTGCGCATCGGAGTCGTCGGCATTTAGGAGTGGGAGATGGAGCAACATCTGAGAGATGCGCCAGCATGTACGGATTGGTGCATGCTTTGGATTTACACGAAGCGATACGAAGAGGAACACATGGGTTAGATCATGTACAGCGTGGCCCAGATGTTTCGTGAGCCCTAATTAATTTACCCCTAAGATGTTTTTCTTTTGCATATTCATTTATGTTTAAATAAACGTTACATTTAAAAAATAAATATTAAGATTTAGAGAATTAGTTCGGGGTCACAAAACATCAGAACCACCCTGTAGAGTCCAATGCAGAGACTAAACTAATTCGACTTTTTATTTCACCAGGTAAGGCCCCCTGAGCGATTCAGCTCTTTTTCATCAGGGACCAAGCCACAAATGATAGCCCCACGAAGTGGCTTATCATGCGGTAATGGATAACAACCACATACTTGAAACGCATGTTTATACATGTGAAGGGAAAAACCGGAGGACCCGGAGACGAATCCCCACGACCACGCGGAGAGACACGCAAACTCCAAATACACAGCAGGCATCGTCAGGGTCGGGATCGAACCCAAGACCTCCTGTATACCAGGCGAGGTAGTTAACATCTCCTAGCCACCGTGATGATGAGGAGAGAGAGGCAAACTCCAAATACACAGCAGGCATAGTCAGGGTCGGGATCGAACCCACGACCACTTGTATATCAGGCGAGGTAGTTAACATCTCCTAGCCACCGTGATGATGAGGAGAGAGACGCAAACTCCAAATACACAGCAGGCATAGTCAGGGTCGGGATCGAACCCACGACCACTTGTATATCAGGCGAGGTAGTTAACATCTCCTAGCCACCGTGATGATGATGATGATGACAGAGAGATGCAAACTCCAAATACACAGCAGGCATAGTCAGGGTCGGGATCGAACCCACGACCTCTTGCATACCAGGCGAGGTAGTTAACATCTCCGAGCCACTGCGGCGCCCCACACCGTGGTGCCTTTAGAGAAGTGCGCTCGGGCAGGCCAATGTCTCTGTCAGGGCTTGATGCGCCGGTGGCCCGAGACGAACGGTGGGAGTCGTCGCCAAAGGAGGCTGACGAGCCCGAGAGGGCGTCCACATCCCGGACGGGCGATGAAGTTCGTGCCGAAGCAGCACAGAGAGACGATCGCTGCATCGCGAGACCGCGTGACAGGTGGCGATCGGCTCCGGGGGCATCTTCATCCAGCGGTGGATAAGTCGCGGCTGACGACAACTGTCTCGTGTAGACCCGCGCACTGAGGACCACGTGCCACGCCACGTGCCTGCACGCGTGCAACGCCACGTGCCTGCACGCGTGCCACGTCACGTGACTGCACGCGTGCCACGCCACGTGACTGCACGCGTGCCACGTCACGTGACTGCACGCGTGCCACGCCACGTGCCTGCACGCGTGCAACGCCACGTGCCTGCACGCGTGCAACGCCACGTGCCTGCACGCGTGCCACGTCACGTGACTGCACGCGTGCCACGCCACGTGACTGCACGCGTGCCACGTCACGTGACTGCACGCGTGCCACGCCACGTGACTGCACGCGTGCCACGCCACGTGCCTGCACGCGTGCCACGTCACGTGACTGCACGCGTGCCACGCCACGTGACTGCACGCGTGCGCGCAGCGGTTCGCCCGTCGCTCCATGATACCCGGGCCACCCGAGTTCGATTCACGCTCACGGCGACCATCCAGAGAGGATTATTTGATCCGGTCCTAGGCCTCCCCTAGGTCGACTCAGCCTCAAATGAGTACCTGGTGCGGTGTGCAAACATTGCCGCTCGGGAGGCAAAGGCGGCTGGGCGTGGTGCTGGCCCTCGTGCGCCGTGCCGGCCTTCACAGGTGCTCGCTAGCAGCGCTTGCCCCAACAGTCTGTTACAGGCTACACGGGGGGTCTTTGTTAGTCGTTGTTTGTGTGTGGAACCACGGGTTCCCTAAAATGCAAGCGCAGAAGAAGAGACGCTTTGCAGTTGTTTGTGCGGAGCGCGAAAGTAGAAGTGAAAGTGTTACTCCTTGCACGAATCGCCTTCATCTCCAACCAGATGACGACTCCTGCAAACAAACAAATCATCGCTCCGCGGGGGTTGCTTTGAGAAGAGACGACAGCGTTTCTGCATTTGTGAATTTTAACTCGACTTTACACACCCGGCCGGAGAAATGAATGCAAAGTGAATTTCAATTGAAACTCCAGTCTTCACAATAATACCATTAATCAGGAAGCCGTGAATAAAAACAAACATTAGTCTTCACACGACAAATTAAGACGAGCGTAATGAAATGTTAAGGTTTACTCTTATTTTTAGATTTTAATTAAGTGGCTATTAATCATGCTATTTAGATGTCACGATTCATCAGACACCTAAAAGACATGAATTTAATTCCAAATATTTTGAAAACTCTGTCTCATTTTAAAATAATAATAAAAATTGTCACACGCTCAGCATCTCCTCCCTCACGCAAGCAGTGCCATGCGGCTCATCTCTCTCGATGAAGTGGAAATTCCACATTGCCACGATCGGGGTCAGTCCATCCTTAGAAGACCACCGTAAACGTGTGGGTATCATTTAAATCAGTGGCCACAAGGAGGTACATTTTACAGACCATTGGAGGGATGGTCGCATTTCTCAAACTTCGGGTCTGTGAATGTGAATCAGAAGATGTATTGATGCTGGAGGAGGAATCCGATGAGCTATGAAGCTCTTGTTCACAGATGTCCAGGAGGAGCCGGTCAGAACGTGACAACAACAAACACGAGAGAGTTGTGGTCAAGTTGCCGCTGTTATTCCTAGAGAATTACAACACGAACAAAAAAAGACGGCAGGCAGTTCAGTAAAAATCCCACGACGTTCATCATAATCCGCCCTACGAGTCACGCCTGATGAGAGACCGAGACTCGTGGACTGTGGTGCATGGACTGCCGGCCACTGCGTGACCTGGGTGGCGAGTGGCGTCTGAAACTCACAGGGGCCTTCCCCTCGCTTTGAGTCAGCCCCAAGTGAGAGTGTGTGGCACCCTGGGATGTGATCAGCACTTAGCAGGGGAGAGACAAAGGTGGTCAGGAGGGTCGGCGTGGTAATAGGCAGACCGCTCTGCGAAACCTAAAAATGGTGCTCGCTAATTAATGACATTTGCCCCCCCCCCCACAACAATTTCATCTGGATGTCTGTAACGATGTCTGTAACGATGTCTGTAACGATGCGAATGTGGCGGTGGTGTAGCGGTTACGAACCCGGCGACCCGAGTTCGACTCCCGCTCACAGCCAAAAAAAAAAGTGATAATTATCTGAACTGGTCCGGGGGCTCGCCTAGGTCGACTCAGCCTCAAATAAGTACCTGGTGCGGTGTGCAAACATCGCCGCTGGAGAGACAAAGGCGACTGGGCGTGGTGTTGGCCACCCACCCCCTCGTGTGCTGTGCCCGCCTTCATAGGTTCTCGCTAAAAGCACTCGCCCCAACAGTCTGTTAAGGCTATACGGGGGATCTTTGTCTATATATGAATACACGCATTATCGTTGATTATGAAGTCTCTAACACATGGGGGAAGCGTGTTTGTTGAACACCCTCCAATTGTTGCCAATTAATTCCCCACAACCTGGAGGTACGGGCGAGGCGATGTCTCCCGTTGCGTGGCGCGGCGTCTAAGGGCGGCTAGTCACGTATCGAACTAGCGGCGTTCCCACTAATTGTGTGCGCGGCTCGGCAAACTGTGGATTTCTTTTACAATCCCTTCTTCGTTAACTCTGCGGAGGGAAACTCGAGGCCTTTAGGTCCCATCCCATGTCACTTTTCTTGGCGACCAATCTCTTTTAGTTTCATATCTCTGTCACAACACCGGATTTGTGAATGCCAGCCTAAGCGTTGGGCATCTTACTGCACAACTTTGAGTAACTATTTGAACAGCTCAAGTTTTACAAAGAGTCTCTTGTAAGAGGGATAAAGTATCTAAATGGCTTTCCTCTGGTGGATGGGGATAGAATGAGCGATTGAGTGACTCTGTTGGTGGACACAGGAGGATAGAGGATAAGTTGTGTTTATTTGTGGGAGCTGAATGTAAAACAATAAGATGCTATTGTGTGGCCCAGCCAGAGGTCCCGGGGCAATTAGGGTTCGAGGGAGAGGGAGGAAGGACTCAAGATTCGGAACACCTAGACGCAAGAGGTCCCCAATGCCAGCGGGCAGCGTGTTTCCCTGCGCTGCCTTCCAGGGATGCATTTTGGGCCAGCTGCTAAGCACGCAGCTGCGGACACTAGCAGCGGAGAAGTGTGCAGAGCTCAAATCCGAGTCAAATGGAATGAAAGCCGACACGTGCAAAAAAGCAAACGAAAGTGCGTGCTTGGAAATGCACCGAGAGACACAAAGAGAAGTAAGCGTGGCTTGGCCAGGAACCCGCCGCTAGTAGGGACGATGGCCGGTGGTCGAGACTAACGACGGAGTGGCGGCCGAAGGAGGGAACGCGCCGTGGTTAGCACGTCCGCCGCGGAGACGCGGCGATGAGATCAGCTGACGCGCGTGGGTCAGACGGATCGGTGGACCGTGAGCCCGCGAGAGACGGAGGCGGCTTGGAGACACCTTCGTCAGGCAGTCGGCTGATGGCCACACAACCGCGGCTTAAAACAACAACAATCATGATGACGACGACTATTCTAACTGCATTATTTGTTCTCAATTATGATTCCGAGAAAGTTCACTTCCAGACACGGCCGAATGCGAGCAAAGCGCCCTAACCACAGCGCACCGCTCTGCCCCGCATCGCTCGTTCCACTTTCACGCCGCGTGCGCAGGCACCGAGCTGCCACTCGGCTCGGAGGGGCGCACGTGGCGGGGCGCTGGAGGGGGGTGGTGGGTCCCGTCCTCACTCCGCCTTGGTTTCCCGCAGGTGCCGTGCTACTCGTACGGGCAGAAGCTCAGCAAGCTGGCCATCCTGCGCATCGCCTGCAGCTACATCCTGGCGCTGGCGAAGCTGGCCAACGAGGACTACAGCGGCGAGCCGGGCGGCCTGAGCTTCAGCGAGTGCGTGGAGCAGTGCACGCGCACGCTGCAGGCCGAGGGACGCGCCAAGAAGCGCAAGGTGAGACGCGCGCGGTGCCCCAACGCGGATCTTTGCAACCCCCCCCCCCTTCTCCGTGTCCCCTCCACTCCTCCACCCCCCTCCCCGCCCACCGTTGCCTGATCTGTGGTCGGTGGCGTCAAGATCTTAAAAAACAAAGGTGAACTGGGACAAGACAAAATGTAAGTTTCTTTTGCAAAACCCCTGGCTTTAATCTGTGCTCGTGTTCGGCACTGAATGCAGTTGTGGATTCGCGCGCGTGCAGAGCTCGATGTGAGCGTCACGGGCGCGGGGAGTTTATATAATCTTGTTCTTCGCGTGGTCTACGGCGACGTAGAGCTGGTTGAGCCAGACGATTGCATCAGGTGTAGCGGAGTGGTGAGCACACATCCCGGCTGCGGTGACGCCTCCTCCTCCTTAGTGTTTGTGAATCGGGCATGGAGTGGTTATGCGGTCCGCGGTTCTGCTCTGGGTGGTGAGCAGAGTCTCCACGCCGCCGGGGAGACTTTAATTTTCCACGCGCGCGCAACCATCATGAAGATTCCACATCTGTGCGTGGATGCTTCACGGAAGATCGATACGGTGGTTCTTCTGGGTCTTCGTCGGGTCTCTCAATGAGGAACTCGTGGTACCCTGCCCAGGTTGCACTCAGTGCAGAGGCTGTGTCGGTGAACTTAGAATCGCGTCACTTCCAACTGTCAGGTCAGAAACGCAAGTTGGGAGAAGCGCTCATTGCTGTTTGCAGCCTTGAGCCTGCGTTGGTAATTCCACATTTCTATGGTGGGGACAAGGGTGTCAACAGGGTTTCCACTGATGATTACCCTGTTTATTGATCCTAGAGGGATGATTTGCCTGTGCTGATCCATAAGCAGGATTAGGTTTTGAACTTGTAACCTTTCGATTGGTAGGCAAGCACCCTGCCAACACCGAGAATGCAGATTTAACTTTCAACCAGTTGCCAATTTTCAGACACTTGCACATCAATACTTAAAGGTCATCAATCTAATGCGGTCATCATATTGATTGCATCGTTCCCATACACCGATATCCTAAAGAGCTGAAGCTTTTTTCTCCCCGTATGCATGAGTGAAGTCCAGCTCTCTGACTGCTACAATAACACGGACATTACTCCTGCCTCAACCACCGGCCTCTTAGCGCAGCAGTTGACCTCTTTACTCCATCAGCGTGATGGAAGTAGCCCAGCCGAATGACAAACGTCTATTGACCTCCTCGCAACCCCCTTAAATGGTGGGTTTTTTTGTGCACGGGTTCTGACCGCAGGCCCAAAGGCCCACAAACAAAGTCCTCTGCGACATCCACATCCTCGCTCCCCAATGCCAGAACCAGAATCAGTATTGATACTGCAGGGGGAATCCCATGAGCTATAAAGCTCTTTTTCACAGATGTTCGGTAGGGGCACGGTGTAAGAACGTTACAACAACAAACACGATACAAAAACACGATAGGAGCGCAAAGTACAGGACAGATAAGCAATTCACAACAAAGATACAATTAAACAAAGAATAATTCCTGCAGTCACGAAAGCTTCGAATCTAGTTTAAACTACTTTTTATTGTTTTGCCAGGTACAGCCCACTTCGCTATGAGCTTCTTTTTCAGAAGCGACCTGGCCACAAACGATCGCTTAACTCAGTGGCTTATCACGTGTGGATTTATAGCAGCCTGTGATAAAGATGCAGGCCCGCAGCCTTCTGGCAATAACTCTGGACCGGTTTCAACACAGAGATGCTCCTCAGCAAGGTCACGCTTTGCTTAAACCGATGCCGGCAATGTGCCAGATGTTTGTCGGCAAGGGCTCTCTCTGTTAGATTTGAGTTTTGGTTTCCTCGCCTGGCAAACCTCACCTTGAGTCCATCGCGAGCATGCAATCATGCGTCACGACGCTGCAAGGAGAGCAGACGGGTACATTCACCTCTCCGTACATGTTCCTAATCTGGGATCGAGTTCCGTTTTCGAGACACGTGTGGCGGACTGATTTCACTGCTGCAGGGATGGAAATGGAGATGATGCAGGTGATGAGATGTAGAAACGTTTAATATCAAATATTCGACTGTCTTTGTGCATTACTTAGCAGTGGAGCAGTGATTAACGCACTGCCCTCACCTGAGTCAAATTCCTGGCCCATGGCGAACATCAGCGGTGAGATCTGTCACGCTTCTGTTGAACCCACATGGAGCAGAGGGGTACCGCGGTGTGAGTTGTTAACTCCCTCGCCTGGTACGCAAGAGGTCGTGAGTTCGATCTCGACCCTGACTATGCCTGTTTATTTGGAGTTTGCATATTCCTCTCCCCATGTTCCGCGTGGATCTTTCTCCGGGTCTTCCGGTGTTTCTTTCTCCACATTTAGAATCAACAAGCGTTTGGAGTATTTGGCCGATACGAATTTTCACGCGATGAGCCACATCGTTGAGCTATCATTTGTGGCCAGGCCACTTCTGAAAAAGAGCCATATAGCTCAGTGGGCCTTAGCTGGTAAAATAAAAAAGTGAGTAAGAATCATGAGTTCGTTTGGTGAAAAACTCCCACATTGGCACCCCACCTCGCATGGATCGGCCCCTAAATTCATGGCCATGCCTGGGAATCGAACTCGCCGGGCTCTCTCCCCCCACCTTTACACAACCCGTCAGAAGGCCTTCATCCAGCAGTGGATTGACAACGGCACCGTACATAATCAGATGGGTATTAGTATTAATATGGTTAGTGTGATTAAGCAGATTTGGCAAATGGCCCTGTTGGGCAACTTAAGCACCCGTATGAGATGGAGGGGATCTGACTTGGCTGGAATGACTGCAGTCGGCTGTTGGTGACTGGGAGCTCAGATGCCGCTCTCACTGTGAACTCTGTTTTCCAATTACGGGCACGATAGTGGACTCGCTGTTCTCACTCCGTCTGGATGATTTACAAAGCAAAACATTTTGCGTGCGGTCAGAATGTCTCCCCGCTCAACCCGAGGGCGCGGGGACGGAGCCTCCTCGTCTCCATCGGCAGCAGCCACGATCACTGGTGGCAATTCCACATTCCCATGGGAGGGGGCCAGTCTGTCCACCGGATGGACAATCGCTGTTGAATTCCCGCAAAGCGGTACCTCAAGTTCTCGACCCCTATGGAATGATGGGCTGAATGATTTTTTTTAAAAATAACAACTACGTAGAACTGTAAGATTCTAACGACCCACCAGCTGCACAATTTGATGAATCGATCTCGGGTCACGATTTAATCGAAGGGGTTGTTATGTGAACGTATATATTGTTCACGTATACATTGTTAAAGTATACATTGTTAACGTATCTATTCACGCTTTGTGGTGCACGTACGAATGTATCGTGGCTCTGAGGTTCATACGAGACCTCCCGGAATTCCGCGGACTAATCACCTGCTTTGTGCTGTGGGTGCCACGGTGGCTAGGAGATGTTAACTACCTCGCCTGGTGTACAGGAGGTCGTGGGTTCGATCCCGACCCTGACGCCTGCTGCTGTATATTTGGAGTTTGCGTGTCTCTCTCTCATCATCATCATCATCATCACGGTGGCTAGGAGATGTTAACTATCTCGCCTGGTATACAGGAGGTCGTGGGTTCGATCCCGACCCTGACGCCTGCTGCTGCTGTATATTTGGAGTTTGCGTGTCTCTCTCTCATCATCATCATCACGGTGGCTAGGATATGTTAACTACCTCACCTGGTATACAGGAGGTCGTGGGTTCGATCCCGACCCTGACGCCTGCTGGTTATTTGTAGTTTGCGTATCTCTCTCGCCGTGATCGTGTGGATTTTTCTCTGGGTCCTCCGGTTTTTCCCTCCACATTTATAACCATGCGTTTAGAGTATTAGGCTGCTATAAATTTACACGCGATAAGCCACTTCATTGAACTATCATTTGTGGCCAGGTCGCTTCTGAAAAATAAGCTAATAGCTCAGTGGGCCTTGCCTGGTAAGATAAACGTTGTTTAGTTTTATTTGTATATTTATTTAAGTGATTTATTTACATTCCCTATACTTTGCACTTTGAAAAGATAATAGTTTTTTTCATAGTTTGTTACTAAAGTACTTTTTCAAAATACTTGACATCCACGGCGAACCGTCGAGGTATGGAGGATGACTTGCATCAAGTCAAAGTGCTTCTCTGTTCGTATCACCGTTGAGGTATTGTCCGTCAGCATTCCCGTGCCAGATGTGGACATTCCACATCCCTGTGGTGGCGTAACTGTCTATTCGTAAGGCGACTACTGCTAGAACCGATTTATTCAGAATGACAATTTCAAGCATGCGGAATTACGTCACGTGCACTTTTTCTTTGTGAATCTATAATAAGGCCCCAGTTTGTAGTCGACCCCAACACCCTGGCTTGCCCGCGCTGCCTGTCACGCGTCTCTCCCCCGCCCATCCGCCGCAGCCCTCCGGGAAGTCCTGCGGACCGAGGAAAACAGTCGCCTTCCCATTCATCAGGGCTCTCGCTAACATTCCTCGTCGTCGCTTAAAGTCACGCAAGCCCCCCCCCAGCCTTTTTCGGGCCCATTCGCATCACCTACAACAATGTGAGTTAAACACCGAGAGCTGAACGGAGTTCAAAATAACTCACGAACACGTTGGCGAAAGACCCGACGCAGAAGATTCCCTCGGTTTCACCTTCCACGAAGCTCACGGTTCACCTGAAACCGCATCGGCACAAACCATGGCAGATGCGGATATCGGCATCAACAACACAGAATAGACAACGCAGAGATTAATTCACTCAAGGCAGCGGTTACCACAGGCCCAGCGGTCAGAAGGCAAGTCTGAAATAATAGATTTCGAAATGATTTATTTATTTATTACTGACAGCTTTTTCGCGGTTGGTGATGTACGGCTTTCCAATGTGGTTATGGGTCATACCGTGTGTGCGTACCTGTGTGTGTGTGTTGTTCGGCACGTTGTCCGACGTTTCGTTCCACGCGCTAACAACCAGCGCAAAAGTGGGAGAAGCCAAACAACACGCGGTACGACCCCGAAAACGGATCGGAGAGATCTTCGAAATAACGGAGCGATAAAAAAATAGAACATATATATTCAAATCGCACTGCGGTTGCTTTATGACGACCACAGTTTTTCTTTGGTCTAAGATTTCTCTGTTTCTTATTAATCGAGCTCTCGTGTTGTTCCTTTCTCCGCTTCTCATCCCCACCTTAACTCACAACTCTCGATCCATTCGCATCTGCACCAGGCAGCGATCCTCTGCGTCCTGGTTCTGTTTCTCTGTCGATTTACGTCATTACATTTTTGGTTGTTATAAAAAAAAACAAGAGTTCTGGCGATGTGCGGCGGAGGCGCACGAATTCGTCGCTGGCCGGCGAGAGTCTCCGTGCACGTGACCGCAGGTTGCGGTCACGAGCTCCAATCCATTAGGGTCGGAACATCGCTCACTCGTCGCTGTGTGCGGTTGGCGCACGGCGCTGCTGCTGCTGCCGCACACGTGGCACGCGCGGGCAGAAGGAGAGGGGCCGGCGGTTGTGGATGTGTCAGCATCTGTGGGGAAGCGGGCAGCACCACGGAGGAGGTCTGTGTGTGTGCGTGTGTGTGTGTGTGCGTGTGTGTGTGCGTGTGTTTTGTGAGCAGCGGCAGTGCAACGGTTAGCGCCACGCGGCGCGACGAACCCGGCGACCCGAGTTCGAGTCCCGCTCACGGCCACCAACACCAGCGACGATTTGCTGAACTGATCCTGGGCCTCCCCGAGGTCGACTCAGCCACAAATGGGCATGGTAGTGGCTTTCATAGGTGCTCGCTAACAGCACTTGCCCCAACAGTCTGTTAAGGCTACATTGTGGAGGATCTTTGTCTTTCCATATATTGTGGTGAGCGGTTGGTGCAGTGGTTCATGCACTGCGCCGATTCTGGGAAACCAGTCCCTGTCATAGGGATGTGGAAGTTCCACGTCAGGCAGCTGGGGGTACGAGCACGACCCAGTCCTCGTCTGAGTGTGGAAGAGACACGTGGCCTGACTCGTGTAAACGAGGCACCTTTTACATTAAAGTCTCTGTCCCTGCAATTGCAGGATGCCCTTTGGCTGAATAGCTGCCGAGATGTTAATTACCTCACCTGGTATACAGTCGGTTGTGGGTTCGATCCCGACCCTGACGCCTGCTGCTGTATATTTGGAGTTTGCGTGTCTCTCTCTCTCCCCGTGGCCACGTGGATTTTTTTCCGGGTCCTCGGGTTTTTTTCTCCACATTTAGAATCAACATCACGCGTTTAGAGTATTTGGCTGCTACTCAGCCGCTTTCTTTGAGCTATCATTTGAGGCCAGGTCGCTTCTAAAAAAAAGTGCTCAGTGGGCCTTACCTGGTAAAATAAGAATCACTGTATTAAGGGAGCGATGAGTTACGTCTAATTATGACTTCACACAGGGAGACGTGAGTTGAGTATACCGATGGCGAGCCTTACTCGTTTCATTTATGTTTCATTTATAGGTAATTTGAGAACATTTTGGAAAATTGGCTTCCACACCGGCGCACAATGACCTACACTTGCAAATTATAGTGCCGAGTTTATGGTTTGAACATTAGCACGGAACACGCGTGTAGATCTCCATCATTAATAGCGCGTGAATGATTCAACCGCCCAGCTGGTGTTGTGGCAGAACATCCGAGTCACAACCAAAAGTTTGCAAAGTTAAAACCGCGTCGAAGGTCGACTTAAGTCCAGCATGCCTCCATCGCTCATGAAAACTAGTACCACTTTATTCTGTGA
This sequence comes from Lampetra fluviatilis, assembly GCF_964198595.1. Taxonomy (NCBI): domain Eukaryota; kingdom Metazoa; phylum Chordata; class Hyperoartia; order Petromyzontiformes; family Petromyzontidae; genus Lampetra; species Lampetra fluviatilis. The sequence continues at coordinate 9,882,692 of NC_136315.1, forward strand.
AGCGAAACAAGTCAATCGATCAATCTTTATTCTACGTGCCGATATCGCCCTCGACAAAGTAGGCATCAGTGCACATCACAGCAGAACGTGAACGGTGCCGGTGCATTAATCTGATCCTCCTACCGAATGACTGGCCTTGCCATAGAAATGTGGAATTTCCTCCAACTGGCTCAGCACCGCGAAAGAGAGATCGTAGTTTGAGCACGGAGACAAGCATTCCTTTGATGCGGAATCAGGATATTTATATAAACTGGAGGATTCTGATGAGCTTTCGAGCTCTGTTTTTTACAGATGTCCAAATATATCGGCGTCAGGGACGGGATCGAACCAACAACCTCCTGTATAACGGGCGAGGTAGTTAACATCTCGCCAGCGTGAAGCCCCAGTTGCAAGCGCCGTGTTGACACTTTGATGAGTGTAGGAGGACGACGACTGCTCCTGACGGTTGAGTGGCCTCAAAGTCAGGCTGTCCCGGCACTCGGACAGTTTGCTGGGATCTTACAGTTCGATTCCCGCAGCCGTGGAAATTTATAGCAGCAACAAGAAAAACGACTCTGACCGCGTGGATGTTTCTAAACGGTGTGCGGATGCGCTCACTCGCTCGCTCGCATCAAAACGACGTGGCAACGTCATCGCATGAAAGACGCCACGAAGTGACCGACGGCGCGCCCCATCGCAATCGCCGCCCGGGCAGCGGCAGCAGCGGCAGCAGCGGCAGCATCAATCGCGCGGCGGAACGCGAATGAACCGAACTTTCGCGTGACGCGAGCCGCCGCTCGAAGGTGACGCGGCGGCTCTCCGCGAGCGTCGAAGCGACGGCAGCTCCCGGGTGGACACCGCGAGTCGCCCGCCGGGTTCCAGGGGAAGAGAGAGGAGGAGGAGTGGGGGGGGGGAAATTGCCCAATCGCGAAACGCGGGCGCTGAGTGGCCCCAGGCTGCCGTCTTCGTGCGTCGCGATGATTGTCGAGCGCTCGTGCTGCGTCTCCATCCGAGCTCCGGCGACTCTTCAAAAGCGCATTCTTGGCCACCCTCTGCGCGTGCGAGCGCGGTGCCGGGAACGGCGCCGCGGCGTTTAGAGCGCCGCGCCACTCACCCACCGCCACCCGAGTTCGATTCCCACTAACGGCCGATAAGAGCCGCGAACGTCTAAACACGTACTCGGCCAAATCTTGACTTAAAGCTTTCGTGACTGCAGGAACTCGTATTCTTGGGTCTTTCGGTAAAGTCACGTAGATAGGTTCAAAGAAAATGACAAAAAATAACGAAAAATAATTAAAAGCTACGACGTTTCGATCGCAACACAAGCGGTCGTCTTCAAAAAAAGAAGACGACCGCTTGTATTGCGATCGAAACGTCGTCGTTATTTGTTATTTTCTTTGAACCTATCTCCGTGACTTTACCGAAAGACCCAAGAATACGTACTGGGTCGACTCGATCTCATGCAGAGTCTCAACATCAGACAAAGGCGGCCGGGCGTCGTGTTGGTCAACCGCGCCCTCGTGTGCCGTGCCGGCCTTCGTAGGCCCCTCGCTGACGGCGCTCAGAAGTCTGCAAGATCTTGACTGTCGTTGTGACGCGGAGGAGTAACGCAGTGGGTCTTGCCCTGCAATTATTCAAGAGACCTGAGCTCAATTCCTGGCCGCGATGCGCATCGCACGGGTGCAACATAACATCTCGATTTGGTTTGCGCCAAATCGAGATAAATTGCGGCCGTTGCGTGTGGGGTGTGTCTGTGTTGCCCACAGCACAGAGCGCCGTGCCTGGCTCCATAGCGGCTCGCGCTACGCTGCGCTACGAACCCCCGGCCATCCGAGTTCAATTCCCGCTCACCGCCTACCAACACCGGTGACGATTACCTGAACCGGTCCTGGGCCTCCCATAGGTCGACTCAGCCTCAAATAAGTACCTGATGCGGCGTGTAAAAACATCGCCACTGGGGAAGACGAAGAAGGCGTTCGGGCGTGGTGCTGATCACACACCGCTCTCACGTACAGCACTGGCCCCAACAGTCTGTTGCATGCAACACGGGAGGAGGAGGATGGGGGGGGGGCGAAATCTTTCTCTTTGTTTGTTTTGTGTGTGTGTGAGCGCGCATGCTGGGCAGATGGCGATCAGTCATGCGCCGCTGACAGATCTCAGCGTCACGCGTTACGTAACGTTACGGCAGGCGCCGCGCGACTCCCCAGAGCAGCACTCCGCACTGCTCGCCCCCTCCGCACAAAGCAGCTCGACCGGGGCGACCGCTGGTGCCGCGGGGAGATCGGAGGAGGCGCCAGCCCCCGACCCCCGGGGCACGCCACCCGCCCGCACGCCACCAAAGCTCCCGTGGCTTTTAGGCGAACGCCGACCTGGGGCCCGATCTCTTTGGGGCGCGCACGCCCGTCTCGGGGTGGTCCGGGCCCGCGCGTGTTGCCCGTTTGTTTGAACGGCGGCGTTTCTCGGGAAGGAAAAGTGTTGAGAAAACAACGTCGCTGAGACGGCAAAGAATACGAAGAGAGAGAGCGAGCGAGCGAGCGAGAGAGCAAGAGAGCGAGAGAGAGAAAACAACTTCTTAAACTCAACCAATACGTTAAGCGCTGGGGCTCGGTGTTTTCTCTCTCATTGGGAATGTGTGTGAGCGTGTGTGTGTGTCGGTGTGTGTGTGGCTTGTATGGCCGGATATGTTTTTGAGTGTATCTGTTTGTGCCAATGAATGTGTATTGTGTGTGTGTGTGCGCGAATACCTAAGTTGTGTGTGTGTGCTGCGGGGAGCGGTGGCGCAACGGTTTGCACGCTGCGCTACGAACCCGGCGACCCGAGTTCAATTCCCGCTCACGGACAACACCAGTGACGATTATCTGAATGGGTTCTGAACATTCCCTGGGTCGACTCAGCCTCAAATGAGTACCCGGTGAGATGTGTAAAAATAAATTGCTACTGGGGAGACAAAGGCGGCCGGGCGTGGTGCTGGCCACCCACCGCCTCGTGTGCCACAGTGCCGGCCTTCCTTGGTGCTCGCTAACAGCACTTGCCCCAACATTATGTTAAGGCTACACGGGGGCACCTTTGTCTTTGTGCACACGCACAGTCATAGACTAAATATAATCCCGTACGGCATTTCCTACGCGACTTACGTAATTACATTGACGTGTGGCCCTTTGTTTCATCTGCCGCTGTATGAATGCCCCAGCTGTCGTGTCAGCCATGGGCAGTTGTTTGACCATACTTCACCAATGCTGGCCAGTGTGGGGGTTGCTAAAGGGAGAAAATGGGGGTTTCAGGAGCAGTTAGGATATCACTGCCGCTGATGTGAGCTGTCACTGTGAATAGAACGCAGTGCACTAACAAATGAGCCACCACCACCACCATGATCATCATCAGGTGGATAGAATGATGATGACGATGACGACCATCTTGTGTGCTTGTACCACACAGTGGGAAGTGAGCGATGACTGTCCAATGTGGAGACCGGCTCGTGTCTTCAACAATGAAATGGTAGTCCGTCATGTGAGTGACGCTGATGGGACGAGTGTTTGGGAGATAATTGTGGAAACTGCACTGCCAAAGAAAAAAACTAATGATTTAGTGCGAAAATCTTGATACGTGGCACAATGTTAAGTTTGTAATTAAATTCCTAAATGGATTCTGCACCGCTTAATTTGATTCTAAGAAAGAAAAAAAAACTATTTCGAGGATTAGAGATGACGACTGTCGCCACGTGGAGTTTCACTGTCGCCCAATTTCCTTGCCCCTCTACCGAGCGGCAGCATTCCCACCTTTAGTCAATCCAGAGTTTGTTTATGCGTCGCAATTCCACACCGTGTCCACGCAAACGGTTTGCCTTGTACTCTTGCACGTGAAGATGTAGTTTTCAGGTTCGTGTGACATACAGGCGTCTCAATGCGTTTTTGTCTCTGTGTTTGTGCTTCTCACTGGTGAGGGGACTTTGCAGGATGAACGTTGAGATGTATAAGGGCCACGGGATGACCAATCAGGTCTGAATCGGCCCGTAACAAGGTCGAGCACTGGCAAGGGGTTGACGGGTGTGCATGTTACCTGTCAGCCTCCGTGCCACGGAATGAGAGCGGAGGCCGCGCCGTCCTCTGCAAGAGACACTCGCAGCGCGACGAACGCGCCGGCGACTGGGCCCAAGGTCGTCCTTTAGTCGAAGCGGATCCGGCGGTGGACCACGGCTCCGGCGCCGCGGCGCTGCTCCTCGCGGCGCTGATCGAGGCGGTTCATCGTCGCGTCGGACGTGGGGTTGCGTGCTGCTGTTTGCTCCTCCGCGCGCGTCGTGAGCCTCTGTGTGTGAACAGCAAGGGCTGCTGCTGCTGCCACTGTTGACACACCACTTGACTCGCGCTCGGAAGGGTCACGAGTTCAAACGCAGATCGAGGGTCGACTCAGACCGTCACCCGCTCGCCTGTAGATACAATACACACGTGCACTATTTTGTGGAGAAGCCAACAGAGTTTCGTTTCTTCGTCTTCTTCTCCGTAACCGAATGAACACTTCCCGCCCCCTTGCCATAGCAACGCGCAATGTCCACCCCTGGCTCAGCACCACCAGCGCAGCACATTCATCGACGCCGCTGCCCTGACATGAGACAATGTACGACAGGTGACGTTTCCTTCGAGCAGCGAGATCATCACCTGGAACGTCGCCTTTCATCATGATTATTGTTAGTATTGTTATTGCCCTTTTTGCGCAACGTTACTGATGCGGTGAGGTTTTGGTGTTGGTGCCTGCCCAGCACCCTGACCGCGTATCAACATACATTCATCCGCCGATGAGCGTCAAGGCGGAGTTGACTTACCTGAAAGCTCATTGACTTGATTTACATAAGACGCAAAGGAGTTTAGACATTTGCCAACGACAATCACCGACCCATCAACCAAACACATCAACAGTGAACCTCGCCACCGACTCACGTCCCAATCTCCCTTCTGGGATCGCGCTGCCGCTGCTGCTGCTGCTGTCACCGTCCAAGAATCTCACCACCCAGAACAGGAAGAACGCTGCTGGCAGACATCGTGGAACGGCGCGGACGTCCATAATCAACACATGGCACCTCCTGGCTTTGCCATTCCTCCTCCTCCTCGAAGACGCCGGTTGTGTCACCATCAACCACATGAGAAGGTCACCGGCCCGATGCGTCGCACCTCCTTCATGAGCGGATAAATAGAAGACGTGAGCCAGAGCGCGATTATCGTCATGCAACCCGAACAATGGACCATATCGTGGACCCACAAAGACCCGGACACTCATACAGACCCATACAGGCAGATAGAGACTCATGTTGACACACAGAGACCCACAGAGGCACATAGAGACCCACAGAGGCACATAGAGACCCACAGAGACACATAGAGACCCACAGAGACACAGAGACTCATGTTGACACACAGAGACCCACAGAGGCACATAGAGACCCATAGAGGCACATAGAGACCCACAGAGACACATAGAGACCCACAGAGACACATAGAGACTCATGTTGACACACAGAGACCCACGGAGGCACATAGAGACCCACAGAGGCACAGAGAGACCCACAGAGACACACAGAGACCCACATAGACACATAGAGATCCACAGAGACACACAGAGACCCACAGAGACACAGAGAGACCCACAGAGACACACAGAGACCCACAGAGACACATAGAGACCCACAGAGACACACAGAGACCCACAGAGACACAGAGAGACCCACAGAGACACATAGAGACCCACAGAGACACATAGAGACCCACAGAGACACACAGAGACCCACAGAGACACAGCGAGACCCACAGAGACACATAGAGACCCACAGAGACACAGAGACACACAGTGACCCATAGAGACCCACAAAGACACACAGAGACCGACAGAGACCCACAGAGACACATAGAGACCCACAGAGACACATAGAGACTCATGTTGACACACAGAGACCCACAGAGACACATAGAGACCCACAGAGACACATAGAGACCCACAGAGACACATAGAGACCCACAGAGACACACAGAGACCCACAGAGACACATAGAGACACACAGAGACCCACAGAGACCCACAGAGACACACAGTGACCCATAGAGACCCACAGAGACACACAGAGACACACAGAGACCCACAGAGACACAGAGAGACCCATAGAGATACATAGAGACCCACAGAGACATAGAGAGGCACATTGAGGTATATTAAAGGCAAGCCACAGCGGTGTAACCGTGGCCTTGCCACCAAAACGATGGACCCGCTTAATAAACGACTGCGTCAGGGGCGAGAACAGAATAAAAACTTCACCTGTTTATATTTTTTTAGAGCGAGACGTCACTCAAAAACTAACACGTCTTGTGCTCATCTACAATTACCTTGCCTGCGTCCGACGTGCGCAATGTCACATCACGGACAATGTGTGCGCCGCAAATGCATTTCACCGATGGCTTAGGATTTGAGCGCCCACCCTGTAACGACCCAGCCCCAAATCATTCCGCCCCCCACCCCACCCCACCCCAATTGTTTCCGGAACTGACGGCTGAATCGATTTCAGAATTCAATTGGGATGGGGGAACCCCCCCCCCCCCCCCCCCCGAGAGATGTGTTTCTCCGTGGGCACGTGTTGTCGCTCGTCTGCGTGACAGCGACGTGCAGGCGAGCGCCCTGTCCTCAAACGAGTCGCCGGTGCGGTGCCTTCATCGTCGCCACTGGGGAGACAAAGGCGGCCGGGCGTGCTGCTGCTGCCGGCCACCCACTCCCCTCGTGTGCCGCTTCGTCGGTGCTACTCGCTAGCAGCACTTGCCCCAAATGCCTGTTAAGGCTCTCCGGGGGATCTCTGTGTTTGCGTGGTGGGGAGCGGTGGCGCAGCGGTTAGCGCACTGCGCCACGAACCCAGCGTCCCGAGTTCTATTTCCGCTTACGGCCAACACCAGTGATGATTACGAACCGGTCCTGGGCCTCCTCGAGGTCCACTCAGCCTTAAATGAGTACCTGCTGTGCTGTCTAACCGTTGCCACTGGGGAGACAAAGGCGGCTGTGCGCGGTGCCGGCCACCCACCCCTTAGTGTGCCGTGCCGGCCTTCGTAGGTGCTACTCGCAAACAGCGCTTGCCCCAGCAGTCCGCGAAGGCTGCACGGGGTGGGGTGGGGGCTCTTCGTCTTGTGCGTACGCGCATCCACTGGCCACGCAGAGTGTCCCCTGGCGTGTGCCGAGCTCGCCCCTGCCCGCACCGCTCCCCCGCCACGTGACCCCGTGGTGTGACATGTCTGCATGACTGCACGTGAGCCCGCACACGTGCGCGCACACACACGTGCACGCACACACACGTGCGCGCACGTGTGTGCCCATCTGTGTCAGCCTGCGTGCATCTGGGCAAATATGTGGGCGGCTACGCGCGTGTGTGTGTTCGTCTATGTACGTGTTCGTCTATCTATTGTTGGCACGCGTGTGTGCGTCTCCCTGCCACCATGTGCGTTTGGCAGTCTGCGTGTTGGTGTCAGTACGTTGGTGTCAGCGCGTGCGTGTGTGTGCCTCTGTGTTGGCTTACATGGGTGGGGAGCGGTGGCACAGTGGTTAGCATGCTCAGCGACGAACCCAGCGACCCGAGTTCGATTCCCGCTCAGTGGCGGATTTCTCAACTGATTCCGGGCATCATCTGGGCCGACTCAGCCTCAAATGAGTGCCTGGTGCGGTGTGTATAAATAATCGCCATTGGGGAGACAAAGGCGGTCGGGCGTGGTGCTGGCCACCCACACCCTCGTGTGCCCGTGCCGGCCTTCATAGGTGCTCGCTAACAGCTCGCTGTCAGTATACGTACGGGTAAGTCTGTGTCTCTAAGATTGTGTGTGTGTGTCGGAGCGCGATTGTGTCTGACTGTGTCAGATTCTGTGGAAGTGTGTGCGGTGTTGTGTGTGTCAATGTAATTCGTGGGGAGTGGTGGCGCAGTGGTTTGCGCTGCACTATGATACGGACACACCGATCCGAGGTCGATTCCCGCTCACGGACAACATTGGCGACAAATATTTGATCCGGTCTTGGGCCTGCCCTAGGTTGACTCAGCCTTAAATGGGTGCCTGGTGCGGTGTTTAAACATCGACAAAAAGCGGCGGCCGGCCGTGGTGCTGACCACCAATCCCCTCGTGTGCCGTGTCGGCCTTCACACACTGGCGCTCGCGAACAGCACTTGCCCCAACAGTATGTTGAAGGCTATACGGGGGATCTTTGTCGTACAAATGTGCGCTACAGAAACCTCGCGAGCTCAATTCGACTGCCGGACAAGGCCAACATCAGTGCCGACTGATATCCCACTCTGCTGTGTGCTTCCCCTAGGTCAACTCAGCTTTAAATGAGCGCCTGGTGCAATTGTGGGGAGACAAAGGTGGCAATGGAATGATGCTGTCCAACACGAGCGCCTCCTTGTGCGCCGCGCCACTCCTTCTTAAGAGGTGTTCGCTAACAGCACCTGCCCCAGCCAGTGGCGGGGCCAGGATCGTGAGGTAGCGGGGGGGGGGGCAACCCCTCCAGCAATGAGAAATGATGGAGGAGTTGTTAGTGAGTAAGGAGTTGTTAGTAAGGAGTTGTTAGTAAGTAAGGAGTTAGTGAGTAAGGAGTTGTTAGTGAGTAAGGAGTTGTTAGTGAGTAAGGAGTTGTTAGTGAGTAGAGAGTTGTTAGTATGTAAGGACTTGTCCCTTGCTTCTTATTCGACGCGTGTGCGGTGATGGTGCAGCCATCGATCGAGGGTCGAATTCGAACCGCGTCGTGTGATCGGCATCGCGCTCGCTGAAGGTGAATGTCTTCAGGGAAGTCGTGTGCTGTAGACGCAACTGCGCACAATTCTGTGAGTCACATATAACTGCTGTGCCGTTACTTATTGCCGATTATGGTCTCAGACTATTGTCCTATCATCTCATAGAGTCCCTGGCACACAGTAATATATTACACAGTGGCAGTGGGGGTTGCAAAATGCCGATGTATTACTAATAAACCCCAATGATCCGATCGAAATTAGGGATTTCGATCGGCTCCGCCATTGGCCCCAACAGTCCATTGGACACTATGGGGAGGGATCTTTGTCTTTGTATATGTGTGCCTGGCTGTGTCAGAGTACGTATAACTCCGTGATGTGTGTTTGCGCGCGCGCGTGTGAGTGTGTATGTGTGTGAGTGTGTGCGTGTGCACACACTCACACACATAACCTGCAGCGCCACACCTATTACCATCATTAGAGGAAAAAACGGTGATCCAATCTCCGACCCCCAGGAACAGGTTTGCAGATTTGCTGAGCATTTCTGTGAGGTCCTGGGGGAGGGAAAATCTCTCAGCCAGGAAAACATCATGGCACAAAGTGGGGATAACCCTGCTGAGGCTGCGGTGCCTCAAATATTGGAAGAGGTCACCCCCTGTGAGTGGCTGGCTGAGGTACCGGCTGTTGAGGAAGTACTGAGGGCGATCCGGAGTCTGAGACCAGGGAAGGCACCGGGCAGAGATGATCTCCCAGGCGAAATGCTGAGGGAGGGTGGCGTTTGTGCACAGACTGCCCTATATGACATCATAACAACAGTCTGGACCACTGGACGGGTTCCGCAGGACTGGAAGGATGCCCTGGTGGTCCCCCTCTTTAAGAAGGGGGACCGCACAGACTGTAACAACTACAGGGGCATCTCACTCCTCAGTGTGCCGGGTAAGGTCCTGGCAAGGATTATTCAACATCGCCTTGCTAGGCATGCTGAGGAGAGGCTTGCGGAGCCCCAATGTGGTTTCAGGAAAGGGCGGTCCTGCACAGATGCCATATTTTCTGTCCGTCTGCTACAGCAGAGGTGTAGGGAATTCCAAAAAGACCTACATCTCTGCTTTATTGACCTGGTCAAGGCCTATGATACCATCAGTAGGACTGGGCTCTGGGTTGTTCTTCGTGCTTTCGGAGTCCCTGACCCTCTGCTCACGATCATTAAGGACCTTCATGATGGTGAGCGGGCCCGGGTAAAACTACGTGGCCGGGAGTCGGAGCCTTTCCCTGTACACCTTGGGGTGCGACAGGGATGTCCTCTGGCTCCCACATTATTTAACATCTATTTCGACTGCGTAGTTCGTGAAGCTTTCAATAGCTGTACCGGGGGAATTACCATTTGGTACAGATATAATGGGAGGCTGATCGACGCCCGGGTGCGATCAAGGGATGGCTCCCTATTGGTCAACCACGTTATGTATGCCGATGATTTGGTAATAGCTGCTCATTCAGAAGAGGAGTTGGAGACGCTGCTGCTGAGGCTGGAGTGTGCCACTAAGAGGTGGGGCCTTACCATCAGCCCCACCAAAACTAAGCACCTGCCTGGGTATTTTGTACCATCGGGCACTCCGCCCCCACAACTCCCAATCGGTGATGGGGCAGTTGTGGAGAGAGTAGAGAGTTTCCCATACCTGGGCAGTGTGCTCATGACCAGCTCCAGTTTATCAGCAGAGGTCTCACTCCGAATCAGTCGAGCGGCAATATCTTTTCATCGGTTGCGTAACGCTGTGTGGAAGCTACCTGGTCTGTCGCTCCGCACGAAGCTTCAGGTCTTCTCGGCCACGGTCATTCCCTCCCTTCTCTACGCTTGCGAAACGTGGACCCCCCTAGTGGAGCATCTTCGCCGGTTGGAAACATTTAGGCTGGCCTGCCTACGATCCATCCTGGGTTTGACCAGGCTGGATTGTGTGAGGAGCTCACAAGTCCTTGAAAGATCTGGGCAAAGTCCCATCAGTGAGCTCCTCCGGCAGGCAAGGCTGCGTTGGCTGGGTCATGTAGCCCGCATGCCCAGCCACCGCATGCCTAAACAGCTTTTGTTCGGCCGGATCGAGGGGGCTAAACGGGCGCGGCACGGGCTAGAGAAGAGATGGAGTGATGTGGTACAGGAGGACGTGGAGCTGAGTGGACTTGCCGATGACTGGTACCAGCGGTGTCAAGATCGGCCTCAGTGGAGGAGGCTCGTGAAGGACGCTACTGGGCAGTTGGAGGCAGTCGCCCTCCAACAACAACGGAGGGCGGAGGAGCGACGCTCACAACAACGAGCGGAGCGCCGGGTGGCTAAAGCACAGCAAGTTGGCACAGTAGGGGGCACAGGTGGTGCATCAGCCAGTCATCTCGGTCATCTCGGTCAGTCGACCCGTGGCACCTGGGTCTGCCCCGTGACCTCCTGCCAGCGGGCGTTCGACACTTCACGTGGCCTCAAGGTGCACATGGCCTGGCACAAGCGTCGTGGTGACGTCACCGCCACTTAGTGGCGAATGGCGGTTGTTGTTGTGCGTGTGAGTGTATGTGTGTGTGTGAGTGTGTATGTGATGTGTGTGAGTGTGTGTGAGTGTGCGTGTGTATGTGTGAGTATGTGAGTGTATGTGTGTGTGTGAGTGTGAATGTGTGTGTGTGAGTGTGTGTGAGTGTGCGTGTGTGTGAGAGTGTGTATGTGTGTGAGTGTGTATGTGTGTGTGAGAGTGTGTATGTGTGAGTGTGTGAGTGTGTATGTGTGTGTGAGTGTGTATAAGTGTGCCTGGCTGTGTCAGTATGGGCATGTGTGCGCGCCTGGCTGTCAGCCTGGCTAGGAGAGCACGAGCATGTGCGCGTGTGTGTTAATGTGCGCGCGCGCGTGTGTGTCAGTGTGAGCATGTCTGCGCGTGTGTGTGTAGAGAGCGAGAGAGCGAGTGAGCATGTGCGCGTGTGTGTTAATGTGCGTGCGCGCGTGCGCTTCGCTGGCAGCCAGCACGGGGGTGGGAGGCCCACAGATGTTCAGTCGGCGAGCGGCGCCACGGGGCGGGGGTCTGGCGCCGTTGAGGTCGCGGGGTCAGCCCGAAAACACGCGACGAGCGCGGGTGGTGGTGGTGGCGTGGCGGCGGTGGTGCCGGGCGGGCGGGCGGTGTGTGGTGGTGGTGGGGGGGGGTTGTGGAGTGTGGGGGGTGAGCTTGGGAAGGAACTGTGTGAGCTTGGCTGCTGGGTGAGTGTGTGTCGGATCAGCTGTTTTACCTTTAGACGTCGAGGGCTGTTTTTTGGGGGGGTGGGTGTTTGCGTTCAGTGAGATATGTGTTGTTATGGATGATGAATTTATTAGGGATTTTTTTTGTAATCTTTCTTCTAAAAGTGGGAATTGGGCGTCTCAGAGTTAGATTCTTTTTCCGCTCGAAAAAAATCTTCAAGAGAGGCAAAGTGTCTCCGTGCTCAAACGGGCAGATGCTTGTACTCTCCCCTCTTGGTGGTCCTTGGCGTTTGGTAGAAATTCCACATTCCCATGTCAGAGGCCAGTCACGCCGTAGGACCACCAGCGTTGATTTGCTCACAAAGCGGCACTCATTGCATCAATACTCTTTGGTTCTTTCGGTAAAGTCACGTAGTTAGAAATAAAATAAAACAAATCACGACGTTCCGATCGCAACACAAGCGGTCGTCATCAGGCAAAGGAGTCAGCCTCTAAAGGCAAACTGTTTTATCAACTTCAGATCGGTGATGGCCAAGCTGACTGCGAATGAGTGAATCTGTGTGTTGGCCGTCATCGTTTGCCGCGGTCCCCAATCCACTGCTGGATGGAAGCCTTCCCGGGCTGTTGTCGTCTCTCGTGGTTATGCGATAGAACAACCCATCGAGCACCAGCACACGAGCTGAATTCACCGCTCCATCTCTCCAGCGGACGTCCTCTCGTGCGTGTTCCATGAAAGGATTTTGGGCCATAAGGGTGGGATGCGTTAAGCACGTCCACACATTACGATGCACATTTGAATTTTCAAAGCGTACATCTTTCGTTGCAATTGCCTGCTGGACGCAACAGCACCGCTGGTGAAAGGGCCTCCACTCGAGAGAGCGTTTCGGGAGTCCCTACAGAAGGTACCTTTGGCCTACTTTTCCCCGCCGTTACGTAATTATTTTTACAAACATTTCCACCGCTTTCAACAAACGGATACTTCCCAACAACAAAGTGACACAGTGATCTTTCACGGTTCCTTCAGTCCATTGTGAAAAATCTGGAGTAGTCTTTTTTTAATATAGACGCACATATATTTATTCGGTTCAATGTTCTCCACGGAGGTTTTATTTTCCCTTCTCCCCTCCGGATCTGGCATCGCCGATGGGAGAGCCGATGGGCACCGTGCCAGTGTTCCATCGGCGCAAACACATCTGCTGCCGTGCGAGGATGTGCCGGGCGGCCCGCCCGCCCGCCCTGCGTTAGCGATCGCACCGTGAGGGCTCTTCGTGGCCGCAGCCAAAGGACATTCGACACCGCGCGCCACAGCGGCGGCGGCGTCGCCGTCGTATAATGCCGCGCTCTGTCGCGCGGAGGGGGGGGGGTGTAGGAGCTGCGCGGTGCGCTCACGATGTTTGCATTACGCAGAGCGGTGAGGGGGGAGGACGGAGGCAGCGGGGGCGGGGGGGCACCGCGCAGATTTGCGGAGTTTGGTTTGGGGCTTTGAATGGAGGATCGCTGGAGGTTACCCACCCAACGCAGCCGAGTGGCGCGCGGACCGTTCCGAGCGAGCATTTGTTTCTTGTTTGTTTCTCGAACCGCTCATGTGGAGTGCTTAATTGCCTCTCCCTTTTGCTGTTGTTGTTTCCCGCTTGGAAAGCCGAGCCTGGGGTCTTGTTCTATTTTATCAACAGCCGCTCTTCGAGATGTATTGCGGCCGTTGAAGGTATTTTTATGCGAACACCCCCGCTCACCCCTCCACGTGCCCCACGCGGCCTCGCGCTGACGCCACTCCAGATGCGAAGGAATCTGTGCGTTCACTGGGGGAGGGTGAGCGGGGGGGGGGCGAGGGGGGAGGGGTGGGGGAGGTCAACTGACCCGAGGAGTCCGTGGAGTCTGTAGCAGCGCTCGCAGCACGGGGGGGGGGGGGGCGTACGTCCGGCCTGGCGGCGTTGTAGCCGTAGGGCTCAACTCGCCAGTCGGAAGGATGTGAGTTAAAATCCCAGCCGGCGGGTGGACTCACCCCGTAATCCCTCTGCACGCCCATAAAGCGAGTTCCTCTTTGCGGGACGTCAACAAGAGACTGGCCCCGTAACGGCAGCGATGTGGAGTTGCCACCCCTTGGCCCTTGGCTCGGTGCCGCTAGCAGCCGTCGGAGCGCTGCCCCCAAGCTCGTTCGAGCAGTCAAGCACCTGGACTTGAGCTCTGCGGACCACAGGGTCACTCGAAGGGGTCTCAGAGGTAGCTCTGTGATATCCGCTTCCGTGGGCCGTTCAGCAGCTCACGGAGGCTTTGCGCTGCTCCGTGAGCGAACCAAATGGTTTCGGCGTCTCGTAACGCGACACTGATCGTGCAATCGGAACACAATTGGGGGAAGGAGAGGTACAACATTTCTATATTTGTCAAGTATATACAAATCTCTGACATGCCAAACACGTGGCGAACCATTGCTAAACACAACGTCGGGAAGGCAATGCCCACAGTGTGGAACGGCGCCCCGCTATACGCGGGGAATGCAAATAACTTGACGCGTTGGCACCGTTCACAGACTTGGGATGAGTGTGAACAACACGTGACCAAGGCGATAGCTGCGGCAGAGGGCTCGGGTCACGGTTGCAAAGTTATGAGTTCATATCCCATGCAGGGCACGACTCATTATGCGTTTGGGGTTAATAAAATAAAACGAATCTTGTTTTTTTGGAAGTTAACAGCGGTGTTCCTATTGAAAGACTGACCCCCGCCATAGAAATGTGGAATGTTTTCCGCTGGCTGAGGGCTTCCAATGAAAATGAGCACCTCCCGTGCTGATCTTTCACACGTGAATCAATTCTAGAGGGTGAGGGGGGCATGGAATAATTTCTCACTCGGTCATTTCTGGAACATTCCAAAGCTGGCTTCGAGTAGGGATTATCAGCATAAGGCACTACCACTAGAGTACAATGTATGCCTAACCATTACAACAATAATGCAATATGATTGTCCTCTGTAAGACGGATGTGCCAAAGTAACAGCCCAGAGTCCACCTTATTGCTGTGCTGCCTTCTCCCGGTGAACCAGCGTGTGGCAACCTCGACGGCCAGAGGAAGGGAGATTCACATTTGTGCGATCCACCAGCCATCGCTGCCTCCACACTGCGGGTTGCAGTGCCACGTGCGTAGTAGCCACCACCGCCCGGATCCTGGAAACCTCCCCATGCCGTGTGAAGGACACCCCCCCCCCCCCACCACCACCACCACCACGGGAGTTATTTGACCATACTTCACCACACCGGGCAGTGCGGGTTGGTGAATGCGGGGAGCGTAGATTTTGGGAACGCGGCGGCGATGGATGTGTCTGCACATCTTCCCTTCGTCGGCGCACCAGAGACGCAGCAGGAGCCTCTCACACCTGCCGCGCTTGTGTCGTGCGTGCTTGTCTTGTGTCGTGCACGCTTGTCTTGTGTCGTGCGTGCACGCTTGTCTTGTGTCGTGCGTGCTTGTCTTGTGTCGTGCGTGCTTGTCTTGTGTCGTGCGTGCACGCTTGTCTTGTGTCGTGCGTGCTTGTCTTGTGTCGTGCGTGCTTGTCTTGTGTCGTGCGTGCACGCTTGACTTGTGTCGCGCGTCCTTGTCGGTGCGTGCTTGCCTTGTCGTGCTTGTCGGGCCGTGCGCCGCCAATGTCGCCCACAGGGCTTCCCACTCGCCACGCAGCAGCAGCAGCAGCGCGGCGTGCAGGAAGCGCTTACACGCAGGAAGCAGCTGCGTCCAGGTGTTCCGAGGCCTTTAGGCTGTGCAGAGCCACGCTCAGCGGAAACCACCACACCGCCCCCCCCCCCTACCACAGCACAGACGGCACAGCAGCCGCATCCTGGCAGGGGACAGACAGCCCTGGTGGCGGTGAGACGCCCAGAGATTTATCGCGGCGTCCGCCTCGCTTCAGAAGAGCCGACATCTATTTATTTCGGCTCGCCACGGCCGTGTGCCGCCTTGATTTTGTCCTCCCGATATGATTTAGGTTTTCGTGGGACATGCCGGATTTTAGTGACCGACTCACAGCAGCACGGAGGTGATTCACGTGGCCCCTCTACTGCCCCAAGCCAGTGGCGAGTCTATCCAGAGGAAACCCATCGGACGACAACTGGTGGCTTGCCACAAAGCGAGTGCCTATTGTATCGACCCCAAAGGGACGATGGGCTGAGTCAACTCCCCCAACCAGGATTTGAACTGACAACATTCCGACTGCGAGCTGCTCACTTCTTACCGCCGAGCCACAAGGAATACGGGGCACAATCACGAGGGATTATTATGAATGTGTGTGCCGTGTCCTCTAGTGGTAGTGCCGTATGTCAACAGCTACTGCTCCCAGCAAGCCGAGCGGCGTTCCCGAAGAGATCGAGTGGGAACGTGTGAGCGCCGCTTTCCTTACGTGCCCCGAGGAATTCTTGAGTTGTGCGGACAGGGCGCACGCAATTCACCCATCCAGTCCCTCCGTTGGGTACGCGCTTTACAAGCGTTTACCGCGCACGCCAATGCAACGCCGCCGGCATGCAGGGAAAAAGAGCAGAGCTCTGTCGCTTCCACTCGCCGTGCTCCTGGCGAAGGGCACGGCCAGCTCGTCGCACTGGGCCACCGGTCACCTGACATCCGCCAGGGTTTGTCCCGTCCCACTCTTTGTTGTTGTGGAGCTGCGCAGATGAGAAAGCGGGAAACTCTGCGCCTAGTTTCCCAAATGTGGCATCTGACAATAATGATAATGGTAGTCATTTAAACTTGTAACGCGCACGCCGCTTCCGCACACCATCCGCTCGCTCTCGGAGGCAGATAAATTACTCGGAGGCGCGAGGAGGAGGCACCACAGACAAGTGGGAAGGCAGCAGCTGCACGACGAGCAGGCGCGAGTAATTTCCCAAGCTCTGCCGTCCTATACATATATTAAGGTGTTAGCGGGGTCAATTAATGAGCGTTTACGTGTGGGAGGAAACTGGAGCACCGGGAGAAAACCTACGTGTGGAGGGGGAACCACCCCTATCCCATACATATAGAACAGGTGGAGTCCACATTATTTTCTGCCACTGCCTTCTCCTGGGAAGGCAGGCGACTTCATATGGCTCCTCGACGCGCCGCGGGAAGGGAGTTTCACAACATTTGTACGAGCCACCAACCCTCGCCTCCACCACCGTCCACTTTTCCAAAAATACAAATTTATACAATGGCATTGTTTGCTGTAGACTTTGTTGACCAGGATAAAATTGTGAAGTTTAAGGTGCTAAAACTAAACTATTTTTATTTAGCCAGGTAAGGCCCACTGAGCCGTATAGCTCTTTTTCAGAAGCGACCTGGCCCCAAATGAAGTGGCTTATCACCATGTGGAAATGTATAGCAGCCAAATACTCTAACTGCATGATGTTGATTCTAAATGTGGAGGGAAAGACGGGAAGACCTGGAGAATAATCCATGCGACCACGGGGAAAACATACAAACTCCAAATGTACAGGCGTCAGGGTCGGGATCGAACCCATAACCCCCCATATACCAGGCGAGGGATTTAACATCTCGCAACCGTTTCAGAAATGGGAGCTCAAGATTCGAACTCAAAATGTCCGTGTTACCGGCTCTGACATGGCAATTACCCCCTCCCCCTCTCTCACCCACGCAGCCACTCCACACCACTTGTGCGCGGATGTGAAAACCATCAGTGGCCCCAATACGCACGGCCAATTTGAAAAAAATACAACTTGGCATTGAGTGTCCAGAGAGGAAGAATCCGTGTGTTTATGCAGATCTCTCAGAGGTCCGAGCGAAATGGCCCTCGTCCGAATAAGCGCACTGAGTTTAATAATCCGTGCAATGAATAATCACAGTCGATTTCCCAAACAGGTCGTGAACTAACCGATGAATTGTGCCAATTGGTAAAGGCGTTTTACGGAAGTTAACTACCTCGCCTGGTATACAGGACGGCGTGGGTTCGATCCCCATCCTGATGCTTATATATTTGGAGTTTGTGTGGATCTCTCCCCGTGGTCACGTAGACTTTTCTCCGGGTCCTCCGGTTTTTCCTTCCACACTTAGAGTATTTGGCTGCTATAAATTTCCACATGATAAGCCACTTCGTTGAGCTATCATTAGCGGCCAGGTCGCTTCTGAAAAAGAGCTACATAGCTGAGTGGGCCTGACCTGGTGAAATAAAAAATGAAAATAATAGTTAGTAGCATTTCTGCGGCAAACTTGTCTGGGAACCGTTCGATTTGCCTGTCGCTTCCCAGAGGGCGGGGCTGAACGGCAAGGTTCGGTTGATACCTGGATTTAAAACTTGTTCATTTAAAACAGTTGTATTTTTGTCTTTAGTTCGTTGTCCTTCCCACCGCACCTCTGATTAGCACGGTTGGCCGCGTACGGTGCCAAAGAAGTTCAACAGCACGTTTATCACAAAAATGGCTTCTGACGGAGAGACCTCGTCGACTCCGTGGGCCTTTGCACGTAGAATGCGAGTGGGGTCACGGTGAGGGGGTCAGGCCCGTGGTTGGGGGGGGGGGGGTGAGTTTCCAGGAGGACCGGGGATCAGCGTTCCAGTTATCTTGCCCCCGCCGCCGAGGCTGGGTTACAGCGGCTCCCCCTTCCGTCGCCGCGGGGACGGCACGTTTGCGCCACCTGCTCGCGCACCTGTAGGGAGCCGCGTCGCAGCCGGGCCCACTGCTGCCGCTCGTCGGCCGCCAGCGAAGGTGGCGGTCGCTCCATCTCTCGCGCGCTCGCGCACCGCCGCTGGCGGGAAGGGGGTCTCAACCACGGTGAGCTCTAAACGAGCGTCGCCTCCAGAGAGGCTATTTTAGGCCCACTCTTCCACGCCGCCCAGACTGTGTCGGAAGAGTGTGTGCGTGTTGACGTTCTGTCGCCCCGGCTCGGCAACAGAAGTCTCACTCCGAATCAGCTGTGTAGTGCTGTTTTGGAAGCTACCTGGCCTGTCACTCCACACGAAGCTTCCAATCTCCTCGGGCGGGCTATAGTTACGGCCGCGAAATGTTGACAACCTCGAATGAAATATCTGCTGCGGTTCAAAACATTCAGGCTCACTCCTGTGCATGTATGTAAGTTGAAGTTATTTTGCACCGTACGTAGCCACCCGTGCTAATCGGAGGTGCGGTGGAAGGACGCCAAACACAAAAGTGAAGTTCTGGAGGTGCACTACCCACACCTTACCCCACCACTCGCGACCATGTTGTGGTGAACCCATTTCTAACGTCTGGGTGGACAGAGGTGGATGGAGGTGGAAGGGATGTGGGATTTAAGAAACTTTAAACTTTCAGCGCTCTCGCGGATTTATCAAAGCGACTTTAAAAAAGAAACGGTCGTGCTATGATGTCAACTTCTGGGGGTGTCATTTCAATTGTAAGCGGGGTTTGTTTCGTGCCAGTGGCGCTCATAGCACAGTGGCAATGCAATTGGAAGGAAAACAGAAAATGTTGAAGGGAACATGAGAAACAGATTTGCCAGCCTGAGACTCATCGTTTGCCACGTGGTGGCCTGAGTTGCTGCTCCGGAGACCGAGAGACCCGCCGACGATGGCACGAGTCGCGATTTGTCACTGAACCGGGTCGTAATCTCTCACTGACCCACCTGCGACACGCAGTGCCGGATTATCCTAGGAGCACAAGTAGCTACATATGTAGTAGCTACATATGTAGTAGTAGCTACGGGCCCCGCACTTTCAAGGGCCCCGCGCTAAATGCTTTCAATCTATCAATTCCGGTTCAGTGACTCTGTACTTGCTCTATTACTATAGTACCATACCACCTTCAACTTTTATGAACGACTGGGTGTTTAAGGTTAGCGATTTGTCGTATTATCTGGCCGTATAGCAAATGAGAAAAATACAATTACTTTACTATGCAAGTAAAAAAACGTGTGTTTTAATATTTATGAGTGTATTTATTTATTGAGGGCCCCTTTATAGCAACATGTGCTACAGGCCCCGCACGAGCTTAACCCGGCACTGGCGACACGGCGTGTCCACCGTGTGGTTGTGACGACGAGCGGAACGCAATAAACCAGCGCCTTGTTTCACGCGGCAACCTCAATTAATTGGCCGCGTCGGGTGGAGGAGAGTGGGTACGACAAGAACTTTGTTTTACTTCTCACGAGATCTGACCCAGAAGTCACGTGTGAATCACAAACAAAGCCCCCCCACGTGTCTACGTTTACGAACGCAGATTCTCCGGTTGGTGGCGGCTGCACGCCCTGGCACGGACGGTAACGTTCAACCCTTCGACACACAGAAGGCACCTCCACTAATGCAGTTGTTGTGTGCAAAAAAGTGGGTGGGGGGGGGCGAACGCTTGCACCCCAGCAAGCCTCCCTTTCTCGTTTCACTTCATACACAGCAGCTGCTCGTGCCCTCCCAAATGACATCGAATAGTTTGGGAAGGTGCCCGGGTCCGCACGCCATTCCCCTCGTCGTTTCTCCGCAAACCGTGACACGCAACGCTGCGTGCCCCTGGGCTTGGGAATCGACGAGGCCACGTTTTGAATTCAGATGAAATTGAAAGCCAAGCCACGATGCCACGCATCGCCCAGCCCGCACGCTCCCGGCGCACGTCGACGGCGCTTATTGAGCGCCGTACAAAACAACTCTGCTGATGTAGAGCCAGCACCCCCCACCAGGAAGCCCACCAGCCTCTACCCCACCAGCCTCTACCCCACCAGCCCCCACCCCCCACCAGCCTCTACCCCACCAGCCTCTACTCCACCAGCCCCCACCCCACCAGCCCCCACCCCCCACCAGCCTCTACCCCACCAGCCTCTACCCCACCAGCCCCCACCCCCCACCAGCCTCTACCCCACCAGCCTCTACCCCACCAGCCTCTAATCGGAAGTTGGCGACGGTTTAATCTCGTTTGCTGGCCACGAGCGCGGTGAGAACTCCACGTTGTTACGGTGCGGGGTGCAGCCGCTGCATATGACAGTCAGGCGGTCATCGTTTTACCAATTTGACGACGACGACGACGATGATGATGATTATTGTGGACTCTGACCGGAGTTTAAACCCTCTGGAGCCTTGAGTTTTATTTATTTAACCGGGAGATTAAATCAGCCAATTTAAGACACGGTTACAACTTTGCCAGAGCAGTTGTTAAGCGTTATATTTCACCCTGAATTTATACTTAAAAGAGTAGACATTAGCCAGCTCGACCAGGATCGCTCATGAGCCAATACAATGCTTGTGTCGGCTTACTCCAACACACTGTAGCATAGACAAAGATCCCCCGTATAGCATGAACAGACTGTTGGGGAAAGTGCTGTTAGGGAGCTCCTATTAAATCTGGAACGGCACACGAGGGGGTGGGTGGCTAGCAGCATGTCCGGCCGCCTTTGTCTCCCTAGTGGCTATGTTTACACAGCGCACCAGATAGTCATTTGAGGCTGAGTCGCCCTAGAAGAGCCCCGGGACCGGTTCAGATAATCGTCACTGGTGTTGGTGGCCGTGAGCTGGAATCGAACTCGGGCTCCCGGGTTCGCAGCGCAGCGCGCTCCACTATATCAATCACAGTGCAATTTACAATGTATATTTATATTAAGTGCAATGTCACATTGCTGCATGAGCAGGTTAAGTCTTGTGCTCTTTATGCCCATTTAGTGTCATTGTGCCTATGCAGTATTAACCTCTCCAACATTTAAAGCGTTCAAAATAATAACAATTGCTGTACGTGCCAATTCCTGGCTTTTAAAAATGCTAAATTTAAATGTGTTGTTGTTGTTGTTTCTGTTGCAGGAATAAATTTCGAGGAGCGGCGCGGTGACAAGAAATGTAAAGAAAGAAGAATCATGCTGCCCCACAATCAAAAGCACTTTTAACCTTCGGACAATGACTTTGGAACGTTCGAGCAGAATTTATTGTAATAATAATAATTATTATTATAATACGCAGTGTTAAATGGCAACCGTGGAGCCAGCTTGTGGGGCCCGTTGCGGGCACGGCGGGCCGAGTGGAGGCCGGGGGCCCGCTGCGGCCTGGTGGATTCCTCAAGCGTCCCTCGCGGCTCGCGGACGCGGTGTGGCCGGTCCCCGTGCCTTCATCGACGAAGCTGGGACATACAAACGAAAAGTTGCAAAGCGTCAACGTAAAGCAATCTTGGTTTGTTTTTTACGTGATTTCACGTGTTCGACAAAAGGTGCACAGTTTGCGATAAAATAGTGTGAGCGTACATTGGCTTCATTTTTTTTTTGGGGGGGGAGCGGGATTTTGTTTTGCTCACCAACGACGACGACGACGACAGAAGACTGAAGACGAGTCACCGGCCATCGTTGGCGGCACCTTGAGAGCGGCGCGTGCGTCGTGCCTCCGTGGGGCACGACGCGGCGGTTCGGTTTAAGTAAGTAACGTTTTACTGCAGTCATGCCAATATAATGTGAATATGCTTGGGACGTTTTATAGCCTATTTTTACGTAAAGTATCAAAGAAATTAAATCGCTTCTCACCTGTGGCTGCGCGCGTGGCTGTGTCTGCTCGCGACGCGGAGCGGTGAGTTCACGCGCCGCGCCTGCGCCGACGTCCTGAGCAGCGTGGGGTTCAACGCCCAGCCGTTGGCTTCGATGAAGTGTGCAGCACCTGAACCTGTCCCGGGCCTCTCCTGGGTCGTCTCGGCCTTAAATCGTCGCGGCGCGTGAACGTCGGCACCGTGGAGACAAAGGTGGCTGCTGAGTGGCGGTTCGGGCCACACCACACCACGTGGTCGGGGTGGTGAAAGGCCACACCACACCACGTGGTCGGGGTGGTCCAGGCCACACCACACCACGTGATCGGGGTGGAGAGGCCACACCACACCACGTGGTCGGGGTGGTGTAGGCCACACCACACCACGTGGTCGGGGTGACGCAGGCCACACCAACCTAATCACGTGCCATGTTGGCCTTGGTGGATCGTTGGCCAACAGCACTTGCTCGAAGATTACGTATCCACTCAACAGTAGCGCGTGCGTGCGTGTGCGCGTGTATAAATATAAGAGTACATTGTACATGCGTTCATTGATACATGTGTATTACACATACATGCTGTACAAATGTACATCGAAGCAGTGTAGGTGTATAGGCACTGCTGACAGTAATTATGTGTCTGCTGTTTGCAACGATGTATACACACGCACCGCGGTCATATGACAAATGCTTCCGTCTTGTACATAGTGTAATATCTTAATCTGTGAAGTTTACAGTTTGAATAAATGTAATAATCAGTGTTGTCCATTAATAAAACCAAAAACAAAGCCTTTGCACTCATTCTTAAAATGCTGGTAAGTTATCTTTGATGGTTTAAACAATGCAGATGCACGTACGTTGAACTTCTTTCGCACCGTACGTAGCCAACCGCGCTAATCGGGGGTGCGGGGGAAGGACAACAAACTAAACACATTAAAACCGATCTTTAGAAATGAGTTTTCAATCCAGGTAAAAAAGTATATAGCTCCAGTGCTAATCGGAGAGGGTGGAGGGGGTTGGCGTGGAGAGGAGCGACCCGAGTTTGATCCCCAGCCAGGCCTAACATCAGCGGCGAGTTAAGATCTGAACCGCTGAATGGACCAA
Source organism: Lampetra fluviatilis (assembly GCF_964198595.1). Taxonomy (NCBI): domain Eukaryota; kingdom Metazoa; phylum Chordata; class Hyperoartia; order Petromyzontiformes; family Petromyzontidae; genus Lampetra; species Lampetra fluviatilis. The sequence goes on from NC_136315.1 coordinate 9,906,125, forward strand.
CATGGTGAAGTATGGTCACACAAACAACCCTTGCGACCAACGAGGCATGGGCAGGCCTTCACCGGCAGTGGTTTTGACAGGAGCTGCGGATAACGACACTGTCGTCAGTGGTGGGACCATTGTCATTGAGGCGAATTCAAATATATCGAATCAATTTAACTCTGGTGAAACATGCGTGTCTTTTTAACCACTGCCCGTCCACAAACTTAAGGGACGTTTAGTACCCGTGTTTGCGAGACGATCGCATCTTGCACTTGGGCTACGATGCAACACACACACACAAGAGCCCCCCCCCCCCTCCCCCGTGTGTTGTGATCGATCACGTCATCAGTTCTTTAACCGCTTGACAGCAGCTTAGAACATTTTGGGGGAAATCCCTGCAAAGATTCTCCTGCAGAAATTACCGTGCAGCTGTGGCAGGAGTCGACGAGGAGGAGGCTCGTGAAGGACCCTCCTGGACAATTCGAAGGCAGTCGCCTTCCAACAACAACGGAGGGCAGAGAGAAGCGACGCTCACAACAACGAGCGGAGCGCCGGGCGACTAAAACGCAGCAAGTCGGCACAGTGGGGGGGGGGGGGGGGGGGACACAGTTGGTGCATCTGCCAGTCATCTCAGTCAACCCATGGCACCTGGATCTGTCCCGTGACGTCCGGGCCAGCGTCGCCTCAAAGTGCACCTGGCCTGGCACGGAGCGCCGTGGGGACGTCACCGCCACTTGGTGACGAGGTGTCGGTTTTGGTTTTAGGAGCCGAACCTTTGACTCCGACTGGCTCGGCTGGGGGGGGGGGGGGGCTGGGGGGGGCTGGGGGGGGGTCATCACGCGCACCTCCGAGTTGCCCGCTCGCCGAACCTCATTAATGGACTCCCAAGGTGGGCGCGGCGTGCAAGCCCCGGATCTCGTGCAAGCCCCGGATCCCGTGCCCCCCTAATCCGCTTCAGCTTTCCAGGTCAACACACGTCGGCAATGCGCGTCATCCCATTTTACTCGCGGAGGGAGAAGCCCGGCCGACTCGTAAACGTGGAGTCGAGCGGAACCAACGGAGCGGCGTTTATATGTAAAGTCCACAGAGTTGCTTAAAAGTCAACCTCCGCTCAATGGGAGGTCGCTCTTTCTCTGCTACTGCCCCTCCCTCTGTTGCGAATTACCAAAGTATGTCATCTGCCATCTGTTTTAAAGAGGATGATAACGGCCCTGTGATATCATGGGTGCGTGGGGGCTAGTCGCTCGATATATAAATCCATTGTTGGGTTCACACGACGTGGTACTCATTTTATCGACCCAAGGAGTTATGATAATAATGATGGTAATAGCGACAGCTTCCACAGTGCCATAACATGGCAAACCATTGCAAGGGGCGAGGAGCTGATCTTGAACATCGCTCAGAATCTAACCGTGCAGTCGTGAGTTAAGACATTCGGTAACCACAGCCACACACAGCCGGCATTCATCTATTTCAGGACACGTCCAACTTCGAGAAAACAAAATAGCTGAGAAAGTGAATCAGCAATTCAATATGTGGCGTAATACGCACATCATTTAAGTGTTATTGAAACAGATTGAACTAGAAATTCCCTCTCGAGGGTCATGGTGAAGATCTAGTTTACAAGAGAGTGAAGTTGTGAATCACGCACATTCCATGCGTGCGCCGTAGAGTTTCCTGACTTAAATCTGCATAAAATGTTTATGCACTTTTAGTTTTGCTTTATTGTAACGCAAACACTTTCCACATGGGATGCACCCCAATGTGAAATGCCACCGTTTGTGAGATTAGCATCGCCACTTCCGTCACTACCAGCACCGCCAATGTCACCATCACCACCACCACTACAATCACCACTACAACAACGCTAATGCCACCATCACCACCACCACTACAATCACCACTACAACAACGCCAATGCCACCATCACCACCACCACTACAATCACCACTACAACAACGCCAATGCCACCATCACCACCACCACTACAATCACCACTACAACAACGCCAATGCCACCATCACCACCACCACTACAATCACCACTACAACAACGCCAATGCCACCATCACCACCACCACTACAATCACCACTACAACAACGCTAATGCCACCATCACCACCACCACTACAATCACCACTACTAATAACGACAATGCCACCAATCACTACCACCACTACAATCACCACCACCAGCACCGTTAATGCCACCATCACCACCACCACTACAATCACCACTACAACAACGCTAATGCCACCATCACCACCACCACTACAATCACCACCACCAACAACGCTAATGCCACCATCACCACCACCACTACAATCACCACTACAACAACGCTAATGCCACCATCACCACCACCACTACAATCAACACCACCAACAACGCTAATGCCACCATCACCACCACCACTACAATCACCACTACAACAACGCTAATGCCACCATCACCACCACCACTACAATCACCACCACCAACAACGCTAATGCCACCATCACCACCACCACTACAATCACCACCACCAACAACGCTAATGCCACCATCACCACCACCACTACAATCACCACCACCAACAACGCTAATGCCACCAATCACCACCACCACTACAATCACCACTACAACAACGCTAATGCCACCATCACGACCACCACTACAATCACCACCACCAACAACGCTAATGCCACCATCACCACCACCACTACAATCACCACCACCAACAACGCTAATGCCACCATCACCACCACCACTACAATCACCACCACCAACAACGCTAATGCCACCAATCACCACCACCACTACAATCACCACCACCAGCACCGTTAATGCCACCATCACCACCACCACTACAATCACCACCACCAACAACGCTAATGCCACCAATCACCACAACCACTACAATCACCACCACCAACAACGCTAATGCCACCAATCACCACCACCACTACAATCACCACTACAACAACGCTAATGCCACCATCACCACCGCCGCTGGGGTGACGTCACGAGACGAAGTATCCAATCGGATCTCTCGCAGCGCAGCGCAATCCGTCGTGCTCGAGGATGGTGCACGAGAGGCGACACCACCGGGGTCCCCTCTGGACACCCTCCAAGCGACCTCCGATCCAGCCCAGTGTCACAGGGCGGAACTTTCCCACCCACCAACCCACCCACCCACCAACCCACCCACCAACCCACCCACTTTCCCACCCACCAACCCACCCACTAACCCACCCACTTTCCCACCCACCAACCCATCCACCCACTTTCCCACCCACCAACCCACCCACCAACCCACCCACCAACCCACCCACTTTCCCACCCACCAACCCACCAACCCACCCACCAACCCACCCACTTTCCCACCCACTAACCCACCCACTCACTTTCCCACCCACCAACCCACCAACCCACCCACCCACTTTCCCACCCACCAACCCATCCACCCACTTTCCCACCCACCAACCCACCAACCCACCCACCAACCCACCCACTTTCCCACCCACCAACCCACCCACTCACTTTCCCACCCACCCACCAACCCACCCACCAACCTACCCACCCACGTGAGAGCGACGTCCAGGTTGGCACGGACGGCGGACCGACGTGAGTGCGACAAACGCGTGGAAGCAGAAGACATCTTACAATTAGTTATCGACGAAACACATACTAATTAAATTATTACTAATCTATTACATAATTACAATACCCCCCCCACCCACTCCGCCTCTGATTTCTGCACAGGATGGGCTCAGCGATGACGTCGTCCTGCTGCTGCTCTATTTAAGACCGGAAGCAGGTGGATGGCTTCACTATTCTGGCAAATCGCCCGATGATGCTGGATGTAATTACCAGCGAAACGTCGTACAACGCAAATTGTCAATGTTGTGGATTTACTCTCCAACACACCGCTGGGCTGACACAGTAACTACAGGCGCGTTGTTTACGTGACAAGCCCTACCGGCTGTGTCGGGTGGTGGAGGTGTAGTGACAGAACGGTCACTACTGTGTTGGCCCGTACGAGGGCTGGGGGCCCAAGGGGGTGCCTGGGGGGTCACGTGCTGGAGGGATCCGGACCTTCCCAGAGGTGGGGGAAGTGAGGCGTGTCCTGGGAAGGGAGGCGTGGCCTGGAGAGAGCCAGCCACGCCTGGGCGGAGCCGGCCATGCCAAAGCAGATATAAGCGTGGTGTGAACGAAGAGCAGGGGTTGTACTGTACTCCAAAGTGAAGACATCATTGGTCGTCAAGTCCCGAGTCGTCGTCCTGGGCCAGGCAGGCCGTTGCCTGCCTGGTCCAGTCTGTGTCGTGTTCCAGAGTGTTAGTGAGTTGAGGAAGGTGGTCACCACCTTATGTACAGTGTTATATTACTTACCGTTTAATAAATAGTGTTGCCTCCAAGCTGCGTGTGTGTGCACCTAATTCGAACCTACTACAGAGGGATTACGACACAACATTTATACTTCACGCGATCCTTCCCCAAAACCACTTTATCGTGACTTTAAACATGCCACCTCGTAATTCTCAGCGCTGGAATTTTGCCACGTTTAAGTGCGAGCCTGACGCGGATTTAACGCGACTCATTGCGCCCCCCCCCGCCGCCTTCGCAGCGGCGGCAGAGAAGGCGGCGGCTGCCGCCAGGATTTGAGCCCCCAGCGGACCCGGCGCCGTCGCCTCGGGGCCCCGACGGCGCGCGACGTCACGAGGAGCCCCCCCCCCCCCCCCCGGAGGCGCTGGGGGCACCACCAGCCCTGGGCTGCTGCTCCCACTCTCGGGCACCACCAGCCCTGGGCTACTACTCCCACTCTCGGGCACCACCAGCCCTGGGCTACTACTCCCACTCTCGGGCACCACCAGCCCTGGGCTACTACTCCCACTCTCGGGCACCACCAGCCCTGGGCTACTACTCCCACTCTCGGGCACCACCAGCCCTGGGCTACTACTCCCACTCTCGGGCACCACCAGCCCTGGGCTACTACTCCCACTCTCGGGCACCACCAGCCCTGGGCTACTACTCCCACTCTCGGGCACCACCAGCCCTGGGCTACTACTCCCACTCTCGGGCACCACCAGCCCTGGGCTACTACTCCCACTCTCGGGCACCACCAGCCCTGGGCTACTACTCCCACTCTCGGGCACCACCAGCCCTGGGCTACTACTCCCACTCTCGGGCACCACCAGCCCTGGGCTACTACTCCCACTCTCGGGCACCACCAGCCCTGGGCTACTACTCCCACTCTCGGGCACCACCAGCCCTGGGCTACTACTCCCACTCTCGAGCACCACCAGCCCTGGGCTACTACTCCCACTCTCGGGCACCACCAGCCCTGGGCTACTACTCCCACTCTCGGGCACCACCAGCCCTGGGCTACTACTCCCACTCTCGGGCACCACCAGCCCTGGGCTACTACTCCCACTCTCGGGCACCACCAGCCCTGGGCTACTACTCCCACTCTCGAGCACCACCAGCCCTGGGCTACTACTCCCACTCTCGGGCACCACCAGCCCTGGGCTACTACTCCCACTCTCGGGCACCACCAGCCCTGGGCTACTACTCCCACTCTCGGGCACCACCAGCCCTGGGCTACTACTCCCACTCTCGGGCACCACCAGCCCTGGGCTACTACTCCCACTCTTGGGCACCACCAGCCCTGGGCTACTACTCCCACTCTCGAGCACCACCAGCCCTGGGCTACTACTCCCACTCTCAGGCACCACCAGCCCTGGGCTACTACTCCCACTCTCGGGCACCACCAGCCCTGGGCTACTACTCCCACTCTCGGGCACCACCAGCCCTGGGCTGCTACTCCCACTCTCGGGCACCACCAGCCCTGGGCTACTACTCCCACTCTCGGGCACCACCAGCCCTGGGCTACTACTCCCACTCTCGGGCACCACCAGCCCTGGGCTACTACTCCCACTCTCAGGCACCACCAGCCCTGGGCTACTACTCCCACTCTCGGGCACCACCAGCCCTGGGCTACTACTCCCACTCTCGGGCACCACCAGCCCTGGGCTACTACTCCCACTCTCAGGCACCACCAGCCCTGGGCTACTACTCCCACTCTCGGGCACCACCAGCCCTGGGCTACTACTCCCACTCTCGGGCACCACCAGCCCTGGGCTACTACTCCCACTCTCAGGCACCACCAGCCCTGGGCTACTACTCCCACTCTCGGGCACCACCAGCCCTGGGCTACTACTCCCACTCTCAGGCACCACCAGCCCTGGGCTACTACTCCCACTCTCAGGCACCACCAGCCCTGGGCTACTACTCCCACTCTCAGGCACCACCAGCCCTGGGCTACTACTCCCACTCTCGGGCACCACCAGCCCTGGGCTACTACTCCCACTCTCGGGCACCACCAGCCCTGGGCTACTACTCCCACTCTCGGGCACCACCAGCCCTGGGCTACTACTCCCACTCTCGGGCACCACCAGCCCTGGGCTACTACTCCCACTCTCGGGCACCACCAGCCCTGGGCTACTACTCCCACTCTCGGGCACCACCAGCCCTGGGCTACTACTCCCACTCTCGGGCACCACCAGCCCTGGGCTACTACTCCCACTCTCGGGCACCACCAGCCCTGGGCTACTACTCCCACTCTCAGGCACCACCAGCCCTGGGCTACTACTCCCACTCTCGGGCACCACCAGCCCTGGGCTACTACTCCCACTCTCGGGCACCACCAGCCCTGGGCTACTACTCCCACTCTCGGGCACCACCAGCCCTGGGCTGCTGCTCCCACTCTCGAGCACCACCAGCCCTGGGCTACTACTCCCACTCTCAGGCACCACCAGCCCTGGGCTACTACTCCCACTCTCGGGCACCACCAGCCCTGGGCTACTACTCCCACTCTCGGGCACCACCAGCCCTGGGCTACTACTCCCACTCTCGGGCACCACCAGCCCTGGGCTACTACTCCCACTCTCGAGCACCACCAGCCCTGGGCTACTACTCCCACTCTCGGGCACCACCAGCCCTGGGCTACTACTCCCACTCTCAGGCACCACCAGCCCTGGGCTACTACTCCCACTCTCGGGCACCACCAGCCCTGGGCTGCTACTCCCACTCTCGGGCACCACCAGCCCTGGGCTACTACTCCCACTCTCGGGCACCACCAGCCCTGGGCTACTACTCCCACTCTCAGGCACCACCAGCCCTGGGCTGCTGATCCCACTCTGAGCCACACTGCGCGCATTTACGGAGCGGGAGCGCGCGCGCGCGTGTGTGTGAGTGCGTGTGTGCGTGTGTGTGTGAGTGCGTGTGTGTGTGAGTGCGTGTGTATGTGCTTGTGTGAGTGCATGTGTGAGTGCGTGTGAGTGCGCGTGTGTGTGTACGTGTTTGTGTGAGTGTGTGTACGTGTCTGTGTGAGTGCGTGTGTACGCGTCTGTGCGTGTTCGTGTGTGTGTGTGTTCGTGTGTGTGTTTGTGTGTGTGTGAGTGTGTGTTCGTGTGTATGTGAGTGCGCGCGTGTGTGGGTTCGTGTGTGTGTGCGTGTGTGTGTTCGTGTGTGTGTGCGTGTGTGTGTGTACGTGTTTGTGTGTGTGTGAGTGCGCGCGTGTGTGCGTGTGAGTGCGCGCGCGTGTGTGTGTGAGTGCACGTGTGTGTGTGTGAGTGCGCGTGTGTGTGTCTGTGAGTGCGCGCGCGTGTGTGTGTGTGTTCGTGTGTGTGTGCTCCTGCAATCTGTTGAGGATACATAGGAGTGGGATCTTTGTATCTTTGTGTGAGAGTGTAAGAGGCGGTGTAGCGGTTAGCGATGCGCTACGAACCCGCTCACGGCCACCAACACCCGGTGACGATTATCTGAACCGGTTCTGGGCCTCCCCTAGGACGGCTCGGCCTCGAATGAGTCTCTGGTGCGAAGTGCTGTAAACATCGCCACTGTGGAGACAAAGGCGTCCGAGCGTGGTACTTGCCACACCACCCCCCTTTGCGTGCCGTTCCGGCCTTCATAGGTGCTACTCGCTAACAACACTTGCCCAAAGAGTCTGTGAAGGCTTTCCTGGGGGAGGGATGATCTTAATAATTTGTGTGTGTGGAAGCGCGCGTGCGCGTGTGTGTGTGTAAGCGGCCGTGCGCGTGTGTGTGTGTAAGCGCGCGCGTGTGTGTGTAAGCGGCCGTGCGCGTGTGTGTGTGTAAGCGCGCGTGCGTGTGTGTGTGTTGTAGCTACGAGTCATTTACAACGAAGTTTTCCACGGCGCGCCTCGCCTCTCTCACACAGGCCCTGTTGATTGTTGATTGTTGGGCCATTGGCGCGGGAGTTTGTAGGGGCCTTCCTTGGCAGCAAGGAATTGCGGTGGGAGTGGGGGGGGTTGGAGATTGAGTTTGAGATGGTTGCTCGGGGGGGGGGGTCGTCCCTTGCGCTCCCGCCTGAATGGCATCCAAGTTAACGGTAGGCGCCTCCAACATCGAATTCTTGGGGATTCAAAAGTGAAGACAGTCGCCAGCCGGAGCGCCGCTGCCAAGGCGGAGGAGGGTGCGCTGCTGTCCCTGCCTGCCAAGCCGGCCGGGCCCCGGCCAAATGGGGAGCTAACAAGAACAGCCAAACAGCAAGCAGGCCGGGGGGGGGGGGCTCGCTACTAACAGCTGCCCGGAACTAATCTAAAAACTCAACTATTTTTATTTCACCAGCTGCCCGGAACTAATATACAATCTCAACTATTTTCTTTTTATATCCACCAGGTAAGACCCACCGCGCTGTATCGTGTTTTTGTTGTTCGCAGAAGCGAGCCGGCCACACGCGGCGATGGCTCAGCGAAGTGCCCCCACCCTGCACCCCAGGTCACGTCGGGCGATGCGTTCCCGAAAGGTGCGACGACGAAACATGGAGACGACGTGAATCAGAGGGATTTACAGGGTAGTCGCAGTGCCGGATGAAGCTTGTGCCGGGTCTGTAGCATATGTTATAAAGGGGCCCTAAATTTTAAAAAATCATAAATATTAAAACACAATTTTTTCATTTGCATAGTAAAGTAATTGTATTTTTTTCATTTGTTATACAGCCACATAATACGAAAAATCGCTAACCTTAAACACCCGGTCGTTCTTAGAAGTTGAAGGCGGTATAGTACTATAGTAATAGAGCAAGTGCAGAATCACTAAACCGGAATTTATAGCTTGAAAGCATTTAGCGCGGGGCCCTTGAAAGTGCGGGGCCCCGTAGCATGTGTAGCTACTTGTGCTACTACATGTGTAGTAGCTACTACATGTGTAGTTACTACATTTGTAGCTACTACACATGTACTACACATGTGAGGCGACGCAGGTCAGGTGGCGCTCTTCGTGAAAGTGACGGCGTCATTGCGAAACGCCGTAAACATGGGGGGGGGGGAGACGCAACTCGGGGTGTAACTGAGCGCGCTCCTGCCTCGGCCAGGCGGTCGGCAGCCCGCGTCTCCAGAGCGGCGCGCGGAGGCTCGTTCAGGGACCTGCTGCTTCGTGACGTCGTTGCTTGAGGACCGCCGTCTCGGATCTACCACCACCACCACCACTGCGCATTGCGGCTCTTGACATACCGAGCGGTTTGTTGTTGTTGCTGTTGCCGAATAAAAATGTCTCTTCTGGGTTATGTTGGTGGCCGACCCCTGACCAAGACGCTTCAGAAGGCGCCTTAAGCTGCGCCGCAGACGAGACGAGTTCGTCTTGCGAGCAGTCGAGACGAGTTCGTCTTGCGAGCAGTCGAGACGAGTTCGTCTTGCGAGCAGTCGAGACGAGTTCGTCTTGCGAGCAGTCGAGACGAGTTCGTCTTGCGAGCAGTCGAGACGAGTTCGACTTGCGAGCAGTCGAGACGAGTTCGTCTTGCGAGCAGTCGAGACGAGTTTGTCTTGCGAGCAGTCGAGACGAGTTCGTCTTGCGAGGAGTCGAGACGAGTTTGTCTTGCGAGCAGTCGAGACGAGTTCGTCTTGCGAGCAGTCGAGACGAGTTTGTCTTGCGAGCAGTCGAGACGAGTTTGTCTTGCGAGCAGACGAGACGAGTTTGTCTTGCGAGCAGACGAGACGAGTTTGTCTTGCGAGCAGACGAGACGAGTTTGTCTTGCGAGCAGACGAGACGAGTTTGTCTTGCGAGCAGACGAGACGAGTTTGTCTTGCGAGCAGACGAGACGAGTTTGTCTTGCGAGCAGTCGAGACGAGTTTGACTTGCGAGCAGTCGAGACGAGTTTGTCTTGCAGCAGTCGAGGCGAGTTTGACTTGCGAGCAGTCGAGACGAGTTTGTCTTGCGAGCAGTCGAGACGAGTTTGTCTTGCGAGCAGACGAGACGAGTTTGTCTTGCGAGCAGTCGAGACGAGTTTGTCTTGCGAGCAGTCGAGACGAGTTTGTCTTGCGAGCAGTCGAGACGAGTTTGTCTTGCGAGCAGTCGAGACGAGTTTGTCTTGCGAGCAGTCGAGGCGAGTTTGACTTGCGAGCAGTCGAGACGAGTTCGTCTTGCGAGCAGTCGAGACGAGTTTGTCTTGCGAGCAGACGAGACGAGTTTGTCTTGCGAGCAGTCGAGACGAGTTTGTCTTGCGAGCAGTCGAGACGAGTTTGTCTTGCGAGCAGTCGAGACGAGTTTGTCTTGCGAGCAGTCGAGACAAGTTTGTCTTGCGAGCAGTCGAGACGAGTTCGTCTTGCGAGCAGTCGGGGCGCGGCTCGCGTCGTCAAAGGGCAGCCGTGAAGACTCCGCCGCCCTTCTGGTCGGGGGGAACAACTTTCACTGTCACAACAAAGTTGCATCGACACGGCATGGAGGGATTGCGGATTGAGACGACGACTCCTGTCCAGGGTTTGAACTCGTTCACGCCGATTGCGAGTTCACTCTTCAGCTGTTTCAGGAAAGCGGCGTTGTGTTGGTGAGCCAACTTAAAACATCACCCGGTCCATTGAACTACGTCCCTTCCCGTGCCCGAATATCCTCCAGTAGCATTTATTTCATCAAGGACAGCTCTGCGCCAGGTTTGACTTCGGTCTCGGCAGGTTGTATCGCCTGTTAAAATAAAATAAATTGGGTAGCCCGATTAGCATATTGCATTTGCAATAATTGCGTGGCGTGGTGATGCACGTTCCGCTATGAACCCAGCCAATTGAGTTGGATTCCTATAGTCATGGCTTAGGAATTGAATAACATTTCAGTGAAAGTGACTTTTTTTGCCAAACTTCACCACGCTGGTCAGCAGCGTGTGTTGGTGAAGGGGGATCTGTGACCGATTCAGATGTCATCCGTGGGCAGGAATCCAACTCAGGTAACCGGGTTCACACAAAGACAAAGATTCCCCGGTGTAGCCTTGACAGACGAGGCAAGTGCTGTTAGCGAGCACCGATGCAGGCCGGAAACGGCTCGCGAAGGAATGTGGGGAGGGGAAGTTGAGTAGCGTCACGTCTTTATCTCCCCAGTGGTGATGTTTACACACCGTACCAGGTACTCATTTGAGGCTGAGTCCAGGACCGGTTCAGATAATCGCCACTGTTGTTGCCCATGAGTGGGAGTCGAACTCGGGTCGCCGGGTTCGTAGGCGCCACCGCGTATGTGTGTTGAACCTCTGTGGAGGAGGCTCGTGAAGGACGCTACTGGGTAGTTGGAGGCAGTCGCCCTCCAACATCAACGGAGGGCGGATGAGCGACGCTCACAACAACGAGCAGAGCGCCGGGTGGCTAAAGCACAGCAATTTGGCACAGTAGGGGGCACAGGTGGTGCATCAGCCACTCGTCTCAGTCATCTCAGTCAGTCGACCCGTGGCACCTGGGTCTGCCCCGTGACCTCCTGCCAGCGGGCGTTCGACACTTCACGTGGCCTCAAGGTGCACATAGCCTGGCACAAGCGTCGTGGTGACGTCACCGCCACTTCGTGGCGAATGGCGGTTGTTGTTGTTGTTATTTGGAACCGGGCTCATAACATAAACACACACACACCCTTGTAACGTCCAAGTCAAGCTGCTTTGCAAACTTAACCAACATTGGTCCAGAAGGCACCGCTGATTACTGGGCCTGATCGTTATTTAGTTTTCGTTTCACACGGCAACAAATCCTTGCCTATCCCTTTTACTCCCCACAATCCACCACAACAGCACCGACTACGTTTGTCGAACGCCGCGCAGAGGGAGCGCTTCCCACCGTGGGAGCGATGGCATTTTGGTTCTCATTAATCTCGAGTGTCGTCGGGCAGTCACCCAGTGGACAGACTGGGAGGTCGCTCCTTCTCGGCGTCTGCTCCCCGCTGTCTGGAATGTTTCTTCCTCTTGAATTTCGTGCGTTTCAGACACTACCGCTGCTGCCCTTGTACGCGTCGAGACTTAAGGCCCCATTTGTGTTCGTGTGCGTGGAGCGAAAACAGCCCCCTCCCCACCCCCTGTGAGAAGCGTCTGGAGACGCGGTTGCATTTAGACGGTGCTGGGGTGTTTCGTCGTGGTGGCTAGGAGATGTTAACTACCTCGCCTGGTAATCAGGAGGTCGTGGGTTCGATCCCGACCCTGACGATGCCTGCTGTGTATTTGGAGTTTGCCTCTCTCTCTCATCATCATCAAAGTGATTCTGAGATGTTAACTACATCGCCTGGTATGAAGGAGGTCGTGGGTTTGATCCCTACCCTGACGATGCCTGCTGTGTATTTGGAGTTTGCCTCTCTCTCTCATCATCATCAAAGTGATTCTGAGATGTTAACTACCTCGCCTGGTATGCAGGAGGTCGTGGGTTCGATCCCTACCCTGACGATGCCTGCTATGTATTTGGAGTTTGCCTCTCTCTCTCATCATCATCACGGTGGCTAGGAGATGTTAACTACTTCGCCTGGTATACAGTAGGTCGTGGGTTCGATCCCTACCCTGACGATGCCTGCTGTGTATTTGGAGTTTGCCTCTCTCTCTCATCATCATCACGGTGGCTAGGAGATGTTGACTACCTCGCCTGGTATGCAGGAGGTCGTGGGTTCGATCCCGACTATGACGCCTGCTGCTGTATATTTGGAGTTTGCGTGTCCCTCTCCCCCGTGATCGCGTGAGATTTTTCTGGGTTCTCCAGTTCTTCTCTCCACATTTATAAACACGCGTTTAGAGTAGTTGGCTGCAAAACATTGCCACGTGATAAACTACTTCGTTGAGCTACACTGAGCTACATGGCTCAGTGGGCCTTAACCTGGTAAAATACAAATAGTTTGTTCAATAGTTAATGTGAATTACTTTGTATGGGCTGGCAATTGTTGTAGGAATGTGGAATTTCCACCGCTCGGCTCAGGATTACCACCGCCACCAACGAGAATGGACACTGCACCCACCCTCACACCGGGAGACACCTCGTCTGGAATTCAGAGCAGAGCACTCCACTGCAAATCTCAGAGGTGAAGAGTCTTGTAAACTTGCCCCGTGGAACGGGAATTTTAGATTTATTTTTGCAAACTTTCCGCGCGTGGGGCGTGATGGGGGTGGATGATTCGACACGCCCTCTGGTGGACGAGGCCGCGTGCACCAGCTCCATATCCAAGTCTCGCAGTAAGCCCCACCCCAAGCCAGGAATTTTTTTGTAATTCTCAAAACTGCCCTTGTGTTGGGTCAAGTACGGTATGGGAAAGCTTCCACATGCCAGGCTTCACTCACACCTCTCATGTCCATTGAGCATCCCCGCAGCCTCGGGGCAACGGCGCTGGTCAAAGACAAAGCCGCGGTGGCTTGGAGATGTTAGATACCTCGCCTGGTATACAGGAGGAGGTTGTGGGTTCGGTCCCGACCCTGACGCCTGCGGTATATTTAAAGTGTGCGTGTCTCTCTCTCCCCGTGATCGCGTGGATTTTTTTCTCCGGGTCCTCCGGGTTTTCCCTCCACATTTAGAAACGTGCGTCTATTTTATTTGGATTGCTTTTGTTGCGATAAGTTTAACACGCGACAAGCCACTTCGTTGAGCTATCATTTGTGGCCAGGTCGCTTCTGAGGTAAAATTAAAAAAATAGTTAAGTTTAATAGTTTCGTTGACAAAGCGCCCGATTCGTGGAACTATTTATTCGGTAACCCACTCCGCCACTTCTTGGGGAGATGACGGCCGTGTTTGTTGGAAAAATCGGCTCCATTCTGCAAAAAATACAATTCAGAAAGGAGCCAATTCCGACCTTTTTTGCGTCGCGTTATTGGTGGAGTTCCACAAAAGCAAGTGGTCAAAAATTCAAGCGTCGCAATTCAATTCAACAACCGACTCAATTTTTTTTTTACATTCTTGTGAATGTAGCGGCTGCAGGGATCACGTGACTTAGCTTCTGAGATCTGATGATATCGGGCACATTTACGCGAAAATTGGTCGCACGCGCCCACAAAGTGGTACGAGTTTTATCAACTCCCATCGAGATTATGGGCTCAATCTGCGTGGCCTGTTGCAGCTGCGGTCGCTGAGTGAGTTGCTACTTAGTTCAATAATTGCCTATTTGGTTTATATCCTCACTGCCTGCTGCTCCAGATGACTCGAGAATGCCAAGCGATATTCGAGTTCACACGAGGGACAGGAAATGGCAATAGCTCGTCTTCCTTTCATGCCGGAATGTTAGAAACGTACGGTGTGATAGCATCTCGCACGGAGACGTGCCTGGGATGGCTGCATGCTGCGTAGACCACTCACTGAGAACCACGTGTAAATCCCATCAGTCAATCATAATCGTCCCTCTGGGGCGCGTAAAATCAGTACCAGCTGAGGAAACGGCACCCCTTCGTGGGTTGTCAACAGCGATAATACAATTCAAACGTTCTGTAATCATGATTCCAATGAATAGGATATGGAAAAAAAAATACTCGTCCGTTCCAAAAGTGTCATTGTTTGGTGTTTTTAGTGATAGATTAAGAAATACCTAGGCCTGTACTCTCTGGTTGCCTGGGTGAAAAGTGGGTAACGTCTTTGCCCAATCCTGGACCAGCACGGCTCACAACCTAATCAATACATTCATTCGAATATCACAAACCGTGTGATTTTAAATGTTAAAGTTAAAATTTTTGATCGGATCGTGTTTGGTGACGTTTTTCTGCTTGGCGAGATTTTCCGACGCAGGGAATTCCAAGTCGGCCCCGTGGGGCGAAAGCCGTCGAGAGAATTCGGATCTTCACAGCCCCAGTTCGCAACCAACTCGAGCCAACAATGGATAATGACACTTTGTTGTGACAACTCGAGTTTGGTGATTCAAGTATCAAACTCGGTGCGTCTCGTGCCTTTGTTCTGATAGCACAATGGGAATGTGTTTAGTGATGGCCTCATTAATATCATCATCCATCATCATGCAGTCCCTCCCCAGGAACAATGACCTCTCTTGCATCTGGAGTCGTTAATCCCTCGGTATCTTATTCGGTTGCTATGTTTGGTTCAGAAGAGTTCGCTTGTTACTAGAAACGTGCCTTCTAGAGTATTTGGATGCTGCACATTTCCACGTGACAAGCCTCTCCGTTGAGTTATCATTTGTGGCCTGGTCGCTTCTGAAAAAGAGCTACCTAACTCAGTGGGCATTACCTGGTAATACATTTTTATGTATATAATAGTTTAGTTTGCAAGAGCAGCGTTTGAACGGCACACCCTCCTTCCGCAGAGATCGCCACCCACGAGGCGTCTCACGCGGACAAACCGACGGATGACGAATCCCGGGTGCGACGAGACGCTCCGGCTCACTCGCACTCACCACGTGAGCGGCGAGAGTGGCAGGGAGATGTCAACTACCTCGCCCGGTCTACAGGAGGTCGTGGGTTCGATCCCGACCCTGACGCCTGTTGTATAATTGGAGTCTGCGTGTCTCTCTCTCATCATCATCACGGTGGCTAGGAGATGTCAACTACCTCGCCCGGTCTACAGGAGGTCGTGGGTTCGATCCCGGCCCAGACCACTGCTGCATATTTGGAGTCTGCGTGTCTCTCTCTCCCCGTAGTCGCGTGGATATTTTTTTATACGGGTCCTCCCATTTCTCCCCCCCCCATCCACATTTTAGAATCATCACGCGTTTAGAGTATTGGCTGCTCTACATTTCCACGTGACGATAAGCTATACAGCTCAGTGGGCCTTTACCTGGTAAAAAAAGAATAATAAAGAAAAAAAGTGTTTCGTTTTTAGAAAACAACAATCCGCGGTTTCCATTTGGTGTCCACGCCGTGCGCTCCGATCGTCCGGGGTCAAGTGCGCGAGGCCACGAGACGTCGAGAACAAAGGCAAAGGCGCTGCTGCCGTGGCGAGACTCACGGCCACTTCAACGCGCGCCCGTGGGGGGTGGCGGTGGGGGAGTGGAATCGCAAACAACAAAAAAACCGCGTAACAATAAACAGGACTGACGTTAAATGCTGGGAGAGGTGAGGCGCGCTGGGGAAACAGCGAGCAGGTTGTCATGTGCCATGCCGACCCAGGGCCTCGATTAACTTGTTGAGCGGTTCCTTTGTAATGCACGGCCATTACGCGGGGCGTAACGACGCGTGGATCCGTAGAATTGCGGTTGCAATTTTCATCTCGCGATTCACACGCGCGTAGGAGTCGTCGTGTTGTTGTTGTTGTTGTTCTTTTGCTTTGTTACTTGCGTGCAGTCCAGCCGCGTGACGCTGGTTGGCTACTCTGCACGTGACTGCCTGTAATCCAGCGCTGTGAAGGCATCAGCGAGGGTTTGGTGGCTCGTCACAGCACGGATGTTGTGAAACTCCCCGCTTCCCGTGGGCGTCGAGGAGGTGCCAATCCCTCGCTAGCCAGGAGAAGGCGGCACAGCAAGAATGCGGATTCCACCAAATGTGTCTGTACGGGATAGAACGTTGCCTCCTCGCACGCGTGGGCTTCCTGTGGGTGCCTCCGGCTTCGTCCCACGTGTAAAGACTCATTGACTGATAACACCTGAATACATAGAGGACTGCAGATCTTGGACAATTGTTGGCGCCAGCTCATCGCGTGGCTGCCCTCCAGCTTGTCTGTGGTTCTCTCTCTCTTCGAGAGTGAACGAACACGGAGCTACATTACAAATTGAACTTATTATGTTGCACTGGATACATTTTACGGGTGGAACGGTGATGCCAGTGGTTTGCGCAGCGAACTCGGAAACCCGAGTCCCATACTTTACACGGCTGACATCAGCTGTGAGTGACATCTGAACTCAGAAGTAGATTGACAAATGTCTGTAAATTATGTCCAGAGAAATCAAGAGAAGTCTTGAAAAAAAATGCAACATCCACAGGCATATTTAACAAGAGTCATGGCTCTCAGATGTTGCCATTAGGTTGTTTTTGCTCTGATTTCTATTTTTTCTCCTCCCCTCTCGAGTTCTCACCTGATCAAATAAAGTAACCTTGGAACTTTCACAGTAATAAAGAAAAGCGCCCCATCACTTCCGAAACAAGCGAGGACCCACAGCGGCGTTGAGGATCAAAGACTCGGAGACGTCGAGGATGGACGTCAGCCCGCGGCACGCCAACGGGACCACGTGGAGAAATATCCCAACCCCACTTTTTTTTTCGTCAAAATAAAAGTATTTCTATTTTTGTACACATCCCATCAGCCGCACTGCATCCTGGGAGTGCGTTATGTCAGCGGCAAGGGCTCAACGCAAGCAAACTGTGGACCGGTGTTGGCAAGACTCTCCTCGGCAGGGCCAGGCGTGTGTGAAGCCATGCTGCCCAATGTGTATAGGTTAAGGCCGATAACAACTCAATGAGGATTAACACTCAACAATTGGCCAATAGCACTTGAATACAGTCGATAGAGGAGCCGCAGATCTTGGGAAAGAGTTGGTGGCAGCTCGCTGCGGAGCTGCTGCTGCCCTCCCGCTTGTCCGTGGTTCCTCCTCGTGCCTCTGAGCCATCACACTACAACGAGAATTACGATGATATTAAAAGGACCCCTTTCTTTTTAGATATGGGTCCGATTTCACCAAACTCAGCCAGTGCCTTCTATTGCGAGGCCGGAGAGAAGCCAGAGCACCGCTATTGCCCACGCTTGCGTGCGGGCACGCGCACGCACGCACGCGCCAGTGGCCCAACCGCAGATTCCCTCCGCGTGGCGGGTAAAAGTGGCCACCGCGTGGGACTGGAAACTCGCTAATTGTGGCCGCAGCTGCCCCCCATTCACTGGGCCGCGCGGGCACCGCGCCCACCCGGCCCAGGGCTCACAGCGGGGAGGGGGGGGGGGTCCCCATCCCTCGGCCCCCAGAGATTGGTGCTCGCCGTGATTATCATCTGCCGGGCGCCGCTCGGCGTTTGGCCGTGATTGCTCCAATACAATTCTTCAGTGGGGCGACCTCAAGAATGTAAATCCATGAGGCGGGCATTACCAGCACAGCGCGAAGGGAAATCTGCGGCAGCGGCACTCTGCCGGAGCCAACAATGTGCTGCTCGTGCACAAGTGAGCGTCGCGACATTCCATTGGTCCTCGTCTGCTGTGTTCAGTCCCCAGAGCCAGTTGTGGAACTTCCACGTTCCTGTGGCAGGGCTGATACTGACCGTAGGGCAACCGTGGAGTTCTACACAAAGTGGTGCTTGTTTGATAGATTCCGGGAGGGATGGTGGTGTTTGTGTTTAGTTTGTTGTTCTTCCCCCGCGACTCCGATTAGCTCGGTTGGCTACGTACGGTGCGAAAGAAGTGAATCATACACGTTTAGAACCGGCGCAGATGTTTCATTAGAGGTGTCCACATTTCGCACGCAGGGAGAGGTGGGGGCATAACTGTGGCCGTAACTACAACCGAGGAGATTCTAAGCTTCGTGTGGAGCGACAGGCCAGGTAGCTTCCACACAGTGTTACACAAGCTGATTCAACACACATACAACTCCCGGACCAGGATTTGAACTGGCAACTTTCCAATTGAGAGCCGCTCGCTCTTCCGCTAAATATGACTCTAAAATGTATAGAGTACACAACATACACCGCTAAACCGGTGACATTAAAAGCATTGCTCGCATAGAAATCTGTGGCAGCACTCTTTCATCACATACACTCGAAACGGTATTATTTGTAGCCCTTTGTCAATAAGTTGTGTTGATTAAGGCTTCCCCATACCATGTCGCTCGCAGATGTGGTTTGACCATACTTCACCATGCTGGCCAGCGCAGGCTGGTGAAGGTGGGGCCAAGGACCGGTTCAGATATCACTCGCCACTGATGTATATATGATGGTGCACTTCTTTCGCGCCGTACGTAGCTAACCGTGATAATTAATCGGAGGGGCCGTGGCTGTACATTTACAATGGGCTGCTGGGTTCAAAGTCTCGTGCGTTAACTGTGTCATGACTCCACCGCTAAAATAGCACGTCCCCTGTCATAGGAACGTGGAATGTCCACCATTGGCTTATGCCTGCCAAAACAAATGAGCACCGCCCCACAGTCCCAACCTCGTTTAAGGATGGAGACACTCTGAAATAATAATACGCCCTTTATTTATCCAGGAAAGAACCGAGTCTCCGGAGATTCTGCATTGGTGATGTTTCACCACGTGTGCTTCTTTTAAAGCGTGTAAAATAATAAGTAAATAAACGTATCAAATAATGTTTAACAAAAAGGGCAGCACAATTTTAAGCAAACATTACATTATTTTTGTCGATTAATTTTCTCACTCAAAGCCCTTTTGTCAATCCGCTGCTGGATGAAGGACTCCCCACGCCGCGTTGGTCATGGGGGCTGTTTGACCATACTTCACCACTCTGGTCAGTGCGGCGTTGGCGAAGAGTTGGGGGGAGTGATTGGTGCCCAGGATTCCACGGGACAACTGACGATAGCCGTCGCTGTGAAGTTAATGCAACTCAAGTTTCCAGGTTGACCGCGCACTGTGCTCACCACTGCACCACCGCTCCACCCCTGCGTCTGTATACATATGTAATTACACAAAAAACAAAGGTCCCCTGTATAGCCTTAACAGACTGTTGGAGCAAATGCTGTTAGCGAGTAGCACCTACGAAGGCCGGCACGGCACGCGAGGGGGTGGATGGCCAGCACCACGCTCGACCGCCTTTGTATCCCCAGTGGCAATGTTTTACACATCGCACCAGCTGCCTATTTGAGGCTGAGTCGACATAAAGGAGACCCAGGACCGGTTCAGATAATCGTCACTGGTGCTGGCCGTGAGCGGAAATCGAATCCGGGTGGCCGGGTTCGTAGCGCAGCGCGCTAACCGCTGCACCACCGCTCCCCATATACAGGGCGCTTAAAAAAAACGTGAACACTTCGGAGAATTTGCAACAACACCACAAGCAATGTGCCTTCTGGCTCTGAAGATCACCTGGAGAAGATTCCAGGCACGTGTTGACAACGACGGCGAACAAGTGTTACAGTGTATTATCCGTTCTTTTCCCACTGACGATAGTCCCATATAAGCGTATAAAACAAAGTCACAGACACGACGTTAAACAAGCACACGCGCCAGCGATTGCGCACGCTATATAAAAATCCAAGGCGGCCTTGGGTCGACGCGTTTTACTTTGTGTCTGACCACGTGTGCGTCTGCGCGCGTGTGTCCCATCCTTCCAGCGGGCCAGCAGTGAAATGAAGTCCCGGCCGGAAATTCCGAGTAATCTGGTGATGAGTACCGCCACCCGACTCGACGGAGCCACGCAGCACTCCCTCGGGGTGGAGGCTGGAGGGGTTCAGGGCTCGGCGTGGGGAGGGAGTGGGGATCGCGGCAGAAGACTTCCAGCTGTGACAAGAAGCCCGCCAAGTGGCGCGGTAATCGTGGGGTGTGATGGTGCCGAGGTGGGTTGGGTGGCGGCGACGGCGGCTCAGGGGACCTCCTCAATGGAATGTGCTTGTCCGGTGTGTTTGGGGAACGTTGAGGATTTTCGAATGCCGTGTTTGTTATTGTTCAGAGGGGGGGGGGGGGGGGGTTGTACGATTCGTCAAAGTGACGACGTTGTTTAAAAAAGGGGGGGTGCAAGTGGTGGTGCACCGTTTAGCGTGCGACGCTCTGAACGTGTGGCGAGTGATACCTGAACTGGTCCAGCGTCATCCCCCCATCACCCCCCCCCCTTTCACCACCTTGCGCTGACCAGTATGGTGAAGTATGGTCCAACAACTCCGGCACGGCCTTCATCCAGCAGTGGATTGACAATGGGTGGCTGCAAAATATCATTATCAATAAGAATAGTAAATATCGCAATGTCCCCGTTCTTCAAATGCGTTGTTGGGCGAATGCCCATGCCTGTTGCCAGCCCCTGGACCCGTTGTGGAAGTTCCGCATTTGTTTAACGGCGTGGGCCAGTTCTCTCCATAGAGCAAAACAAAACAAAAGAAACGACCGCTGTTGACTTCCCCGCAGATCGACGCTCATTTTTTTATCCAACCCCGAGAGAAGGTGACCCCGGTGACCCCGGTGACCGGAATCTGAACTCTGCCGAGACGAGTCTGGATAATGAACCGCGGCACCGCTCTCTCTCTCTCTTGCCAGGCTCTGTGCCCAGGGGCAGCTCGGGTGGTTCAAGTTCCCTCTCCGTATCCTCTCCGATCTCGGGATATTGACCCAAACCCCCCCCCCCCCCCCACAGGAGCAGGTAAGGTATTCACATGGGTTGCTTTCTGACAATTAACAACTCTCTGTGTACATTTGACCTCGGCGGGCGGGGCCGGGTCAAGGCGCGGGGCTTCAGGGGCCTCCGCCAGCCGGAGCGCCTCCAGAGATGAAGTAAAAAGTTCTTTCACTCGTGAATGCTGAATTTTATTTGTTGTTAGCCTTGTAAAAATACATTATATGTTTCTTTAACTTTGTTTTCCTATTCATATTCTTTGGGTCTTTCGGTAAAGCCACGTAGATAGAAAAAATAATGAAAATAAAAATCACGACGTTTCGATCGCAACACAAGCAATCGTCTTCACGTGAAAAAGAGAGGCGGGAAATCGGCTGAGGCAGGCTGCTGATAAAGGTTTAGAGATGGGCGGGGCAGCTCATGCCAATGTAGGAGCGAGTAGGAGAGAGTACATTTGAGTAGCGAGTAGGAAGATATCACTGGTGGGGGGGGGGGGTGGGGGAGGCTCACAGTACCTGCACTTCAGGGGCCTACACAAACTTCATCCCGCCCTGTCCGTGAGTAGCTGCAGCTCGTGGCTGTGAGCGCGCCGGCTGCGTGGCTGCTGCGACCTGCACGCTCGTGCCTGCTGTCCTCACATTAACCCACGCCGATGACCGAATCGCTTCCCCTCTTATATTGTTTTAGGAGTCGTTTTCAAATTCTTCACATTGCGCGTAACACGGCAGTCGAATGCGGCAAGCGCGGAGCGGTTACACGACTGCGCGCTCCCGCAAACAGAAATGACCGGTAATGACTTTTCAACATCATCATGATCAGCCATGATCGTTCCACTGCTGGATGAAGGACTCCCCATGTTAGTGTCTCGTATTCACATTGCATTGCGGCTCCTGAAATTTAGACGTTTTTTTAATCGAATTCGAAACAAACGTCTCTCCGTGTTGTTCTATTTGCCAACCCGTGATTTAGGGTTCATAACCAGACGCGTGTGCCATCTCGCTCTCCAATGTGGCTTCCTGGCTGGACCGCGTGTTGTCCGGCACGATGTCCGACTTCTCGCTCCACGTACCTTCTTCAGGAACACAATCGAGCAACATACGTGCACCCAGCTGCTGCTGCTGCTGGTGTTGCTGCTGATTCCTGAGATCCCTGATTGGGCGAATGTGAAAATATGACATCAGGTGAACACGTATTTACAGGAGTGCAACATTTAGATACTTGAAGACGTCAACGATAACTTTAAAACGAGAACCAAACATGTCGTTGATATATATATGAATGGTAAAGTGTAGCTTTCACTACCGCTGCCAATTCAGATCCAATGATTTTACGACTCGCATCCATCACTGACTGTTACACAAATACCTGGCAGAATAACGTGCTGCTTAGGCGACCAGGTGGGCCTGTGGTCAGGGCAGAGAGACGCAGTCGGGGAGGCTGCCAGATCAAACCCCGGTCTGGGGGTTGACTCAGCCCGTCATCAATCTGAGGAAGGTCGCACTCATTCCACACAAAGCGCTTGCTACGAATGAATCACAACACCTCGCGGATCTCGTCAAGGAGCATAAACCATCAATCGCGCGAACTCCGGCCCATCCTCGCAGCGGCAGCAGCGGCAGCGGCAGCAGCGGCAGCAGCGGCAGCAGCGGCAGCGGCAGCAGCGGCAGCGGCAGCGGCGGCAGCGGCGGCAGCGGCAGCAGCGGCAGCAGCGGCAGCAGCGGCAGCAGCAGCAGCAGTAGCAGCAGCAGTAGCAGCAGCGCCTTTTGGCTATGGCCATCGAACAAAGACGGCGGTGGTCACCGCTTTCAAATGCGCTTCAGCGGCCGTCTGGAACGCTCTTCCTTCCGATATTAGGAAGCCACTGGAGCTGTGTACTTTTAAATCATCATCCAGATGGAAGACTCACTTCTTCAGAACTGCTGTTTGTGTTTAGTTTGTTGTCCTTCCTCTGCATCTCCAATGAGCACGGCTGGCTACGTACTGCGCGAAAGAAGTTCAACACACATACATATCTCAGTACAACTACATGGGAAAGTCAATAGAGTCCATCCTGGCAACGGGAATCACTTTGGCTCCCTGGACTTGCGTCACTTTCTGGCGCAGAGCCAACTCGCTCGCAACATTATCAATCCCAGGGGCGCCGCAGAGGCGAGACGGGGGTTCGATCCCTCCTCCATACCCTCGTCTGGAGGTCGTGGTTCGAGCCTGACCCTGACGCCTGCTGTATATTTGGAGTTTGCGTGCTCTCTCTCTCTCTGTGGTGGCGTGGATTTTTCTCCGGGTCCGTCGGTTTTTTTGTCCACATTTAGAAACACGCGTTAAGATGATGTGGCTCATATACATTTTCACATGATAAGCCACTTCGTTGAGCTACCATTTGTGAATGCTAGGTTGCTTCTGAAAAAGAGCCATATAGCTCAGTGGGCCTTGCCTGGTAAGATACAATGTTTAGTGAACTGTGCGCTGCAATGAGTTGAATCTCAACTTTAAAAAAAATTCCAAACATCAAATGTCCTAAAATCCTGGCACCTCTTCTACGCACGGCTGCTGATGTTGTTGATGTCGATCGGCAACTTTTATATCGAGGTGATTGAACCAGATACGGTTGCCGTGTTGAGGACTGGCGGAGCGTGTCGCTGTGACGAGCATTGTGTCTTCATGTCGTGTTCTTTACACATTTCAGTGCGGGGTTACTTTCATCTATAAGACATCGTGAGTGTGAGGGCCGCCGCAGAGTGTATCGTTTAATATTTGTTCATCATCAAATATCCGCATCTACTGCTGCTGCCATCAGCGGGGGGGGGGGGGGCAGCGTCATGCGACGCGTAGGTGCCCAGGAGGCCACAAGGCGCCCCCGAATCAACAGCTGAACAAGTCACACACACGTTAAGTAGAAATATAACATCTAGATTTGAAGTTTTCGTGACTGCAGAGATCCATACTCTTTAGTTCTTTCGGTAAAGTCACAATCATCATCATGATTGCTTGTGTTGCGATCAAAACGTCGTGATTTAATTTATTTTATTTTATACCTACGTGACTTTACCGAAAGAACCAAAGAGTATGAAAAATATAAATAAATACAATATTCAATCTTGAATATTCATTTACAATCTAACTGCGAGTCTGCTATGAACCAAACGCGATTAACGCATCTGGCCGCTGAGTCGATAGAGCTGCAGCGAGTTGCGCGATCCACCCCCTTTGACGAAATCCAAGACGCACGATAACTGAATTGCGAGTATTGTACCTTCAAATATTTAATTTTGTATTAATACTCTCACTGGGAGACTGTCTTCCTCTCAACCCCAATACAGGGTGCGACTACAATAACACAGATATAGTTATAGTCGACACATTGTTGTACACTGACGGGTTAAAACGTGCGTCGGCTGTTTCAGCCAAAGGCGAGTCGTGAGAACGGTGGGAGGCGAGGGGGGTCTGTGGGGGGCCACGGTGGGATGTCGCGCAGCCCCCCACCGCTGACAGGGGTCGCTGCGGCCCTGGCTGCCGTGGTTGCGGTGTGCGGAGGGATGCGGTTCAGGGGCTGTGGTTGTTGTTGTTGTGGTTGTTGTTGTTGTGGTTGTTGTTGTTGGTCCGTGAGCTTCGTGGCGAGAGAGAGATCGAAGCGAGGTGATCTTCTGCGGGGTTTTTTGTTTCGTCGTTGGGTCTTCCTTCCCTCGCGAGGAGTAAAACGAGCGACAACAACAACAACAAAACACCGCACGAAAAAAATGCGAGCAATTTGAAGGATTAGAACCAAAAAAAACATTCCTTCCCCATTTATCGTGTTAGGCGAATTGCGTGCTACGGATTGTGTTTTTTTTTTAAAGCAGCGCGTGTTTGGCACACGCCGGGCAGATGCATGATTACGCTGGCAGAGGAGAGGGGGGGCAGGAGGTGGGGGAGTGAGAGGGGAGAAAAAGAGGGGGAGGGGGGTGCATTGAGCACGCTCTCCCATCTGTTTGCGCGGCGCACGCTCCTGTAATGCGGCCCAGATGTCTCACTCTGGCCGGGCACTCACCCTGGCCCCTCTGTGTGCGCGCGTGTGCGCTGTGTGCAGTGGAGCAGTCAGCGCGCTGCGCTACCAACCTGGCGACCCGGGTTCGTTTCCCGCAGCATCAGTGACGATTATCTGAACCGATCCTGGGCCTCCCTTAGGTCGACTCAGCCTCAAATTATTACCTGGTGCGGTGCGTAAACATCGCCACTAGGGAGACAAAGGCGGCCTGGCGTGCTGCTGGCCACCCACCCCCTCGTGTGCCGTGCTGGCCTTCATAGGTGCTCGCTAACAGCACTTGCCCCAACAGTTTGTTAAGGCTATAGGGGATTCTTTGCCTTTGTGTATAAGTCTGAGTACGCACAGCGATCCAGAGTCTATATGAAATCATAATAACAGTCTGGACCACTGGACAGGTTCCACGGGATTGGAAGTATGAGCGGATGGTCCCCCTCTTTAAGAAGGTGGACCGCACTGATTGTAACAACTACCGGGGCATCTCCCTCTTGTCGGGAAAGGTCCTGGAAAGGATTATTCAACATCGCCTTGCCAGGCACGCTGAGGAGAGAGAGGCTTGCGGAGCCCCAATGTGGTTTCAAACCGGAGCGGTCCTGCACAGATGCTCTATTCTCTGTCTGTTTGCTACAGCAGAGGTGCTTTATTGACCTGGACAAGGCGTATGATACCTGATCTATACTAGATGAACCCCTACTGGTACAGATACAATGGGAGGCTGATCGATGCATGGGTGCAGGCAAAGGGTGGCTCCCGATTGGTTGACCACGTTATGTCTGTATGATGAATATATGTTATGTCTGTATGATGAATATATGTTATGTCTGTATGATGAATATATGTTATGTCTGTATGATGAATATATGTTATGTCTGTATGATGAATATATGTTATGTCTGTATGATGAATATACTTTCATTGATACTCACTCCGTGGTGTTGCTGAACTAGGGGCGTGCCACGAAGAGATGGGGGCCTTTGCCACCAAAACTAAGTAACTGCCTGGGTATTTTATGTCATAATCATCATCATCATCATCATATACTCCTCCCCCTCAACTCCCCGCGAGTAATGAGACGGGTGTGAAGAGAGTGGAGACATTTCCGTACCTGGGCAGTGTGTTTACAACCAGCTCCGGTTTGGCAACAGAAGTCTCACTTTGAATCAGCTTGTATAACACTGCGTGGAAGCTACCTGGCCTGTCTCTCCACGCGAAGCTTCGAATCTCCTCGGTTGTAGTTACGGCCACAGTTATGCCCCCACCTCTCCCTGCGTGCGAAAGGTGGACACCTCTAATGAAACATCTGAACCGGTTCTAAACATTCAGACTCACTCCTATATGGGTATGTATGATTAACTTCTTTCGCACCGTACGTAGCCAACAGTGATAATCTGAGGTGCAGAGGAAGGACAACAAACTAAACACAAAAGGCAGTTCTAAAGAAAGGAGTTTTCAATCCATGTTTAAAAGTGCATAGATCCAGTGTTCCTATACCGGAAGGAAGAGTGTTCCAGACGGCCGCAGAAGCGAATCTGAAAGTGTGCAATGCGGTGACCGTCTTTGTTCGATGGCGAGCCAAAAGCCGCCGCTGCTGCTGCGGGGATGACCGCAATTCGCGTGATGGTTGATATTCCTTGACGAGATCAGCGAGGTATTGTAGTTCATTCGTGGCAAGCAATGTGTACGTAATGAGTGCGACCTTTTACTGTATTCCTTCGGTAACCTGCCTACCTCTCCCCTCTCATCTCACTCGACTCCACGCACTCTCCACCAGCAACCACGCCCCCAGTGAACCTTCACTCGTCGCTCGTTCTCCGCCTGCCACCCTCTTTGTCTGCAACTCCCTCCCCCAGACGCCCGTGCTAGCCACCCCCCCCCCCCCCCCCTGTTCAAGTCAAAAGCTCAATACCTTCCTATTTGCCTCTATGGCCGACTGCCTCCTTCTCTCTGTAAAATGGAACACGCCCACTGTTTCTGTGCAGCGACTTGAGATGTGGTCACATTTATAAACACCCTTGTTGGTGGGCTGGAGGTTGTAGGGCGGCGTGGTGGCGAGATGTTAACTACCTCGCCTGGTATACAGGAGGTCCTGGGTTCTATCCCGACCATGACGCCTGCTGCTGTATATTTGGAGTTTGCGTGTTCTCCCCATGGTCGCGTGGATTTTTCTCTGGGTCCTCCGGTTTTTCCCTCTACATTTAGAAACGTGCGTTTAGAGTATTTGGCTGCTATGATATTATTTGTGGCCAGGTCGCTTCTGAAAAATAGCTACTGTATATAGCGCAGTAGGCCTTATCTGGTGAAATAAGAAATATTCATAGTAGTATCAACACATGCTTAGTGCCCAGGAGTTGAACCGAGGAAGTCAAGTCATCACAGCTGGCTCAGCGCTCTCATGCTGTAATCACGAGCTCCGCTCCGCTCCGCGCCGGTGAACTCAGTATGTTGTGAATGTTTGACCATTCACATTGCTTAGATAATGTTGCACGTTGCGGTGAAAGTCATCAGTGGCCGTCCAAATGGGCCGACTGGTTTCTGCCAAGACAATGTGGAATTCCACCACTGGCTCTCAGGCTTTAGCTGTCGGAGCTCAGCACAGAATGCTTCGTGCCCAGTGTGAGTCTGTCCATTAAGGCCATCCGAGCTGAAAATGCCAAAGCAAAAAGAAAACCCAATGTCATCGGCAGGTCCTCTGCTTGCTCAAGCGACAAACAGCCCAAGGTGAAAACCCCAGGGTCTCGGAAGTGCCGAGTCAGCGCTCTGGCGTGCGCATTCGAGGCCCCATTGAGCCCTCCGTGCGTCGTCAGTGGCTCCCACGCGCGTTGTTTTGTGTTTGTGACGTTCCACTGGCACCGTGCATATCACGCCACTGCTGGGGGCCGGATGAAGGCTGCCCGAACGCAGCGTCAGTCACGAGGGCGGCGTCCAGCACACCGCTTCACCACGTGGGTCGGTGCGGGTTTGCTGGCGAGGGAGAGAGGCCGAGGATCTGTTCAGAGATCGCTCGTCGCCGATGTTCGTCGTGGGCAGGAATCCAACTCCCCCCGGGGTTTGCGGCTTCGTGGCGCGGTGTGTCAACCGCTGGCGCTACTTCTCCGCGCCAGGCCTCTGGTGAGACACTGCAAGGCGAGTCATGAGGAATACTCCGGCATCCGTTCGAGCCTTCTCGAAACTCCCTGCCGAACGTGACTGCAGGCCCCCGTTACCTGCAGGCTGCACCCGACTCTCTACCTGGCGGGCAGTACAACTGCATGGGATTGATCTCGCGCAAATGTCCACGCCGAGTCATAGCAATATCACGATGAGCTGTAACGGGCCTCTCTTTTGTTTCGTTCAAATTGAAAAAAAGTCATACTCCGGCATGACCGGAGGACACTACCGGGGGGGATCGGCTCGGCAAAACGATCGATGGGAAATCATGTGGGAGGTCTGTGCGCAACTAGTGGGACGTCTTCTTCTTGTCGTTCGGCTGCTGCTGATGTGGCTGCTGCAGAGCAACGACTCGGATCTCGCATTGAGGCGGTCAAGCAGCCAGCCAGCCAGCCAGACAGACAGACCACCGCGTCAGGGGCGGCGGAGTGAATCATCATCGCTGCGATGTCGCCTTCGCGTTTGTGGGTCGGGCATCGCGTCGCGTATACGCCGTGTGGTGGGTTCTGGGTGACCACAGTCGTACACGGGAGAGTTTGAATGTTCCATGGGGAGTTACAGGCCGACAACAACCACACCAGCATTAGCAGTACCTTGCGTCCTGTCATCTGAATGTGTTAATGTTCAACTCTTTTTTGCACCGTACGTAGCCAGCCGCGGTAATCCGATGTGCGGGGGAACGACAACAAACTAAAACACAACGAGCAGTTCTTAAGAAATGTATTCTTAAGTCAGAGCAATTGACAATTTAGAGCGGCGCGACACTTGGAACGCGTTACTCTGCAACACCTCCGATTAGCACGATCGGCTACGTACGGTGCGAAAGAAGTTCAACATGTATACAGGAAGGCAGTGAGGAGGAGGGGGGTTTCATCCCAGCGTATGTCCGGGTTACATAACGCGCGGTATCCGCGGCTGTGCACTCGGGGCTTGAGCCTCACTCCGGCGCTCTTCACACGCCAAACTTCTCGAGGCCAAAGGCCCCTTCAGCAATCTCGAGGATTCGTCTCCTGCGATCTCTCACGATGAGCGCCAAGTGCATCTCGCTCAGTATCCGCGCGCGCTCCTAAGCTAAGAAGTCAAAAACAATTTAAAAAAATCTGTAAAATGAAGATAAAGTTGCGTAGTTTTCAAGAAGTATGCAACAGCTCGGGATTAAGAGGCAGACGAAGAGGCTCACGGATGAAGCCACGCGGGCTCTGAGGTGTCAGGGAAGGGGCCTCTGGAGAGCACTGCAGTGGCGTAGCTGTCGAGTGTGCAGGGCGGTGCAACTGCACCGTGGGACCACGAGCCACAGGGCCCCGGCGCTGGGCTACGAATAGAGAGGGAAATTGTAGAGAGAGCGAGGAGGAGGGGGGGGGGGTCGCCAATTTGATCCCCCGCACGAGGGCGCCTGCCGACCACGTCGCGGCACCGCGGCTGCTCGAGCTCGCGGCAGGCGGCAGGAAGTCGCGTTGCCACCTGTGGCCAGATTTGTCCCGTGATTGTCACGTGTCACATCACATTCCACCTTATTCCGCCTTACCTACCTACCCCTGCAACATCAGCTCCAGCCCCTGTTCCTCCATCCATTCCATCGCATTCCTCACTGGACGCCGTCGGATTGCATCTTAATACTCCGAAATATAATAGAAGTCTTCCTGGGACATGAAAAGATCTGATTGTTGTCAGTTGCATAATAATAATAATTGTAATAATAACACACCGCTCAAGACAATGCATGTCCATGCAGTTCGCCTTCTTCTGGCATTGCGAGATATTCTGCTTGCCACGATGTGTGTCCACCAGGTGGTCCAGCGGCAGAGCCGGCGGCTCGCAATTTGAGCGAGCAGCGAGCTCAAATCCTGGTTCTAAGATTACTCAGACCGTCATCCACTCCGGGCTCCATAAAGTAGCTCCCACGTCGTGGGAAAGTCAACAGCGGTCGTTCTAAGGACAGACTCTACCCTGCCATAGGAATGGGGAATTTGCAGCACTGACTCAGCGCTGTAAACGGGAGATGAACACCGCAATTGAGTCGGAAAATAACGAAACAGACGACAATCCGCATCCTTCCCATATCCGTCCCTCCACATGAAAGGTATAATACAAGTAAACTAAAAACTAAACTATTTTTATTTTTACGAGGTAAGGCCCACTGAAGTGGCAATTTATAGCAGCCCAATACATTTGTGTTGATTCTAAATGTGCAGGA
Source organism: Lampetra fluviatilis (assembly GCF_964198595.1). Classification (NCBI taxonomy): domain Eukaryota; kingdom Metazoa; phylum Chordata; class Hyperoartia; order Petromyzontiformes; family Petromyzontidae; genus Lampetra; species Lampetra fluviatilis. Next base: position 9,936,859 of record NC_136315.1, read on the forward strand.
GGGAAAACCCGGAGGACCCGGAGAAAAATCCACGGGACTACGAGAGAGAGAGACACGCAAACTCCAAATATAGAGCAGCAGGCGTCAGGGTCGGGATCGAACCCACGACCACCGGTATAACAAGGTGAGGTAGTTACCATCCCATCAATCCCACGGCCTTCTGGGAGTAGATAATTTGAGCCGCGTTGTAAAAAGATACTTTGATTATGTTTTTGTTTACGCAGAGGGACATATATGGGAAGAAGGGAGGCCGTATTGTGCGCGTATTGATCCTGTTATCTTTGTTTAATTTAGACTGCTCGTATTCCCCACGAGGACGCTCATGAGTACTTTGTGCTGTCAATGTGAGCAGCAAATCACTGAGCCTGCACGAGGGTGCGACCCCGTTTGATTCACTCTGGAGGTGGCAACTCTCCCGGCTGGAAACCCAAAATGAAATGGGTGGTGGGGGGCCGGTGGGGGGGGGGGAGTTGTTGGGGGGGAGCTGGTGGGGGGGGTGGAGGGGCCGGTGGGGGGGGGGGAGCTGGTGGGGGGGGTGAGGGATCCGGTGGGGGGGGGGTAGCGATCCCCCAGCGTGGAGGGGGGGGGCACTGTCCCTCCTACTCCACGAGTCATCGATTGGTTGCTCGCTCCCGGCCACCGCAGTCCGACACAGAGCAGCCGGCCCCAGCTGCCCCGGCCTCACGCGGCCTCGTGCGTCGGTCAAGGAGATCACCGATTAGAGGCCGTCAGCAAATCGTCGCCCGTGCCCCGCCGCGCTCCCTCCCTCCACACGTGGTATGTTGCTGTTTAACGTCAACAGTGGTGGTGGTAGCGGTGGTGGTGGCGGTGCGTGCCCTTCATGTTTCGGTTGTGGAGTGCTGCGCTACGAACCCGGCCGCCCGAGTTCGATTCCCGCTTCACGGTCAACGCCAGTGACGATTATCTGCACCGGTTACTGAGCCTCGCCTAGGTCGACTCAGCCTGAAATTGGTACCTGGTGCGGTGTGTAAACGTCGCCACTGGGGAGACAAAGGCGGCCGGGCGTGGTACTCGCCACCCACTCGCGTGTCAGTGTCGGCCTTCATAGGTGCTCGCTAACAGCACTTGCCCCAACAGTCTGTCAAGGCTATGCGGGGGATCTTTGTCTTTGTTTTTTTTGTCATTCGTGTATCGTTGGTTATTTTCGACCTCGGGTTCATCCGTACGGTACTGTGCTGCAGTTCTTTCGGCCGTACGCTCATCAATCGAGCCCGTTAATTGTAGAACAGTTTTATGATTTCAACTTGTAATGCGCGGACGCACCGCAGCGTTCGCTCGCTCTCGTAGAGAAAGAGAGAGAGAGACGGGGAGAGACTGCATCCGAAGAACGAGGAACCGCGGACAAGCGGGGAGGTTGAGGCCACGCGATGAGCCGTCGCCAACAATTGCCCAAGCTCTGCGCTCCTCTGCGTCGTAAGGTGCTCGGAGCCGTTTAACGACGAGTGTTTCAACGTGGTTAGGAAACCGGAGCGCCGGGAGAAAACGCGCGAGGGGGGAACCCTCGATCCCAGTGGGTCTCAGAGTGGCGGTCCCCCGGTGCCACCCAGCGGGCCGCGACGCTCCTCCAGAAGGAGCCGCGGTGGCTGCGATGCAAATGCGCAGGTTGCTCCGGGCAATAATGACGACGTTCATGATGTGTTTTTTGTTGCAGACGTGAATTAATACTTTAATCATGATATTTCATTTAAAATGTATGTAGGTAAATTAGCGTGAATAAACTACCCCAGCCCTAAGATCTAGCTGCCCCCCCCCTTAAAAAAACCTTACAGATGTGTTTCAAAAATGCATGTTTTTTATGTTCTCGTAATATGAATCATTTAGTATGAGTGGTATTGAGAGAGAGGAGTGAATGCGTTTTGTCACCAGGAGTGAGGGGCTTGGTGGTCCGCAGAAATGTTTGCATCGGCTGAGCGGAGCGTGGGGCCAAAAGAAACACCGCTCAATCCCATACAGATGGAACCGGTGGGAGTTCCTGTATTTGCTGTACCGCCTTATCCTGGCAAGCCAGGACATGGCAACACTTCGACTCCCACGTGAAGGCAGATTGGCAACGTTTGTGCGGTCCTCCAACCCTCGCCTCCACAACGCAGCATTACAGCCGTGCACAGCCACCACCAACTACCTCCAGCACCCACATTAGCCAAACATCCCAGGACAGGAACCTCCTGAAAGAGAGTCTCGAGACTCAGTAATGCTTTCCTGGGGGTCATGAGCACCACATTTTAGGAAGTTCACGGTCATAAGGGCTGCCTGGTAACCCGCATAAGCGACGTGGAATTACTTCCACAAGCTAATAACTGCAACATCTTGACTTTTAGAGTCTAGAAACCATTACAATTGTGAATGTTGAATTTGTGTGTAATGTTGAAGGGCCAGGCTGTTGCGCGCTTCGCTTGTACCGTGTTATTTGTGGCCAGGTCGCTGCTGAACAATAAGTTAATACCTCAGTGGGACTTTTTTTCTGGTAGGATTTGGGATGGTTGAGTTTTACTTGTATGCTTTTGGGTGATTTGTTAACCTTTCTTATACTTTGCACTACCCTCGTATTGTTGTTGTTGTTGTTGTAACGTTCTTACCCGTCCCTACTGCACATCTGTGAGAACGAGCTTTATAGCTCATCGTATTCCTCTTGCAGTATAAATACTGCTTCTGATTACCTTGGGCAGGAGCTTGCGATTCCAACCCCCGAGCGAATCTCGGCTGTTTGCCGGCTCAGCGTTCCAGACGGGAGTGTATTATCGTCAGGCCTTGGACTTGGATGTTGCAGGTCCTCTGAGCCACGCCGCTACCTCCAATGTGGTCTCCCGCAAGCCGCGTGAGCCACGGGCTGCACGGCCTCAGCTGCCCTTCTAGGCAGCGGTGTCTTTACTATATCTTTTTAACTAAACAGATTTCATTTTTTATTTTACCAGGTAAGGCCCACTGAGCTCTACAGCTCTGTTTCAGAAGCGACCTGGCCACAAACGGTAGCCCAACCAAGTGGCTGATCGCGTGGAAATGTACAGCATCTAAAGACTCTAAACGCGTGGTGATGTTGATTCTAAATGTGGAGAGAAAAACCGGAGGACCCGGAGAAAAATCCACGCGACCACGGGGAGAACACGCAAACTACAAATATACAGCAGGCGTCAGGGTCAGGATCGAACCCACGACCTCCTGTATACCAGGCGAGAGAGTTAACATTTCGCCACCTCGGCGCCCCTGTATCTTTCGCCCATTCCAGTTTTCTCGCGGATTCCGACTGCAGCCCGAAATCTCGAGGGGCCAATTTGGCGTCACGCGCCGCCGGCCTAAATTACCCGCGTCAGAATTTAGGCCCCAGTACAAATACGTCACCAAACGTTGCACAATCAAACAAAATAACAAGCAAAAAAACATAGTCGGTGGGAACATTTGATTTTACATTTAACGTTGAGCATTTATCTTTTGTCAAATATGCCCGGGAAGGTCTTACTTGGAAGTGTTCCAGGAGAGAGAGAGAGAGCTGCTCAAGTCACGTGATACCTTGAGCAACTCCATCAGCCGGACGGTGGTGGCGGTGGCTACGCACGTGGCCTGGAACCCAGCACTGTGGAGGCAGAAGCGAGGATTGGTGGACCTCACACAGATGTTGTGAAACTCCCTTCCCGTGCGCGTTGTGGAGGAGCCATAACCCTGGGTCGCCAGGAAAAGGCAGTACAGCAAGTATGTGGACTCTGTACGGGATAGAGGGGTTCCCCCTCGCATGCGTGGGGTTTTCCCCGGATGCTCCAGTTTCCTCCCGCATGTAAACTCATCAATTGGCTGATAACACCTCCATATACGTAGAGGAAACGCAGAGCTTGGGAAATTTGACGGCGCCGGTTCATCGAGTGGCTGCATTCCTGCTCGTCTACGACTCCTCGCACCTCTGAATTGTCCTCTTCCTCAACAAGGGTGAGCAAATACTGCGTGGCACATTACAAGTTGAAATTATCATTATTATCAGTTTATATTGTTCCTAAGATCATAAATCATTGGAAATGCTAGTGTCAACTCGAGTTACGGTAGACAAGAGACCCACTCAGGAAACGGCTGAGTCAATTTCGAACGAGCCATCGCACAGAAACGGGGCGTGAAATGTTTCGTCCGATACCGCAGCGCACGTGACCCTAAGGCGGCGTGGCTCCCCTCCCAAGGCCCCCCCCCGCGCGCAAACAGAAGCGACGCGCGCCTCCGCAGCGCTCGAAGCCGCGAGGGAGCGGGGGCCTCGGTGGGCCTCCCCGCGTGTGATGTGGTCGACGGCCGAATTCTCATTCGCGGATCGTGACATCAGCAGGCGAGCGAGCGCCATGTGTCCGCAAGGTGCCGCTTGTGGTCGCGTGCGTGGCTAGGGAGGATGATTCATGCGTCCTTCCTTCACCCCCAGTGAGAGAGAGATATGTTTTCTGCGAGGACAAACGGCAAACAGAAGGAAGCCATACGTGGATTTAAGACCTAATTCTTTTCACGTTTTACTTTTTTCACTTTCCCCAAAAGACAAACTCACACCATCAGCGGCCGTGCGTGCGCCTGCGTACGAAGTGCAACGTGCCTGCACCTTGAGATGTCTCCGCAACCACAGCGCAAAACTTACAATGTAATCTTTAAGCGTCGTCACGGATAATGTCCGTAACAAAAATAAATACAATATCGCCTCCTTCCCATATGTCCATGTCGAACCAATGCTGCTGATAAGAAGGCCGTGCAGCCAATGGTTTGTATACAAAACTTTTCCTATAAATAAAAAACTGTGACGAAATAAAAGCATCCTTTCACACAACCACAGCACGGCGAGGAGGCGTTATGTATTATTTCGTTACAAAGCGTAAACAGTTTGGCGTTGAACAGCGGCTGGTCGCGTGCCATTTTTGGCCTTCTGGGATCGTCACTCAGGCCCTGTGAGAAATATCGGCTGATGATTGCTGAAGCGTTTCGCGAGAAAGATGTTGTGGCAAGACAACCTGACGGTAGAGAAGACGCGTTGGTAATATAATCGCACGGCAATTTACGCATCCAGAAGGCAAAGTGACGCACATTTAGGAAGCTCGGGGTTCAGCTGTAAGTCAAAAAAAAATCCGACCACGGCAGACCTCGGCAACCTGCGGCTTGGAAGCCGCGCGCGGTGTCTCTTTGGCTGCCCCCTTGCGGGCAGCCGTTAAAACTAAAAACAAACAAACTTCGGTCTTAAACACAATTGAACGTGAAGACGATTGACTGAATATGACAGTGAATGGGCTCACCGCGGAATGTCTTGGTGACATCAGAGAATGTGCGACAGCCAAACTGTAGAATTAACTCGGGGGGGGGGGGGGGGACTAAATAGACGCAGTTTATTCCATCACCTATTTTGTTGAATCAAGTGAGAATGTGCGTTGTCCTCTTGCTGTGTCACCGCTGCTGTGTTTGTGTACAAGTAGCTCTGCGTGTGATGCGGCTCTCCAACGATTTTGGTCAAAGACAAAAACATTGATCTTCTTCTTTGACAGGGTGCTGCCCACCCCGTGAAACAGGGCACCGGACAGAGACATCCCAGGACCGCCCAAACAAAGCGCCGCCTTGAGCCTGCGGCGTCATACGAGGCCCTCGTCTGTTCCTGCGTGCGACGGCGGCAAGACGCCCCAGGAGCTCGACGCCGAAGTGGAGGAGGTCTGCTGGCCGGGACGAGAGGGGCTTCTCGAGAGAGAGAGAGGGGTAGAGAATTCGTGTCGTTTGCCTCTTCCTACTCCTCGTCCGTTGAAGGAGGGCAGCCCGCAATGGTCCACGGCACGGGCCACGTGGGTGGGAGACGGCACAGCCTTCTCGCGGTGGCCTCCACCTGGCACGCGTTTTTACCGTGACCCTAAACACGACGAGTTTTGTCGTGCAGGCGAGACGGACGTCGTTAATTTAAACCCAGACATGATCCCGGGGGATACAATGAGCCCGCGATGCGGGTTATTGAGTCCCGATGTGGGATGGCCACGCCTGCAACACTTGTGAGCTGGTGGTCTGGACAAGGCTGGCAGCGTTGAAAAACGTGCAGTGTGGTGGTCACGTGACATGCGTGCAAGGCGTGATGGGAGTCGGGCAATGTCCGACGTTTTGCGAGCAGCGGGCACGGCTTAGCGTGCCGTTGCTTCCACGCCATCGTCTGCGTCTTCTTTGGTGCGGCGTTTGAGAAAGTCCGCAGCGTCCAGGGTGGGAGCCGAGTCTGCTCGTTCCACCAGAGTCCACGCGTTGAGTGGCAAGTCGTCGCACTCATTAGGGGCCGTCCATAAATGACGTCACGCACCTAGGGGAGGGGGTGGGGGGTCAGACATTTGTGACGATGTGTGACGGGGGGGGGGTTTGAGAAATGTGACGTCACATCAAAATACGCAACTTTAAATAAATATAGACTACACGTTCTACTTAATTAAATATACGTTTTGATCAATGTTTTCTTCTACAACATCAGAGTACAGCGGCACATTGAAATACGCATTACAATGACAATAATTTAATGCGATTTGAAGCATGTTTTATTTTTTGACGTCATATTTGAGGGGGGGTCTGACTTTTTGTGACGCCGTGTGACGAGGGGGGGGGTCAAAATCGTGCAAAATCGCGTGACGTCATTTATGGACGTCCCCTTACACCCAAAGTGCTTGCCGCAACTGAACCACAATACCTTGTTGATCTCGTCAAGGAACATCAACCATCACGCAAAACTACGGGACCCCACCTCGCCCCATGGTGGGAAACTCCCCAAACTGTTTGGCTGCGAATGGTCAGGAGATGGCAGTACAGCAACAGGGCAAAGAGTTTCAGTCCCTCCCAAGGGCGAGCCCTCTCTCTCTCTCCCTGTGCCTCGGATTGCCCAGCATGACATATTCTCCTACTTAAGGGAACATGTTCACGTATTATTATTTTTGTTGCAAATATTTCACCTCCGGATTATCCATTTACAACGGGTCGGCAAACACAACAACAGGAAGAGTAATTTTGTTTTCAAAACCTCAGTATTTCAAGATGCCCCAATGCGTGTGGCGAGTACGAGACGGTGGGGCCCTTCACGAACAACGTTCACGAAGCAGTCTGTGAAGAGCCGCACGCGGCGCCGGAGCTGCAGGCTGACAACCCCCCCCCCCCTGGTGTCCCACCCCCCTGGTGTCCCCCCCCCCCTGGTGTGTCCCCCCCCTGGTGTCCCCCCCCCCCCCTGGTGTCCCCCCCCCTGGTGTCCGTCCCCCCCCTGGTGTCCGTCCCCCCCCCTGGTGTCCCCCCCCCCTGGTGTCCCCCCCCCCCT
>NC_136315.1:10544343-10744647 GCF_964198595.1 Lampetra fluviatilis
TTATTGTCACACACAACGAGTCTGTGTGGAAAATGTCAGCTCGATTGGATCACGGGAAGTGGGTTAAAAAACGAGCGAAAGATTTGCACAGTCCTAAGCAAGCAAGCAAACTTAATATAAAGGATTTACAAATATATTCGCCTGTGGAGGACGCGGGGATCGATCCCGCGACCTTTGGCATGGGAAGCGAGGGCGCTACCAACTGCGCTACTCCGCCACGGCCTGTGGAGGGGTTACGCTCTGGGCTCTTACACTCTGACGTTCAGCCAAAGAATGCGTTCTATTTGAATATATGTAAAATAAAAATTTTTTTGCCTAAAAAGTGTAAAATTTTGGGAATTTTTTTTCACGAACAATAATTGTCTGGCACAACGAGTCTGTGTAGAAAATGTCAGCTCGATTGGATCACGGGAAGTGGGTTAAAAAACGACCGAAAGATTTGCACGGTCCTAAGCAAGCAAGCAAGCACGCACGCGAACTTAATATAAAGGATTTCAAAACAAAACAACAGGGTCATGTGTTTCAGAATATTTATACCGAAGGAATCCGATGAGCTGTAAAGCTCTTTTTTAAAGCCGTCCAGTATGGGCGAATCATAACGTTACAACAACGAACAATACAAAAAAATATACAAATAATACTTAACTACTTTTACCTTACCAGGTAAAGCCCACTTTTTATCAATCAATCAAGTCTTTATTTCTATAGCACTATTTCGTGCAAAAGATGCAATTCAAAGTGCTGTACAGATAAAAGAAAACATTGTTAAAAGACTAAATCGCAAAAACAAAAGCAATTTCCGTACAAAACTAAATTGCATTATAATAAATTGCTATCGAAGGCATATGAAAAAAGTAACACTATAAAACAGGGGTCGGGAACCTTTTTGACTGGGAGAGCCATAAAAGCCAAATATTTCTAAATATATTTCATTGAGAGCCATATAGTATTTTTTAACATATAATAAATTAAATATGTCTTACTTTTAATGCGACTTCTGGTGCTGCATGGTTTTGCTGATGGCCTTGTAGTATGGTTCATACGTGGTGAGGTTGAGCTTCATGCAGGCGTTGAGGCTTCCATTAGTTAAACGTGAGCGTAGGTTGGTCTTAATGTTCCTCATATGCGAGAAGGACTGCTCACATGCATATGTAGAGCCAAACATGGTCAATACGGCAATACTCACATGCTGCATTGTGTGGTATGTCACAGGAAGCTCGTTCCAAGTTTTAAGAATCAGCTGGTCTTCAGGTTGAAGATTTTTTATTTCTGTCCACTTGTGTTCCCTCGCCAGCTCTGCTCGCTGTCGCGCAAGACTTTCCAACTCTCGATTAAGTGAATTGAACTTACTCATCCACATGTCTGATGCCTTCAGGTCAGCAACTTCCAGCTCAAAATCTCAGATAGAGACCCCGGGGATGCATGTCAGGTCGACTTTGTCCACTGCACACTCATGTGGATGAGTGATGAACTTGAAAAGACCAGTGCGCGCACGAAATTCTCCAAAACGTGCTTTGAATGACTGCAGGAGATTGGACGTAAAGCCAGCTAGCTGCTGGAGATCCAGATTTTGAGTGGAGTCACTTGCTAAGCATGCATCTATAATTTGTCACAGTCTTTCAAAGTGCAGAAGACGACCTGTTTCAATGTCCCTGAGAAAGACTTCCAGCTTGCTTTCAAATGCAAACACTGCTTGTTGAAGGGATGATATTGTATTTCCAATACCTTGCATTTTCACATTGAGCTGGTTCAGATGGCCAATTATGTCCACGAGATAGTGAAACTGCAGGAGCCAGTCAGTGTTGTCTAGTTCAGGATGCTTGACGCCTTTCATTTCAAGAAAAGTCCGGATTTCACTCAGGCAAGCTGCAAAACGGCTGAGCACCTTCCCCCTTGACAACCAACGCACGTTGCTGTGTAAAAGCAGACAGGGATAATGATTCCCAACTTCTTCTAACAGAGCTTTAAACTGGCGATCATTTAAAGCTCGGGCAACAATAAAGTTGACCACTCGAATGACCAGCGACATCACCTCACCAAGCTCCTGGCCACACGTCTGAGCGCAAAGCGCATCCTGGTGCAGGATGCAATGAAAACTTAGGATGGCTCTCTTTTCATGTTCACGGAGAAGCGCTACAAATCCTTTGTTCTTCCCCAACATACAGGGTGCACCATCAGTACAGACAGAAATAAGTGTATCCATCGGTAGTTTTTTTTCTTTAGCAAACTCCATGAAAGACGTGAATAAATCCTCTCCTCTTGTTGTCCCTTTCATTGGCAAAACAGCCAAGCTTTCCTCACGCAGTGTGTCACCTGCAGCATACCTGGCAATTATACTGAACTGAGATAGATGGCTAACATCTGTTGACTCATCTAACGCGAGAGAAAAGTATGTCCCGGCGTTTATGTCCTTTATTTGTTTCCTCGACTTGATTTGCCATCATGATGCTACGATCGTGAACAGTTCTTGCTGACAGAGGCATGTCTTTTATTCGTTTGATTATCTTGTCTTTATTTGGGAAGTCATCAAACAGTTCATTGGCCACATCAAGCATGAATGTTTTGGCATACTCGCCATCTGTGAATGGCTTTCCATTCCTTACTATTGCCAAAGCACCTGCAAAGCTAGCGGAATTCCCGTCACCTTGCTTGGTCCACACACGTAGTTGCTGCTGACTCGTCTGCACTCTCCGCTGTAGCTCTTCGCATGTCTTTTTCCTGCTGTCCCCCGCTGGATATTTCGATGCAAATGAAGCATGGTGTGTATCGAAGTGCCGCTTTATATTTGACCGTTTCATCGATGCAATTTTATCATTGCATATTAGACATACCGCAGATCCTGCTCTCTCCACAAATGCAAATTCTTCTGTCCACGCAGCCTGGCTATCTGATCAAATGGATTTCTTCACCTTTACAATGACCCGTGACATGCTCGCGAGCCATTGGTTCCCGACCCGACCCACGGGTCACGGGACCCGTGAAATTTATCTTCAAAACTAATTTCTGTTTACTTTAAAATGACACAGTATTATTAAGCAATATCACAAGTATTTTAAAATCAGTTCCAAACTGATTTTTTTTTATTTATGAATTTTATTATTATTTTTTTCAACTCAAAATTGTCTGGGAGCCATATGCCGTCACCGGAAGAGCCATATATGGCTCGCGAGCCATAGGTTCCCGACCACTGCTATAAAAGTTTAAAAAGGTAAGTTTTTAGATTTAACTCAAAATTGCTTACTGATTGGCATCTACAGCATTAGCAGTGTCTGTCCCCAACGAATTAACATCAGCTTTGTCAATCCACTGCTGGACTAAGGCCTCTCCACGCCGAGCCTGTGATGGGGGTTGTTTGAGCATACTTCACCACGCTGGTCAGCGAGGGTCGGTGAAGGGGACGTTACAATCCGGTTCAGCTATCGCTCGCCACCAATGTCAGTTGTGGCTGGGAATTGAACTCGGATTGCATGAACCACTACGCCACCGCTCTGCCCCGGTGTGCAGCAGAAGTTATTCCAATTAATCGAGCCGTAATTTGTTCCCACGAAAGCCTCACCGAGCCCCAAGGATGATTGTTCAGAGGTGGACAGATGACTCTTGAGCTTAAACCAGGCTCCCAAGGTTAGCGAGTTAATGGTCTCGGCTACCTTAGAAATGATTGCACATTAATACATATTAAATGTAGTTTTTGGTTAATTTTGGAATACTTCTAGCTCTCAGGACTACAAGATACGTATTGCCGTGCGCATAAAACAGTCATAGCATGGAGATGTTTTTGTGTTGACGAGACATCAACAACAAGAGAAATATAACGGAGGAAGATTAAAATAATTCGTACTTAGTGTGGATGGAAACCAGGGTGCACGGAAAAAGCCCACACACACAATGGAGGAATGCACTAAAACTCTTAACAAGGCAGAAGATAAATCTATTTTTATTAATGTATTACCGGACAGACTTGACCATTCGCGAAATCTGCCACCAACAAATATCTGCGGAAACGATCAGCAAGATAATCCGCTGGGCTCAGATTAATACCGGTATGAACATGCCTTTGTAAACCAACAGCCAACCTGCCAGAGATCTATTTTTAAAGCGGCTTGCGCCGCGAGTCAGCGCACAATGCGCGCGGGTATCGATTCTGCACGCCGCCCGCTATCCCTTGTTAAGTAGATTTCAATGAAAAATCATCAGCCCGCTGCAGAGACGCGGTCTACAACCGTCAAACGGCCCCGAGGTCATTCCAGGCGAAGAGATGCCGCCCCCCCCCTTCTGCCGCTTCAGGGCTTCACAACACCTGCCTCTTACAAGGACTCCAGCAACTGCCGCAAGAATAATGAGTTGAGTTGGTGCTTCAGGTTGCCAGGTTTTGTGACCATACAATAATGGCTTGCCTTGGCAACAGGCTTAACGGTTGTTATCATGACCCCGACGACACTGGGTCACACAGATAATTCCATATAAATCACGGATGTAACGTTTCAGGGACTCTTTTGGCAGCGGTGAGCAAACACAGGCCGAAAATACAAATCTCTATCACCATTGGTAGTGATATGTTTCGGGCAACAGGCCTTGTGCAGAGCTGATATAGAGGAATTACGGATTTTTATTACACCATTTATATAGCCACTGGCTCGGGATGTAATGATGCAACAATCATTTATGATTTTATGCAAACAACATGCAAATGATAATCTCATGAAGCATTCTAATGGAGTGAACAAAACTAACTGTACAAATGAGACAGGACAAACAAGGAACATACACAAAAGACAAAAATAATTAATTATTGAATCCAAACCAGGACAATGATTTGTGAATCGCTGGGGACGAAGGGGAGCCTTTCTTAATAGCACATCAATGAGCTTCTTTACAGCACATCAATGTGCGATGAAGAAGACCCACTGACCGCAAGATCTGACCATGGACGGATCCAGTGCTCGCTGAGCTGCACGGGCTTCCGGTTGCCAAACGAATACTTTATAAGGTCGCACTCATGACACAAAGTGCTTGCAACAAATTAACAAACAATACCTTGCTGATCTCGTCAAGGAGCATAAACTGTCACGCGAGCCCCGGTCATCCTCGCAGCGGCTTTTGGCTAGCCATCAAAAATGATGGTCACTGGATCGGGCGCTTTCAGATGCACTTCTGTGGCCACCTGGAATTATGTTCCTTCCAAACTTAGGAAGCCACTGAGCCATGCATTTTTAAATCGAGATTGACAACTCATTTCTTTAGAACTGCTTTTTGTATATAGTTTGTCGTCCTTCCCCCACACCTCCAAATAGTGCGGTTGGCTACGTACAGTGCGAAAGAAGTTCAACATACACACATACATCATTCGATGTCTGATGCCGTATCAACCCGGCCATGCCGAAACTGATCCCAGAATCCGGTGCCTGGTCTCACTCCCTGATCCGTGCTGCAATTTCCGAGGTGCTCGCGAGAAACATTCCACCGTGCGACCTCAAGTTTAACTTCCCAGTGGCATTAAACGCACAGGCAGAGTTAACTTAGATAAATATGACTTCAACCGCAGGCTATGTTAACCTTTGTTAAAAAGTAACCTTCCTAGTGATCAACCTCATCCCCCTTTGCGAGGAGCAGTGGGTGATGGGAACCGACCTGCACAAACTCCGTGGCTCTTGCAGACAAAAACGTGGACCCTGGCATCGTCGGCCCAGGCCTAGCGCACTCGTGTTCTCTTTTTCCTTTTCCGCCCACACTCCCAATATTATGCTCATCAGAATCAGAATATTTATTGAGGCTGGAGGAATCCGATGAGCTACAGAGCTCTTTTTTCACAGATGTCCAGTATGGGCGGGTCAGAACGTTACAACGACAACCAATACAAAAACATGATGAGAGTACAAAGTATAGAAAAGTATATATCCTGACTTGGCTATCAGTGTCACGTCCAAAGAAGCCATTCATATTTCTCCCACAGCAGTGCGACCCTTTGTGTTGGAGAACGGCCCGTGGAGGCGGCTAGCACAGAGCCACCTCTGAGACCTCTGGTCCCAATCGCTCTGTACAAGAGAGCGAGGTACATAGCATGCCAGTCACACTGATATAGTTTTAGTTCTCAGTTGGAATTTATCCGAATTAAGCTCAGACCAGATTTACTGTGTTGGGGTTTTTTTGTGCATTTGGTGACTGGACGCTTGCTTAACGGCCACGCTGGTTTAAAGAGCAAAACCCTGGACCAGTTTTGATCTTGGGGGTCTTATCAGCATGTTCAACAAATATTGGACTGACAAAAAATATCCGTGAAGGGGTGGGAGTTTGTATTACATGATATTTGCACATGATCCTCCATCACGGTGCACACTGTGCAAATACTAATTATGATGGTCAAGTGCTGCAGGCATTTAAGCGCTGTGTAGAAATTAAAAGCTGGAAATCCTTATCATGCGGCCATCCGTAGGAAGATCTTCCAATAAAAAACATCGATAGTGAATTAGCAACCGCTTTAAATAACCCAGAATAGGGCAGCTTCCAAAAATTATCGATGTAAAAATGCAGGTTACAAATAACGAATCAATAACTCTAGTAAGAATCAATTTTCATATAGTCGCGTCAATCATGTAAATACATCACATGATGCTGCGCAATCCGTGACACATGGAGGCGCATAGATTAAGATGTTTTAAGCCAATTAATAACAAGTGTTTATACATGTGGGAGGAACCCAGAGCACCCAGAGAAAACCCACACGTGCGAGGGGGCAACAATCTATCAAATAGAGATGGGACAGATTGAGATTAGTCTGCACTTGATCCACCAACCTCGCCTCCAGCGCCGAATTACAGGCATGTGCCACGCACCAAGTTCACTGGCTGTGCTACCGAGGAATATCCATGTGTCCTGCTAACAATGCCTCCCAGCTGTGTGGGGAGGAACACTCTTCAAAATGTTTGGTGTTCATGCGCTCTCTCTAGCCTTAACTCACCCCAACTTATTTCACGTTAAAGACAAGACAAAGATCCCCCCCATGGCCTCAATAGACTTTTGGGGCAAGTGCTGTTAACGAGCACCTATGAAGGCCAGCATGGCACACCAGGGGGTGGGTGGCCAGTACCATGCCCGATTGCAGTCGCTGCAGTGGCAATATTTACAAAGCGCAACAGTTAGTCATTTGAAGGTAAGTCGACCTAGGCGAGGCCCAGGACCGGTTCAGATAATCGTCACTGGTGTTGGTGGCCTTGGGTGGGAATTGAACTCGGGTCACCGGGTTCGTTGCGCAGCGTGCTGACAGCTACACTTCCGCACAATGTCATACACGCACCAAACACGTTTCCTCACTAATCATTTGGAAGTTGCTAAAGTTCCACAAATCCATCAGCGGCACTCTCGATTTTTTACACTGAGATTTTGCCAGCGGTTGATTATTTTTCACGAGTACATTGCCAGTTTTAATTCAGCACCGGTGTAAATATGTCGACACGAGTTATTACCGCCGGGGCTCCACCAGAATTTACGACATTTATGATGAGTCGGCAGCGAGCCAGACGGCTGGCTCCGCTCGCACGAGCAGAGAAAAGATCAGGGCGAGATGAGCTCGCAATGACCCACTCCACTACACGCCGCTCACCACAGCCACCGCTGGCACAACGACAGAGAAAAAAACGGGCACATGCTCGTTCCGACATGCATCGTAAAGCCGGCACGGGGGCATCCAATCACGGGCCGGGATAAATCCAGTGTGTAAATCGGACAGACAGTCGTGCCTGTCTGTTGGTTTTACACACTGGCACGGCTGCAACTTGCCCGAATCCCGGTCCGGCTATTCACTTTGCACGCGCAGCTCCGAGCGCGATAACGTTTGTGCGAAGCGCGACGAGGGCTTCCGCACTGTCAATTTTTTTACTCTGAGAGGAGTCTTACCGGTGGTTAATTTAGGGCAGGGAAATGCTGTCACGTGGGGAAGGGGGAGGGAGGGTGGGGCATGTGATGGATCTCTGTGCTCTAATTGAGTTGAATAATTTTCGATGGAAACTGATCCACCGAGCCGGGTCTTCTTCTACGTACCGAAAACGGGGAGCGTCGGCTGAGCCCTGTCGAGCGAAACCACTTGTGTGGGCGAGCGAGGCCCAGTGTCGATGATGAGTCAGATTCGTGGCACGCTTGAAAATGCATGGAGCGGGCAGGCGGCAGACCGTGGCGAGCATTTGTTTAAAACCTATAAACATTTCTGCGCAACACATGGTGGCCACGGACAGATTTTGCGCTTCACATGGGAGAGTCACGCGCCGAGCTGCTTGCTCCTTGCTGGGAGGCAGGCTGCGGGTGGGATGGACGTCTGTGCGAGGTGCTGACCACTCCTCTGCCAGGCCACCCTCTCTCAGTCGGGCCATAATAACACCTGGGGTCTCGCCCCGTGACCTCCTGTGGTTTCGTGGAACACCAGCGGTTGTTGTCTTTGTGCGTGGTGCACAATGTGCAGGGAGGAGGGGAACCAGGTGGAAGCAGGTTGACAAGGCCCCAGGCACCAACATCGAACCACAACGTGTGGGTGTTCACATGTGATAGAACTAGAGCTTTGGAGTGTGTGAAAAAACCCAACAAGTTGTGACCTTAGCAAGAGGCAAAGGGCAGCGAAACGTCTGCAGACAAATGTTTATATTATGCTGACCTACTCAGGGCGAGTATATGAACACAGCCAAGCAGGCAATGGAGTCCATAGCCATTCATTAACGCATAATTGGCTTACCGGTTAGTGTGCCAACATTCATACCGCTAGATAAATCGTAATCATTATCTCATCTGTATGAAAGCAGGCAAGCAAGCGTACACTGGAGCCATCTTACGGAGCGAGAACTGTGAGCTCGAGGCATAACCGTCCGAAGGCCAGGGTAACGGTGATGACTGAGTCACATTGAGATGTGATGACGATGATAATCAGGGGTAGGGCCCAGTTCTGCTCTTTCCTTTTGCTCACTTCAACCTCTTTTCTCTTCTGCCTCCTCTCAGTTATCCGAGATGTTAACTACCTCGCCTGGTATACATCTGACGCCTGCTGTTTTCCCCCCCTCCACATTTAGAAACATGCGTTTAGAGTATTTGGCTGCTAGAAACTTCCACGTGATAATCCACGCCATTGGGTTATCATTTGTGGCCAGGTCGCTTCTGAAAAAACGCTCAAAAGCTTAGTGGGCCTTACCCAGTAAAATACAAATATAAAATAGTAAATAGGATCTCACTTATCCATCTCCCCACTTTTCCTTCCACTCCTCCAATCTCTCCACTCTTCCTACCTCTCCCTTCCATGTCTCGACTCTCCCCCTTTCTGAACATCCTCACCTCCCTTCTCTCCCATCCCACGTCTCCATCGTCTCTCTCACACCCCCCCGTTATCACCACCACCATCACCACCACCATCATCACCTTACCATCACCACCACCATCACCACCACCACCTTACCATCACCACCTTACCATCACCACCACCACCTTACCATCACCACCACCACCATCATTACCACCACCATCATCATCACCTTACCATCACCACCACCATCACCTTACCATCACCACCACCACCTTACCATCACCACCACCATCATCATCTTCCCTTCCTCCGTCATGCTTCTATCATCTCCACCTCATCCCCTCCCACCCCGGTCCCCACCATCTCCCGTCGTCTCCTGCCGCCACCGCCGCCACCACCACCGCCGCCACCCGTGCCCGCGACTCACGATGGTCACGCTGGCCCTGCGCAGCTCCTTGTTCTCCTCCTGCAGCGCCTTGCACTTGAGCTTGTACGTCTCCAGCTCAATCTTCAGCACCTTGTTCTCCTGCTGCAGGGACGCGATGCGGTTGCCGAGCTCCTCGAGGCGCTGGAGGAGGGCGCCCTTCCCTCCTCCTCCTCCACCACCTCCTACACCACCTCCGCCGCCGCCTGCTCCTCCTCCTCCACCTCCTCCGACTCCTCCAACGCCGCCGCCACCGCCGCCGTCCGTGTCGCTCTCGCTCGCGCTGTCCGCCATGTCGTCTCCGAGCCGCCGCGTGACGTCACCTCCGGATCGATCCGACCAACGCCGCAGACTTAGCCGCGTTGTGCGAACAATCCCGTGAATCGATTCTTCCGGGGGGGTGGGCGCCACCGTCGAGGCTGCGTTGACGGGGGCGAGAATCGATCCGCTGTGCGATTTTAGGTGTCGAAGTGCCAGGAATCGGTGCCCGCGATTCGCGCGGGAGAGGGCGCGTGCCTTGTGACGCGAATAACGAAGCGTTGGGTGTCGAGACGATCGATTTTTTTTATCGATTTGATTTAGGCGATTACTGCTGGACGATCGGTGATCGAGCGACACAGCGATTATCGATTGAAAGCAATCGATTAATCCATCACCGTGTGTCAATTACGTAACGATGTGTCAAGCACAGTCATACTGCGTCAATAATCACAATGTATCTATAATCAATGGTGTGTATGAATAATCACACTGTATCTATAATCAATGGTGTGTATGAATAATCACAATGTATCTATAGTCAATGGTGTGTATGAATAATCACAATGTATCTATAATCAA
The DNA here is from genome assembly GCF_964198595.1 of Lampetra fluviatilis. NCBI lineage: Eukaryota > Metazoa > Chordata > Hyperoartia > Petromyzontiformes > Petromyzontidae > Lampetra > Lampetra fluviatilis. The sequence continues at coordinate 10,554,882 of NC_136315.1, forward strand.
TGGTGTGTATGAATAATCACACTATAATAAATGGTGTGTATGAATAATCACAATGTATCTATAATCAATGGTGTGTATGAATAATCACAATGTATCTATAATCAATGGTGTGTGTGAATAATCACACTGCCAATAATCACACCGTGTGTCAATCATAATTGCGTCAAACACACCATGGGTGTCAATAATCACAATGTATCGATAATAAATTATGTACTCTCTGGTTCTTTCGGTAAAGTCACGTAGGCAGAACAATAATAAATAAAACCCACGACGTTTCGCTCGCAACACAAGCGGCCGCCTCCCGTGCCGAACCCCTACAGACAAACTCACCTGAAGACGGCCGCTTGTGTTGCGACCGAAACGTCGTGTTTTCTTTAATTTTGTCTACCCACGTGACTTTACCGAAAGAACCAAAGAGTATGGATTCCTGCAGTCACGAAAGCTTCAAATCAATAAATTGTGTGTGTACAATCACGGTGAATAATCACACCGTGTGTCAATAATCACTATCAATTGTGTGTATAATCACACTGCCAATAATCAGAGGTGGGACAAAGTCATTGTTATGCAAGTCCAAGTCGAGTCGCAAGTCATCAAATTCATGACTCGAGTCTGACTCGAGTCCAAGTCACATGACTCGAGTCCACATCTCATAGGTGGGACAAAGTCATTGTTATGCAAGTCCAAGTCGAGTCGCAAGTCATCAAATTCATGACTCGAGTCTGACTCGAGTCCAAGTCACATGACTCGAGTCCACACCTCTGCCAATAATCACACCGTGTGTCAATCACACCGCGTGTGTGTCAAAAATCTCTGTCCGTCTGCTACAGAAGACGTGTAAGTAATGTCAACGGGACCTCCGTCTCTGCTTTATTTACCTGGTCACAGCCTATGATACGATCATAAGCCTCTTTAATCTGTTATTTTGCTTACCTTTATTTAATTTGAACTCCTATTGCCTTGTTGTATTGTTCGTTGTTGTAACCTGACCCGCCCCTCCTGGACGTCTGTAAAACAAGCTTTATAGCTCATCAGATTCCTCCAGTATATATATAAATATTATTATTCAGTAGGCCAGGGCTGTTCTTCGTGTTTTTGGGATTCCTGACTCTGCTCACAACCATTAAGGACCTTCGTGGTGGTGGGCAGGCCCGGGTAAAAAGCTACGTGGCCGGGAATCCCCGTTCACCTTGGGGTGCGACAGGGATGACCTCTGGCTCCCTATTATTTAACGTCTTTTTCGACCACGTAGTTCGTAAAGCTTCCCATGGCTGTACCAGAGGAACTGGTATCTGCTACATATACAATTGGACGCTGATCGATACACGAGTTCGATTAAGAGATTGCTACCTATTGGTCAACGATATTATGCACCGTATGCTGATCATCTGGTGACTGCTGATCTTTGAGGAGTTGGAGTTTCTGCTGCTGAACCTGGAGCGTGCCACGAAGAGGGAAGTAGGGCCTTACTATAATTCCCACCAAAACTAATCGCCTGCCTGGGAAATATTGCGTCATAAAAAAAATTCCACCCCATCACTGATGGGGCAGTTGTGTAGAGAGTGGATAAGTTTCCGTACCAGGGTAGGGTGCTTATGACCAGCTCTGGTTTGTCGCGTGGCATCGTTTGATCAGCAGCGTAACGCTGTGTAGCAGCTACCTGGCCTGTCGCTCCACATGAAACTTCGGGTCTTTTTCTGCCACATTTATGACCTCCATTATCTACGCTTGCGCAACGTGGAATAATGACAGTGTGTGTGTCAATAATCACTATCAATAATCGCAGTCTCAATAATCACACCCTGTATCAATCATTACAATGTGTCAACTACACCCTATGTTTGTGTGCCAATAATAACACTGTGTGTGTGGCCTTAAAGTGAAATACATCACAGGTGACGTTTCGGGCCTCGGCTCTTCTTCACAACATGTGTGTTGGAATGATCAACAAATCGATAGCCAAAGCTAAAGTCGAGTTCAATTAACGCATACACTGGGTTTCATGACGGCTTCGCCTGTTACTGAAGGAATTGTAATACAGGTGGGTACCTAAATGCGATCGATTGAGATTGTATTTTATTTGCATTGATGGGAATATTTCACCCCGCATAATCCATTGGGTTGGTACAGTCCTATGTGCTCGGGTGGGTCTGGTGGCGGAAGGCTTGGGGAGGCCCTCATCCGGCAGTGGATTGATCATGCCTGATTTATGGCGATGATGGGATGAACTACCCAGTTAGTTTGAACTGTGGTTGGAATAAAGTGTTCACATCATATTTGTCCCGTACTTCATAAATAAGCAGACAGACACCTCCACAGATCTGTCCCTCCAAATAACAACTGAAGAATAACAGTAATATTCTGTATTTATTTGTCATTATTCCCATCAGGCACTAAAGTGTTTTACCACGAGAGGTCAGGCAAGTACCATCCAACAAACTCGTGTCCTTGAGAGAACGCGTGGACCGTCGAGACGACCCGAGGCCCTCATCCAGCAGTGGGCTGATCATGGCGAACAATGAACCGCAGCCGAAGACCAAATGTCTCATTCACAAGCACGGCGAGGTCAATTCACGTGACGCAGCGAGATGGTGGTTTCAGCAGCGTACCCCGAGGGATGGCAACGTCGTCGAGAGGCCTTCATCCAGCAGTGGATAGACATTTGCTGATGACATTACTGTCATGATGAGGCCCTGCAAGTGTCAAAGTAGCCTCTTGTCGTGGTATGAGCGACTGAGATGTATGTACGTGTAGTGTCGTGCATCTCTTCTTCGTTCTCGCTCGAGGCTTGTGTGTGCGTGCGGTTGGCGTGCGTCGCACACACACTCAGTCGGAGACGAGGTAGTCGCAGGAGGCACCGTCCTCCCCTTTTAGTATCGGGTTCACGCCACCAATTCGGGCCTCCTCTCTCTCACGACCACGCTGCAGTACGACCCGTCCCAGACACGACCCTGTCCGCGTTGCACCAATGGCGTCGACCGGGACAGCCAACAACTGTCCGGTCACGCAATGATCGGGCGAAGGCGGCAGCGACGACGAGACGAGTCCACTCCCAGAACCGGCAGCCCAGAGCTCTCGCTCTCTGCTGCTTTTATTCCCCTCGGCGGGGCTTGGCTCCGCCCTCGCCACGCCTCTCTTCTGGAACCCACCAGAGGGTTCCAGGGGCTTCCCCACGAGGTCTACCGTGACTCTTGCCCCAGTTCCTCCGCCCTGTCGGCATACACACCGTGTATCTCCTCAACGGTGTGTACGCTAAGTGCCCAGCTGCAGTTGCAGCTGCTGTACAACAATCAGCGCTATGTCACAACATCCAAGTGAGTGTTCCAGTGAGCTCCTCCGGCAGGCAAGGATGCATTGGCTGGGTCACGTAGCCCACATTCTCAGCCACCGCATGCCCAATCAGCTTCTGTTAGAGGGGGCAAAACGGGCGCGGCATGAGCTAGAGAAGAGATTAACTGATGTGGTACAGAAGTATGTGGAGCTGAGTGGACTTGCCGAAGACTGGTTGGTATCAGTGGTGTGAAGATCACCCTCTGTTGAGGAGGAGGAGGAGGCTCGTGAAGGACGCTACTGAGCAGTTGGAGGCAGTCGCCCCCCGGCAACAACGGAGGGCAAGAGGAGCGAGGCTAAAAAAAACGATCAGAGTACCGGGCGGCTAAAACGTAGCAAGGTGATATAGTGGGGAGCGCAGGTGCTGCATCTGCCAGTCATCTCAGTCAACGTGTGACACCTTGGTCTGTTGCGTGACCTGCCAGCAGTGAGCCTTCGACACTTCATGTGATCGCCTCAAGGTGCACCGAGCCTGGTACAAGTGCAGTGGTGACTTGTGTGTTGTTGTGGTGTGTGGTTGCTCGCCAAAAGTTGTTTAAAAGTCCTATTCGGTGGTGGAGACGGTTCTCCAGCTCTGTCCGTAGCGAACTCGTCCCTTTCATTTGACTCGGATAAGAGTTAAAGCTGTGTTCAGAGTTCACGTTTGAGGTCAAGTTTTCTTTGTTTAACCGTTTGCAAGAGTGCCCTGTATGTGTGTTGAACTTCTTTTGCACCGTACGTAGCCAACCGTGCTAAGCGGAGATGCGGGGGAAGGAGAACACACTAAACACAAAATGCAGTTCTATCTAGATTATTTAAAAGTGCATAGCTCCAGTGGCTTCCGAATATCAGAAGGAAGCGCGTTCCAGACGACCACAGAAGCGCATCTGAGTGCGATGCAGTGACCGACCTAGAGTCACCAAAGTGACCAAAATTACAACAAAATAAAGTTGCAGCAATTAAGTGAATATAAATCAGGACACAAACCACCGTGTCATAATTACATGAGAAATGGAAAATATTGCACGAACATTAATCAATGTAAAATCATTAACTCCCCGTAGCGTGAGTCGGCTCAGGCAGATTATTTTTGGACTGATCACAGGGCAATTACAATATAGGTTACAGAAAGATTGAACAGCACTTTGAAGGTGAGGGTTGGTGGATCACACAGATGTTGTGAAATCTCTTCCCGTGGGTGTTGTGGACGACATCACTGATCTCGTCTCGGAGCATAAACCATCACGCGACCTCTGGTCATCCTCGCAGCCGGTTTTGGCTAGCATTTGCACAAAGACGGTCACTGCATCGCTCACGTTCAGATGCGCTTCTGCGGCCGTCTGGAACGCTCTTCCTTCCGACATTAGGAACTATGCACTTTTAAATATAGATTTTTTTTTAGAATTGCCTTTTGTGTTTAGTTTGTTGTCCTTCCCCCGTACCTCCGATTCGCACGGTTGGCTACGTATGGTGTGAAAGAGGTTCAACATACACACATACATACAAGGCAGTATAGCAAGTGGACTTACCGTCATCTGCTACCAACTGTACAGCTGTAGTAACATCGCGGGATGTCACTGTGCAGTGCCGGCCCTAGGGAGGCACGGCGTGCGGTGTAATGACATCGCGGACACCACGATGGGCCGGGTGCAGTACCGGCCCTAGAGGGGCTTAGTGAGTGCTGATTGATAGCGCTGGATGGCACCACGCCTGGCGTGCATTGCCAATCCTACAGAATAGGGTGTGGGAGTGCCGGCCGTAGGAATGAGGTTACTAAAGGCCATGGCACTCTGGTTGACCCGAGTGGACACGTGACCAGTTAAGTCTACAAAGGGGCCCCAGGTGGGGGCTAGGGGGGTCACGTGGTTGTGATCCAGATCCTTCCCGAGAAATCTGGAAGGTGGTCGTGGCTAAGCGCGGAGCCAGCCAGGCCGCAAGAGAATATAAGCCGTGTCCCGGGAGGGACCAGGGTTGTTGTTGTTCATCCTGAAAGAAACCTTCGTCTACGTTCTACGTATAACAAGTCTCCAACACGTGGACCTGGACCCGAGCTGTTGATCCCGGTCCGTAGTAGCTAGTTACGTTATAATTAGTGTAGTTAGCCTGGTGGTCACCACCACAGGTTGCTATTCTGTTAAGGGGAAGTTACCCGTGTGTTGAAGTTAAATAAATGTGTTGCCTCCAAGTCTACGTCTGCGGCTCAGTTGAACTCACTACACAGGGATAGTGTTGCTTCCTCGCACGCGTGGGTTTTCTGCGAGTGTTTCCATTTCCTCCCACACGCATAATAAACAATCATCAATAATTAAAATGGTTGAATAAATAAACTAAACCATTTAAAACTAAACTATTTTTTATTTTACCATGTAAAGCTCTCTGAGCTGCATAGTTCTTATTCAGAAGTGACCTTTCTACAAATGATAACCCAATGAAGTGGCTTATATGGAAATGTATAGCAGCCAAATACTCTAAACGCATGTTTCTAAATGTGGAGGGATAAACCGGAGGATCTGGAGAAAACTCCACGTGACCACGGGGAGAGAGACACGCAAACTCCAAATATACAGCAAGCGTCAGGGACCCCACAACCTCCTGTATGCCAGGCGAGGTAGTTAACATCTCGCCACCGTGACCTTTCAAATAATGTTTATTGTATTGTTCGGTGACTTTCTGGTTCATTGTCAACCTTAAGCTTGTAAATTAACAGTGTATGTTTTAAGCATACTCTACATAGCAGTGCTCTGTCTGTAACAGGGCAACTGTGCTCATGAATGTTGTCAACATGAACGACCACATCGACGGCACAGTTATGTGATCTATTCAGATGAAAGCAATGGACGTTGGGCCACAATGTGGAAGCCCGTGTCGATAACATCTCTCCCACATTTCCTCGACAACATGAACTTGTCTTTAGAGTATAATTATATACCCTACTGGTGTTGTAAAGAGAACGTTGTGTTTCACATGGCCTCGGTCTGCACAAAGACAACGACCCCCATATAGGCATTAGAATGAGGGCCGTCCATAGGGGGTGCGGGGCCCGGGGCAAATGCCACCGTGTGGGCCCCTCGACCTCTTCAAGCTAAACGGGAAGTATTACATCTGACACCGTGACGTTGAAGCGCCCCCCCCCCAAAAAAACCACGGGGCCCGGGGCAGTCGCCCAGATTCGCCGTGTCCTAGAGAGGACAGCTCTGGCCTTAACAGACTTTTGGGGCAAGTGCTGTTCGCGGACATCCAATGAAGGCCTACATGGCACACGAGGGGCTGGGTGGTCATCACCACGTCCGGTCACCTTTGTCTCCCCAGTGGCGATGTTGACACACCGCAGCAGGTACAGTACTCATTTGAGGCTGAGTCGACCTAGCGGAGATCCATGACCGGTTTAGATGATCGGTCTGCGCACATACGCGCTCATACGTGCCGCAGCAGTCAGCATAACAAGGCCACATACAATATTTTTTTTCCTTGTGAAATTAAAGAGCGTGCGTTTGCAGCTTTGGTGAAACACAAAACCCATCAATAATACACGAAAGGAGACAAGATAATCGCAGGACAAACGTTAATTCAGGTGCTGTTGCCTGCCACCACCGTCCAATTCTCGCGTTTTGCCAACCCAGCTTAGCTCTGAGACAATGGGAAAACCGCCAACAAACCACCCAGGCAGAGGCGAACGCCGCCCCATCTCGGTCTGCCAACGTCGGCACAGAGGCAGGGTGGGGGTTACCACAGCCGACAGAGAAACAGCGACGGCGCGCGGCCTCGCCTGAACGTGACCCCTGGACAGCGGCTGCTGATAGAAAGAAAAATGGCAGCTGACAGCCGCAGCCAGACTGGCCCCGGGCACAAACGGAATGCCATCGATTCGATTTTCCCAAGGGGAGCAGAAGGAACAGGTCAAGTTGAGTGGAGGTGACCGCTCCTGAGCAGAAACACCGAGCGCAGCGGCGTGTGGCCACTGTGCAGACTCGAAGTGGACAGGCGGCCACAAGGGGCGAGACCTTTGACCTCTCTCGATGCTTGGACCGGGCCCTCTCTGGGCGCGAGCAATAACCGCGCGTCTCGCGGTGGGCATCACTCCGAGAGGTTGTGAAAGATTGTGAGGGTCGCTAGCCCCCGCGATCCCTCCCTCGGTACCCCTAACGGCCGGGTTAACCTCATTACTCGCCCCCTCGCTGCTAGGCGAACCGCTGCTGCGTTCTTCACCCATGGGGTGAGAGCCGTCGCTCCAGGATTCCCCTCCCCCGCGGGTCCGCGTAGTAGGCATGTTTAATTACGCACGCGCACACCCACACACAGCTCTGCGCGGCACTCACTCAACCCTCGCCGCTCACGTTATGATCGCGCACCGGGGGTACGCTGATTACGCACGCCGCGAGCTTACGCATACACAGTACCACACGCGTTCACACTTATAACACGAGATCACACGAGGCCACGATCAGCTATTAATGATTTATTGTCTGCTACGTGGGACTGGTTGTTGAGTCAGTATGAATCGACGAGGCTGCCTACTCTACTAACCCGGAACCTATTCCCTATTTATCGTTCACGAAACACTTTTACCTCCTTACTCACGGTTTGAGGCACTCGACGTTCCGTGGGTTTTCCTCGCTGCTCGCCTCGACACGTCGCACGGACGTCCGGAGGGCAGAGCTGGGGCCGTCCTGGACGTTGGCTTCTCGGAGCAAGAGAGCGATTTCCCCTTTGCGCTCCCCATTTACCCTCCCCACCTCAAAGGGAATGCGACTCTGGACAATAGGCTCGCGACCCTCTCGCATGCGCACCGCCGTTCCGGGCGCTTTTGATATGCTAATTAATGCTCAACCTGCGCGGCGCAAATTCCAATCAATCCCTTTCTCACGCAGGCCCCCCCCCCATTATCGCAGTTTATGCGGCGGTGTCCATCACAAAGGCCCGTCGTGGGAAGCTGTGCATGGCTCCTCGCGCGCCTCCCCTCTCCCAATTATTTATACTAATAGCCTTATCCTTAAACTCCCCTAACAATGGTGCCTGCGCGCTCAAGCGTAATTATCCCAACCCTCCATGACTATGCGCAACAGCTCCTGCGGTCCCGCTATTCGTGCTGTCCCGTCCCTCCCCTGCTTGCCCCGTCGACCCGTGGGGGTGTGTGTGGGGGGAAAATGCACCTCAACCGCGGTGGCCGAATGCCCCATGCCGCGACCACACCATATTACGGCTGGTCGCAGCGCCGCGGCGCAACGTAGCACGGGGGAGGTCGTCCAATTCCCTGATCGCCGGAAACCGTGAGAGTTAACCCCGATAGGGGTTTCTCGGATAAAAACCGGTCGGCCAGGTGACCTCCCCTCGGAGCTCTATGGGGGGGGGGGAATGCGTGCGGGTGTGTTCGTGTGAGGTGAGGTGAGGGGGACGCGGGGTTGGCTCCGTTGCTTGGTGGTGGCGAAGTCGGGGGTTTGGGCGCCTGCCGAACGGCTTCGTGGCGGCGGCATCACATAGCCCCCCGAGGTGCCAGTCCCCGTCCCGGGTTGACTGGAGCACCTCGCTTGGGCCGCGCCCACGAGGAAACGTTGCGGGGTCCGGGGGATCCGTCCGGACCTGGTGGCTGGCCTCGGGGCGGGTGGTTCCGTCCTCTGTAGCTCCTGCGGCGGTCTCCTCCTCCACTCCAGCGGCTCTCCCCGTCCTCCGGCACCTGTGGGCTGGGGCACAAACTCAGCAGCGGAAGGGTTTAGTGGCCGTCGTCCGCGTCTTCTCCGGACTGGATCGGGGCGTCTCGGGGGCCCGACGGGGCCCATGTAGTGTGCGAGGCCCCCCAACACGAGGGGTGCGGGTACTCCGGGATTTCGGGGCCTTCGGGTGACGGGGTCCTCTCTCGCCGGGGCCGCTTTCCACGGTTTTAAGCGGCGGACGTTGACCACCGTCTCTCGATCCCTCTCCCCGCCATAGATTAGTACCGTCCAGGGGGATATCTGCCGCACCACGGTCCAGGGTCCCCGCCAGTAGGTCGTCAGTTTCCCCACCTGCCCGGCCCCGATGCGAGGGGTGTGTAGCCACACCTTAGCACCTGTCAGGAATAAGGGGGGTTCCATGCGGGGTCGGGTGCCCTGTTCCTGCCGCCGATGCGCGGCTTCCCCTTGCGGGTATGCTCGGCCTCGGGCTTCTCGCAGGGTCTCCAACAGGTGTTCCACGGGGCGGCTTCCCTCCTCCGGCTGGGGGGAAGGGACGCCGAATAGCAGATCTGCGGGTAAACGAGACTCACGGCCGAACATCATTAAAAACGGGGTTTGCCCCGTCGACGTGTGTACGGTGGTGGCGTAGGCGAAAAGGGCGTAGGGGAGGTGTTCGTCCCAATCCCGTTGATTTGCAGCCGCCATACGTTTGAGTTTCCCCGCTAGGGTCTGATTCATGCGTTCTACCATACCATTCGCCTGGGGGTGGTACGCTGTGGTTCGGTCCTTCTGGATTCCGAATTCTCGGCACAGTGCCTGGAACAGCTCGGCCTCGAACTCGCTACCCTGGTCGGTGAGGACTCGTTCTGGGATCCCGTGCTTGAGTACGTAATGTTCCACGAATGCCCGGGCCACCACCAAGGCCGTTTTATCAGGGATGGCCACTGCCACGGGGTAGCGGGTGAAATACTCTACTGCGACTAGAATATACCGGTTGCCTCGATGGGATCGTGGGAATGGCCCCTGTAGATCGATCCCGACCAGCTGATTCGTGCGGCTGACGCGGAACGGCCTTAGGGGTACCTGGTATCGTGCCGGTTTCGGCCCGCACTGCTGACAGGCGCGGCAGCCCTGTACCCAGGCCGCCACGTCTTGTGCCAATTTGGGCCAGAGATACTGGCGACGCAGGGTCTCTCGCGTGCGTCGTTCCCCATCGTGGCCCCCGAGTGGGTGGTCATGCACCAGCCGTAGCAGCTGGGGTCGCACCTGGGCAGGAACACAGATGCACCCCGGCTGGCCGGCCTCGGTTAACTCCCGTACCACTCCGTTCTGCACACACAACCGGGCATACAAACCGCTCCAGGGTCCTGGTAGGGCGCTCTTTTCCTCCCGCAGGGCCGCCTCCACTGCCGCCAGATCGGGATCTCGCTGCTGGGTCTGTCTCAGCTGCTCGTCGTTCAGGCCCGGGAAGGCGCAGCCGACGTCCTCCTGGATCCGTCCGATCGGGTCCCGAGCCGCGGGTCCCGCGCTTGCCGGGCGGTCGACGGGATCCTCGGTGCCACCTGTGAGGGCCTCTGTGGCGCACACTGCACTCTCTCTCGCTGGGGGGGGGGTCAGTGGCCGCGGCCGCTCGGGGGTCCGTTGCCTGCCGGCAGCGTCCCCCCGTGAAACACGGGCAGGCCTCCTCCGCCCTTGTCTCGGCGTACACCGTGGGTCGCCTCGACAAGGCGTCCGCGTTTGCATGCGTCCGGCCAGCCCGATACTCGATTTGCAGGTTGTACTCCTGCAACTGCGCCAACCACCGGGCCATCTGCCCCCGCGGCTCCTTGAATGTAAGAAGGAACTGCAAAGCATAATGGTCAGTGCGTACGCGACATCTCCTGCCGTACAAATACGGCCGGAACTGTTTGCATGCGAAAATCACGGCGTACAACTCTTGGCGGGTCACGCAATAGTTCAGCTCGGCCCCACTCAAGGTCCGGCTGGCGTACGCGATGACACGTTCTGTCCCATCCTGTACCTGTGACAACACCGCGCCCAGCCCGCTGCTGCAGGCGTCGGTGTCCAAAATAAAATCGGTGGTAAAATCGGGGAAAGCGAGGGTGGGGGCATGGGTGAGGTGGTCTTTGAGAGTGGTGAAGGCCGTCTGGCAGGCCCCCGTCCACTGATAGGGGTGCTTAGGGGAGGTGAGTTGGGTGAGGGGGCGTGCAATCTCGCTGAATCCCTTTACAAATCGACGATAATAGGTGGCGAGCCCCAAAAATGATCTGATCTCCGTCAGATTCCTTGGCCGTGGCCACTCCACTACGGCGCGTACCTTCTCCGGATCGGTACGCACGCCTGCCTCGCTGACGCGATGCCCGAGGTACCCCACCTCGCGTTGTGCGATGTAACACTTACGTGGCTTGAGCTTGAGATGAGCCGCTCGCAGTCGCTGGAACACCTCTCGTAGCCTGGACCAATGCTCAGACAAAGATCTACTGAACACGATCACATCGTCCAAGTAAATCAGGCACTGTTCCCATTGCAAACCCCGCATCACCAACTCCATCAGCCGCTGGAACGTCGCGGGTGCATTGGTGAGTCCGAACGGGAGTACTCGAAACTCGAATAGTCCCATCGGGGTGGTGAATGCGGTTTTCGGCCGATCCTCCTCCGCCATCTCCACCTGCCAGTACCCGGACGCGAGATCGAGGGTGGAAAAATATCGCGCTCCGGCGAGGCTGTCAAAAGTGTCGTCGATCCGGGGTATGGGGAAGGCGTCGCCGAGCGTGACTGCGTTCAGTTTACGGTAATCGACGCAGAACCGGGTTGACCCATCCTTTTTCGTTACTAGTACCACTGGGGCTGACCAGGGGCTCGCCGAGGGCTGAATTATGTTATCGCGAAGCATGTCCTCAACCGCCTCTTTGATCTGGGTGCGTTCGGGTGCGCCCACTCGGTATGCAGGGAGTTTGATGGGTCGGGCTGCACCGGTGTCAATTTGGTGCTTAACAAGATCGGTCCGACCCACGTCCGAGTCGTGTTCACTGAATACGTCGGCATACTCCCGCAGTAACTCGCGCAGCCGATCGGCCTCTCCCTTAGGTACATCCGCCCATGGTACATGTAACGCGTCGAGCAGGGGAACGACCTCGGCTCGGGGAGTCGGGCCGACTCGCCAGGCCAGGTCCTGGTCACCCTCAGAACGCCCGGGGTCCTCCGCCCAGAGTGCGAATACCGAGTCGTTAGAGTGGCGTGCGTGCAGGGGGTGTACGGTGGCTATCGGGGTGCGCCGTCGCAGTATCGCTGGGGTATTGTGGGGGTTAAACATCCGCATAAACAATCGGTCCCCATCTGCGTTTACCAACGTGGCGGATCCCACTATCCCATACCGTTTTGCCAACTCCGGGTGAGGAGTTAGCATTACCTCTCCTGATGGTCGGAGCGCGGGGTCGGTGGGGAATGTTGCCACCGGCACCAGCATCTCGGTGAGCGGGCCGATGGTGACTGCCGTCGCCAGGATAGCGGCCACAGGTGCGAAGCGGGGGCGCGTCGGTTCTCGTCCCAAGAACGGTATCCGCTCGCCGTTGCTCTCCATGGTGGCGCATCGCTGGCGGGGTTGCACGTTGAGTCCCAGCCGTTCTAAGAGGTCGGTACCTGCGATACACTCGTGACACAACGCACTCGACACGTAGAACTCCTGGGTGCACACCTGACTGCCTATGCGGACCTCTAGGGTGGCTCTCCCCAGCAGCCCCATTCCGGCTCCGCTCGCCGTGTGCAGCGCGCGGTCCGGTGCCTGCAGGTGACGCACGTCGACCCCGATCGCGCTGCAGTGCGCTGCGCTCACGAGCGAGGCCACCGCCCCCGTGTCTAGCAGGATTCGGGTACGCACTCCGTTAACCTCCCCTTCCACCAGCGACGTGGCCCCCGTGATCCCCGCCACCAGCTCCCGTAGCCAGTCGCCAGGAGTCACCGTTTCCGTGGGCGTTGTTGCTGGAACCTGTGTGGAGATCACTCGCTCGCCATTATTCTCATTATCGTCTATTTGTATCGGGACCGCGTCGATTGCACCCCTAGTTGGTCCGCTCACTAGGAGGCGTTGGAGTTTAACCCCCGCGCCTGCCGAGCTCGGGTGATTTCAGGACAGTCTCTCACTAGATGCCCTCGGCGATCGCACATATAACATGCCCGGGGAGGGGGGGCGGTTCCGTAGCGGGTCCCCTGTCCGCTCCCTCTCCCTCCCCCAGTACGCAGTTGCCCCACATCGGACTCTAATTGGGACACCCTCCCGGCTAGTCCCCCTACTGTCGAGCGTAGTTCACCCATCTCAGACTGGAGGGTCTTCACATTTTTATTTGCTTCCTCGCGTACTTGGTGTACCTGGCTAGCAATATCTCCCATGCCGGTCTGTAACCCAGCTACCCACCCCGGAGTTGTTTCGCTGGGTCTCTGGGGCTCCCTTGCCCGTCCCCTTACTGCAATGGCGAGCTCTTCCTCCTCGTCGGAGAGTAGGCTCGCTACGGCGCACTCTCGTCCCCTCCCTCGAGGCTGCGCGCGCTCACCCGAGAGTTTCTCGCATTTGCGCGCGCGCTCGACGAGGGTGTTAAAGGAGAGTCGTGCACCGTCTACATTTGGCTGCCACCACGGGGTGCGTGCCAAATATCGCTGGATTTTACCGGCGGCGAGGCCCTCAATTATTTTTGCCTCGTACTCTGGGTACGCGAGCTGGGTCAACATGCGCACATCCTCGGCGTAATCTCGTAGATCTTCGCCGGGTTGGCGGCGGCGTGCCTCTAAGGCCGTCTGCGCATCCTCCTCGTCATAGGCGCCGAAGCGTCGTTCGAGTTCGCACATTAATTTTTCCCACTGATTTTGTGCGCTTGCGGGCAAAGCTTCCACAAAGTCAGCTGCCCGCCCATCTAAATGTAGCTCTAACTGCTGCAACGCCTCCTCATCTGACCACCCATTAACCTTTTTCGCCCCCCTGATGCTGCGGGCAAACGATTTCCATGTTGGAATTCCTTTGCCCGTAAATGTGCATTTGATTTTAATCTGGGTTGGGGGGCCTCTTTCCCTTGGGGGTGCGGGGGATCGTCCCGCTTCTGACACCAATATGTGAGGGTCGCTAGCCCCCGCGATCCCTCCCTCGGTACCCCTAACGGCCGGGTTAACCTCATTACTCGCCCCCTCGCTGCTAGGCGAACCGCTGCTGCGTTCTTCACCCATGGGGTGAGAGCCGTCGCTCCAGGATTCCCCTCCCCCGCGGGTCCGCGTAGTAGGCATGTTTAATTACGCACGCGCACACCCACACACAGCTCTGCGCGGCACTCACTCAACCCTCGCCGCTCACGTTATGATCGCGCACCGGGGGTACGCTGATTACGCACGCCGCGAGCTTACGCATACACAGTACCACACGCGTTCACACTTATAACACGAGATCACACGAGGCCACGATCAGCTATTAATGATTTATTGTCTGCTACGTGGGACTGGTTGTTGAGTCAGTATGAATCGACGAGGCTGCCTACTCTACTAACCCGGAACCTATTCCCTATTTATCGTTCACGAAACACTTTTACCTCCTTACTCACGGTTTGAGGCACTCGACGTTCCGTGGGTTTTCCTCGCTGCTCGCCTCGACACGTCGCACGGACGTCCGGAGGGCAGAGCTGGGGCCGTCCTGGACGTTGGCTTCTCGGAGCAAGAGAGCGATTTCCCCTTTGCGCTCCCCATTTACCCTCCCCACCTCAAAGGGAATGCGACTCTGGACAATAGGCTCGCGACCCTCTCGCATGCGCACCGCCGTTCCGGGCGCTTTTGATATGCTAATTAATGCTCAACCTGCGCGGCGCAAATTCCAATCAATCCCTTTCTCACGCAGGCCCCCCCCCCATTATCGCAGTTTATGCGGCGGTGTCCATCACAAAGGCCCGTCGTGGGAAGCTGTGCATGGCTCCTCGCGCGCCTCCCCTCTCCCAATTATTTATACTAATAGCCTTATCCTTAAACTCCCCTAACAATGGTGCCTGCGCGCTCAAGCGTAATTATCCCAACCCTCCATGACTATGCGCAACAGCTCCTGCGGTCCCGCTATTCGTGCTGTCCCGTCCCTCCCCTGCTTGCCCCGTCGACCCGTGGGGGTGTGTGTGGGGGGAAAATGCACCTCAACCGCGGTGGCCGAATGCCCCATGCCGCGACCACACCATATTACGGCTGGTCGCAGCGCCGCGGCGCAACGTAGCACGGGGGAGGTCGTCCAATTCCCTGATCGCCGGAAACCGTGAGAGTTAACCCCGATAGGGGTTTCTCGGATAAAAACCGGTCGGCCAGGTGACCTCCCCTCGGAGCTCTATGGGGGGGGGGGAATGCGTGCGGGTGTGTTCGTGTGAGGTGAGGTGAGGGGGACGCGGGGTTGGCTCCGTTGCTTGGTGGTGGCGAAGTCGGGGGTTTGGGCGCCTGCCGAACGGCTTCGTGGCGGCGGCATCACAAGATCGTGAACCACCCGTGCCTTCTTCCTATTGGGTCTCAGCGTCTGCGACAGGTTATTATTTTTGTTGTTGATGCTGCTGTTGTTATATTTTAGTTTGGTTTGATTCTCATATCCGACGTGAAAATTGACACCAGATTCAGAACCGGGAGATCGAGTTGAATAAACCCGGGTTGTTTTTGAACCGTGCCGTGTGCGGTTATTAATAGTAATAATAATGTGGTGAGCAGCTTCGTGATGACATTTGGTGAAAATACGGCTCACGTTTGGGAGGAAACATGTGCCCCGAGTCTTACTTACTCCTCTTCATCCCCGATGGACATATGGCTACAATGAGCTCTCTCCATCTGTGCCTGTCCTTGGCTCCATGCTGTGCCTCACCCCACGTGAGGTTAACCTAAGATCTTCGGCGACGGTTCTTCGGCAGGTGCTTTTTTGCCCGAAGTCGTCCATCTCAGGGCAATGCTAGGGACGCGGTTCTGTTAAATTCTTAGAAGATGGGCTCTATAGCCATTGCAGTCTTCGCTGTTTAATCTCCTTGGTGATGTTTCCAGGTTTTGTGTCCTCAAGTACAATTCATGATTGTACATTTTGTTTGCGCCCCGAATCTGGGATCGGGTGACTCTCCAGAGCAGAGAATCGGCAATTTTTAAAAAAAGAAGAGACACTTTTTTGTGTTTTGTGTTTGACCAAAATAGTTCGAGAGCCGCATCGCACGCACAGCTGATTGTACACAAACACAGCCGTTGGTATACACACAGATGACAAACACATTCTGACTTAAATAAACAAAATATGTGATGGAATAAACTGCGTCTGTTTAGTTTTTTGTCTCCCGTAGTTATTCTTTAACAACACAGTTTTACTGTTGTACACGTTGTTACCACGACATTCCCTGCCACATTTCATCAATTATGTTTACGATCAATCATGTTTAAGATTTACTTTTTTTTTTTAAATGGCTGCCTGCATGGGGGCAGCCAAAGAGTCGCAAGGGAGAAGCCACTCCGACAGTCATTGGAGCCTGGGAGGAAAAGTGTTCAGCATCCACCACTTGTTGAATAAAGGAAGATTATGTTACCACCCTTACACATCAACCTGGGTCTGATGAAGAACCTTGTCAAAGCCATGGACAAAACACAAGCAGCTTTCAAGTACCTCCGTGGAAAATGTCCAAGGTTAAGTGAAGCTAAGATGAAGGAAGGTGTCTTTGTTGGTCCTCAAATTCGTGAACTTCTTCGAGATGATGCATTTTACAGTGCACTGCATGGCAGGGAAAAGACGGCATGGAAAGTCTTCCAGTTAAGTCTCAACACATTTTCTCGGAAACAACAAAGCAGACAACTACAGGGAGTTGGTGTAAAACCTCAAGGCATCTCATCTCGATTTATCCCACCAAACTGCAGAGCAGCGAGCGACGAGCATGGCGAGCGATGTCACCAGGACATTGCGACAATGGGGAAACGCTATCAGGGCAAATGGAGTTCATCAATGCTTGCAGACTATTGCTGGACAGTGACACGAGATGCTCCATGTAATGAATACAAGAGACAAGCCAAGAAGCGCCGAGTAGACACTGAATAAAGACTAAACTATGTACTTATATATATATACATAATCGTTTGTTGCCTTTTGTTTCATAATACATTTTATTTATATAACCCTTTTGCTGATTTTAAAGTGTTACATGAACAGGACAGGTGACATGTTATCATGTAAAGCAACCATAAACACGTGAAAAGGTTTACAATTTATGCGTAAAACACTATCTACACAATATACAAGACGTAAAATGTAAAAACATAAATATCCTGTGAGCAGTAGCCAATCAATTGTTTTAATTGTCATATTTGAATTCAGCACATCAAAATCCATAATAAACAACATATTTCATTTGTGAAGCAGACGACGTCTAAACAATTGCAGACGAGTGAATTCTATTATGTGTGGCCAGGTCGCTTCTGAAAAAGAGCTATATAGCTCAGTGGGCCTTACTTGGTAAAATAATAAGTGTCGTAGTTTAGTGCCGGGGGGTTTTTGTCTTATCTGCGTGTCAGTGTGTTTGTGCATCTATGTGTGTGTCTTTTTTCTGCTTTTATGTGTCAGTGTGTGCGTGCGTATCGGCGTGCGCTCATCGATGTGTGTGACAGTGTGTGTGTGTATAATTAGTTTCACTTAATCGCCACAAACAAACCCCGGCAGTATTGATGCGCAGAGGAAATCGTTCCTCTGTTTAAATGACGTTTTGAGCGTTCAGTGTGCAAGCCAATTGATGCGGCCGGGCTAAGGCTCTGCGCGCACAACACTCGGCCGATGCGATTCTTAAATAATGCAGCAAATATGAATAATGAATAGACCACACAGACAGTTTTAAAATATATACTGCATACAAAGCAATACAATGTGTTTACATTACGTGTGCATATAAAAAAAAACACAAAGAACGAATTTGTGGAGGGGACAACGAAGGCCGGGGTAAGGGAAGTGTAAAAGGCGATTGTTAGCGACTTCCAGCAACGCAAATAAAACACCCCTACAGACATAATGGTTCGACCCAACGCCAAGCGAGCGAACGTCGGTGCTCAACACGGGACTCGGGACACCTTGCGGAGTTGTGGTCCGTTCCATTGTCATGGAGGGTACATTTTTTTCAACTCTCCGGTCGTGTGCCTCGGCGTATCTCTTCTCTACCGACAGCGAGGGGCCGAGCGAGCCCCGAGCCGTCGTTCATCCATGAGCACCCGCCCCAGCCGGCTGGCTCGCTCACTGGTAGTACATCTTGTGTGTCCTGCGGGCACAAAGGTGAGCAGAGCACGCAGTGAAGGAAGAGTCGCACGGAATGGCAGCAGGCTTGTCCCTGTGTTTTAAAGCAAAAGTCGGGGGTGCGTCTTACAATCCGGTGATAAGATTGGTTATCTAGCAGTGGCCGATATCATGCCTGGCTCACGCGATTGATACGATCGGTTATCGAGCAGTGGCCAATATAAAAGCTCGGTCCACACGATTGACACGATCGTCCCTGCACAGATTCGATTCAACTGTCCCATCGCTCCCGCGGCGAATAGTGGCTCTGCCACTCCGTGGTCAAGTCTCGACCACCCATCGTGACGACGCGTTCTGCTCGACCGCGCTCTTTCCCTGCGAGTGCACGGAAGTTTTCAAGCGTATCGCCATGAAAGCATTTCACACGCGAAACCACGACCGCTGAACGCATCCTGGGTTGGGCGGGGAGGTACAAAGTTTCCGCGCAAGAGCGCTATTCACGATAGGCGCCGCGCCAATCCCGCATTATCGCCAGCTGTCGGCCACACACAAATGCGCAGTCCTCGAGTTTCTCGGGCAGGGAGGTGAATTGTTTGTGCCGGCAGTGAAGACCGCGCACGGCGCGGAGGGACGGACGACGGACGACGTCCAGCGTCGATGCGCACCACCGAGGGCACGTGGCGCGAAATTGCCACCACCGGTTCAGGGCTGTGAACGGGAGGTGGGACACCGATGTCTCGATGCTCCATTCGATTTGAAACTTTTGTTGGGCCCGATGGGCACATCCACTGCGTCACAAACCGGTCCGACTCCCCCTAACCTCCCGAGACAGACTACCTGCTCGTTACGAGCCGAGGCATTGCGAGCGCGACCTTTACGATCGCACGAGCACGGAGACGCCCAGGAAAGCGTTTACCCGCCGTAGAGCAAAAACAAATAAACAAACGCACAACAACAACAAACGACATTCGCCACTAAGTGGCGGTGACATCACCACGGCCCTTGTGTGCCAGGCTATGTGCACGTTCAGGCGACGTGAATTATCGAACGACCGCTGGCAGGAGGTCATGAGGCAGACCCAGATGCCACGGGTCGACCGAAGAGATGACTTGCCAATGCACCACCTGTGCCCCCTACTGTGTCAAACATACAAACACATACGCACGGCTGGTGGGTACTGACGACGCGACCGCCTGGAGAGGCAGCGATCGTACAAGAGACCGGTGACTGAACTGGTTGCCAAATGACGCAACGGGTTCCTTCGTTGTTTCGTGCGACGGAGTAATCGTCCCAACGTGATGCGTCTCGTTTGGCAATCCGCTCAGTGGCTTCCTAAGATGCCGAGTGTAGGATTGAATCGCCTCGCGCAACAGACCTCAGTGGGCGGGTTGATTGTGGTACACGCTCCGCGGTCTGGAAGCCTGCGGCCACAGTCACACCCTGGGGGGTCAGGTCCCTCGTGATCTCATGCAACGTGGGCAGCAGCGTCTCCCCGCAGAGTTACGGACGGGTGGCCGCGCGAGGCTTGGAGCACGGCGAGAGTAGAGACGCAGGGGGTCAGTGGCGTAGTGACGACATTATCAGTGGCGTAGTGATGACATTATCAGTGGCGTAGTGATGACATTATCAGTGGCGTGGTGACGACATTATCAGTGGCGTAGTGACGACATTATCAGTGGCGTGGTGACCATGTGGTGCCACGGCCGTGGAGCAACTCTGCCAGTGCCGCGACTCCCCCTGGCCCCACGCCGAGCACACACACGGAGCACCCAACATGCAGCGCACACACGCAGCACACACACCGAGCACCCAACATGCAGCGCACACACGGAGTGTCCTGTTGGGGCATCGCCTGGTGCAACGGGTTTTCATCGAAAGGGTCCCTAGGAGGAAAGTCCCATGGTTTCCCGGTGCCAGGAAATTGGCCGACCCTCGCAGGACAAGTCACATTGCGGTGCCCCTAAATTGGCTTAAAATTGTATGGGCGCAGAAAGAAAAGGTTCACTGGGCCAACCACAATAAGTTATTCACGACATTGGGGGAAGAACTGAGGGTGGAACATTAAGCAAGAAGAGCATGAGGTCAGGAGAATCGCAGCGCCACTGCCGCCCCCATACCGAATACACACTCGCAGGGTGTGTTCGCCAGCCAGACGCTCTTCCAGACAACGGGCAATGAGAGACACGGTAACATGAGGACGGCGCAGGTAAGCGCACAATTGGCTGCGCGGTATGACGTCACCCTGGGCCTTTGAAGATAGAATAGGCCAGGCAGGAAAAGATGCAAGTGCAAGAACGATCACAGGTAAGCGCACGATTGGCCGCGCGGTACGACGTCACCCTGGGCCTTTGAAGTTAAGGGAATAAACAGAGTAGCCGGGGCCATTTTCGGACTCTGGGCCGCCAAGGCCCACTCCCTGCCGTCCTGCCTCCTCGCGCCGCTCGCAGCATCCGTGTGATGCCAGCGAGTGCTGCTACGAGGCAGTGATAGGTAAAGTTTTCTCTCGTCCTTCTCCCTCCGAAGGACGAGCTTAGAGGTACGTGGTAGGACGTGTGAGTGACTGGGCACTTAGGCAGCGTTAGGCTAGGCTCTTCTCGTGAAATATTCCGCCAGCGAGTGTGTATATGTGCCGCGAATAAAAGTTAGCACAGAGCATCGGTGTGGTGTCTGTCATTCCTGTGTGGAGCGGCTGTGTGGGCGGATGTGCGGCGAGAGTGAGGGCGGAGCCGCAGCACGAGCGCGCATTGAGATAATCGCTCGCAGGTGCAGGCGCTAGCGTGCCGCTGTCCACCGCGTTAGCGCGAGTGGCGGTGTGCGCGGGAGAGTGAACGCGGAGCCGCAGCGTGCGCGCGCGCGCGTGCGTTAGAAGATAATCGCCCGCAGGTGCGAGCGCGGCCCTGCGTTAGCGTTGGCTGTGGTGTACACGGGTGAGTGTGGTTTAACTCCATGCAGCGGTGAGCCAGCAGTGTAGCGATGTCCCTCAGAGAGGGCGCTGGCACGGGGGGGCCGATCACCCGGTCGGCGGGGGCCCGGCGGGAGCCGATCAATGCGGTGGAGGAGGGAGTGTAAGGGGCGGACGTCACGCCCCACCTGCCCAGCGAGGGCGGTGGGGTGGACGGCG
This sequence comes from Lampetra fluviatilis, assembly GCF_964198595.1. Taxonomy (NCBI): domain Eukaryota; kingdom Metazoa; phylum Chordata; class Hyperoartia; order Petromyzontiformes; family Petromyzontidae; genus Lampetra; species Lampetra fluviatilis. The sequence goes on from NC_136315.1 coordinate 10,576,201, forward strand.
GCCTCCACAACCACAGTATCAGTGGCGTAGTAGCTACATCATCACCTCAGGGGGTGTGGAAATCGATCAGGTGGGGCCCCCCAGTATTTAAGTATCTCACACGGTCCCAATGACGTCGTTACGTTCATGGTGTTGGATATTTAACGCTGTAGGGGTGCTCCGTCTTCGCAACTACAGCTCCTTAGTACCTCTTTGCAATGTTATGTTAATTAATTAAATGAAAATAAAACGTGGAACGTAAATGAAAGCATTTTCATAACAAATATAAACCGCGTTTTAAATAAGCGTTTTGTTCTTTTACACTGTTGTTGAAAACATCTCATGGTGGCTGTCAAAGGGGGCCCCAACTCGTAGCGAGAGCCGCCAGGCGGGGCCAAGGCACCCCCTGCCCGCCAACGCTCTTTAGGCAGCACAGCTGCTGCTGCGGCTGCTTCCAGTGCGGCCTCGTTTCGCGCTCCTCTTCAGATTCTCAGACAGTGACGAAGCCACTCGGTTTGTTTGTATTAGGGGTTTTTTCTTCCATTGGCTGAAACGAGACGGCTGAGACTACGAGCCGGATCAGTGAGGCTGCCAATGCACTGCACATTTCACCCCGCTCGCTCCACTCATCTCACTCCACTCCTCATCTCATTCCACTCACATTCCTCATCTCATTCCACTCATCTCACTCCACTTCTTATCTCACTACACTCATCTCACTCCACTCCTTATCTCACTCCACTCACCTCACCCCGTTTCTCATCTCACTCCACTCATCTCACTCCACTCATCTCACTCCACTCATCTCACTCCACTCATCTCACTCCACTCATCTCACTCCACTCATCTCACTCCACTCATCTCACTCCACTCATCTCACTCCACTCATCTCACTCCACTCATCTCACTCCACTCATCTCACTCCACTCATCTCACTCCACTCATCTCACTCCACTCATCTCACTCCACTCATCTCACTCCACTCATCTCACTCCACTCATCTCACTCCACTCATCTCACTCCACTCCTCATATTATTCCACTCATCGCGCTCAACTCATCTCCATGCATTGCAAATTGGGTTCTTAAGTGGAGAGAGAGTTGATGGTCTCAGGTATCAACCCGGTCGACAGTGAGTGCACATGCAATGTTGCATCACCAAGCCGCGAGGATGAATGCCTAAACAGCCAGACTCGTTAGGAAGTCAGATGGCTTTGGGTGGGCCGGCGACGCAGTGGTTAGCACACTGCACTACACAAACACGAGTTTGATTCCTGCACATGACCAATATCAACATTGGGCCTTATCTTAACCGGTTCCGGGTCCCCTCATTCACCAATCCACACTGACTGGCACGGGAGACAGAGCAGAGCCTCACCATTCTGGCGAATTGCCCGATGATGCTGGATGCAATTACCAGCGAAACGTCGTACTCAAAAATTGTAAATGTTGTGGTTTCACACTTCAACACACCGGTGGGTTAAAGCAGTGAACTATTTGTCTTTTGTCAACGTGACACTTTTTTACTGATTGGCCGTGTCAGGTGGTGGAGGGTTACGACACATTTATAAATAACGCGATCTAAACCCAAAAACGTTGATTATGAATAATATTAGTCGCGAAAGCCTACGTGTTAAACTGCCATGGTGAGGTATGGTCCAACTCTCCATATGACCGACACCGCATTAGGATAGGAGGGGGGGAGGGTAAAGGTTTCATCCAGCAGTGGATTATAAAGGGATGGCAGAGCACACGAGAGTGTGAATTAGAGAGTGTGATTTGGATGAGAGACGGTTATTGAAGTGAGGGGGGAAGGAAAGATCTCAGTGGCATTTTCATCATCATCACCATCATCTCCTCCATCCTCTTTGGTTCTTTCGGTAAAGTCACGTAGGTAGAAAAATAAAATAAAACCAAAAATAACATCACGACGTTTCGATCGCAACACAAGCGGTCGTCTTCAGGTGGAAAAAACAATCCAGCAGTAGAACTGCTGAACCAGCGAGAGAGCAGTAACAACAAGTTTATATATGCGGCGATGGGCAAGCAAGCGGGGTCTCAGCTGGAATGGAATTCCATCCCCGGACACAAGCACGTCAGTTGTGTTAATGGGGGAGATTAGGGAGAGAGAGATTAGGGAGATGGATTCGCATGAAATGAGCTTCTGTCGCTGCGTAAGAGTATCATCCCCGCATAAGCGTACAACAGCAGTGTTCATGAGAGATTAGCACTATGTTGATGGGAGAAATTAGGCAGGGAGATTAGGGGGATTAGTAAGTTAATGTCATGTCTATGTGTAACACAAGCTGCGGCGCTGTCAACTGCGCTGTGAGGCAAGTGCGTCCACGCAAGAGAACCACCGCAACGGTGATTGCGCCAGTGAGACACAAAGCCCATCACACAGCCAGAACCATCGATACATCGAGGCTAAGGGAGCAGAGATGGCCATGTTAGTGAGACCCCAGCCCGTTAATGCAGAGGCACCTAACAGGGCAATGCAACTCAGAGAGTCGGAGACAACAGCCAAACGTCAGGGAAGAATGGAAGCACCACAGCAAGTTACGACTTTGCTTGGTTAATAACGTCCTTCCAATGATTGCTCAGCTTATTCCCATCTTCTTGGTTAAAATTTTCTGTTTATATATCTGGATGGCTTCATGGACAAATCTTTGATGGTAGCCCGAAGGTTTGCATAGTAACTTGGTCTCGGAAAAAACAATATTGTGCGAGCCCACTGCGTTATAACAATGATCAGCCACTGCAGAGGTATTGGTTCTGCCGTGTTTCAAATCTGCCTTGTGTTCGCGAACACAGTCCGAGACATGTCGTTTCGTTTCCCCAATGTAACTACTGCCGCAGCCACAACTTAGTTTGTAGACACTAGGGTATTGCATGTCAGGAATGAAATCCTTCACAAAAGGGATCAAATCACGGATTTTGTGTACTGTATTGAATCGGACCTAGATCTTGTATTTCTTTAAGATTTTGGAAATCTTTTTGGTAGCACCTGCTATGTATGGCAAGGTGATGGTTTTGATTGGTTCCTCAGATGGTTGTCTCCCCATGGCTGGGGAGACAGCTTTGCAGATTGTGCGGTCTGAGTATCCATTCATCTTGAGGGCTTGGTGTACGTGCTCAAGTTCACTGGCTAGGTGGCGCTGGTCGGAAATGCAGCGGGTCCTATGGTGTAGTGTTTTGATAAGGGAGTTCTTTTGGGCCGAATGGTGGTGGAAGTCAGGCTTTAGATAGGCATCCGTGTGGGTGGCTTTCCTGTAAACAGTGTCCCAACGAGCCATCAGGCCTCTTCTCGATCAAAACATCCAGGAATGGTAGCTTTCCATCATTTTCCACTTCCATGGTGAATTTGATGGATGGGTTTATGGAATTGATGTGGTTGAAAAACTGGTTCAGTGCTGGCTGGCCATGTGGCCAGATGATGAAAGTGTCATCTACGTATCTCTTCCACAGGAAAGGACGTAGGGTGGATGTCAGGATGGCATTTGTTTCAAATTTATCTGATAAGGGAAAACCCCATAGGGGTACCTTCATTTTGTTTGTAGAATGTACCATTCCAGATGAAGTGTTGATAAGGCAGTGACTCACCAAAGTTGGTACATCAGGATGCAGTCCCTGTTGGACCAAGACTTCAATGGTTGCTATGGTGTCAGGTACCTTGGTGAACAGAGAGACTACATCGAAGCTGACAAGCAAATCATCTGGAGTGAAATGTCCTTGGTTAGAGAAACCAAGTGAGCTGAATTAAGTACTGCTGAGGTGGTCTTGCCCGTGAATGGAAGCAGGATCTCAGACAGAAATCGGGCCAGTTTGTAGGTAGGCGAGTTGAAGGTAGAAACGATAGGACGGAGTGGAGTACCTTCTTTATGGATTTTTTGGAAGATCATAAAATCTGGGTGGTCTAGCAGCCGAAGGTTTAAGAAAGAGCTGCTTGGTCGATTCGATTATAGAAGTCGAATTTTCCACCTGAGGATGACCGCTTATGTTGCGATTGAAACGTCGTGATATATTATTTTTTGTTCTATTTAATTTTTCTACCTACGTGACTTTACCAAAAGAACCAAAGAGTTCCTGCAGTCACGAAAGCTTCAAATCAAGATCTCCTCTATCGTCCAGGGCCGTTCCCGAGCACGACTGGAGAAGTCACTTGAGGACGAATCATCAGCCTCTGGACGCCACTCTCGATGGGACGGCTAAAGTAATAAATAAATAACCGGCGACAGAGGACAAAAAGTGTAATGGTCCTGCACGTTCACCACATGGCATCTTCAACGCCGCACAGCATCTTCAACTCCACATGCCATCTTCACCACCACACGGTGCGACCCACCCGGCAAACCGACGAAAGCCAAACATCCATTAAGAGCAAAGTGGAAGCGATGTGGGCGATAGAAGGAGGATCTGGTCAAACCACGGGGGCGGCGGGGGTGGGTTGGTAGATTTGGAGATGAAGGCGGCCGTGAAAGTCACACATGGCGAGATCCTAACTGCGCGAGTGCTTCTTTGGCGGTTGAAATGAAAAAAAAACGTGTGGCGGCTTCAACTTGTCGCTGGAGCAATGTGAGCGTCATTAGGACCACGTGCCGCGGAGGCCATAAAACAATAAAACACAAAACCATCGCGAAAATGTTGGCAGCAGCAGCGGCGGTGGCGGTGCGATGTGCTTTGAGCATCGTGCAGTAAATCACAAGACGTCGTCTCCCACTCCCCAGGCACGCCAAGAAAAGACTCGATTGGATTGAGCGTCTGTTTTCATACTCTTGCTGGGGCGGGGTGGGGGGCAGTGGTAGTGTAGTGGTTAGCGCGCTGCGCTATGAACCCCGGCGACCCGTTTTCGATTCCCGCAACTTGGCCAACGCCGGTGACGATTATATCTGAACCGGTCGTGAGCCTCACCTAGATCGACTCAGCCTCAAGTGAGTACTTGGTGCGGTGTGTAAACATCACCACTCGGGAGACAAAGGTAGCCCGGGGTGGTGATGGCCACCCCACCGCCTCAAACGCCGTGCCGACCTTAGTCAGTGCTCGCTCACACTATGTGCGACAACAGCGTGAAACCGAATCCAGGGCGTGGGAAACTTTACACTCGGCTTCGTGTTTTGTGAACAGATGCCAATCAGAAAACTTGGGGACAGTTATCTGCCTATTCTCCTATGCACCTCCCCCCCACCCACCTACCTATCCATCTAGCCAACCACCTACCTAGCGACCTACGCACTCACCTATCCTCCCACGTACGTACCCACCTACCCATCTATCTATCTATCTACTTACCCAACTATCCACCAATCCACCAACCAAGGTAACACCTACCTATCCATTTGCCTACCCACCTATTCGTTAATTTAAAACTGCTTTTTGTCTCTTAGATTGTTGTCCTTTCCCGAACCTCCGATTAGCAAGGTTGGCTACATACTGTATCAAAGAACTTCAGCATACATATATCCACATATATAGCTATCTATCTAACTATAGAACATACCTTACCAACCACCCACCTATCCACTTACCTATCCACGTATTTGCCTACCTACCAACCCACCTAACTACACATCTGCCTACCCACCAATACTCCCACCTACCCACACGAAGATCAAACAATCAATTGATCTTTATTTTACGTGTCAATATCGCCCTCAATTATGAGGAATCGGTGTGCACGTTACCGCAGAAAACGAGCGGTGCCGGAGGCATAGAGCAGCAAACGAGGCGAACGCCGACTGAGCGAATGAAATTGCAGTCCTGCGTGCAGAAGTGCAACCATTGCGCAACGAATCGCATGAACGAAATACATAGAAAAAGAAAACAAATAATAACTAAAGAAACACATTAAAAATTACATTTTAAATTTTATGGGAAGACAAGTCTGAATAGGTGCGTCTTACACAGACAATTGAACTGGGAGACCCTGGGCACGTTTCGAATGTCTGATTTTTGGGGCTGCATTCGAGAAAGCTTCGGGTGAACAATCCCTGGGGTGGGCAAGTGTCGCCTTTCCAGTGGATCGAAGGAGTGTGCAGAATGTGCCTGAGGATTAGAGGGAGATGCGGTTGTGCAGGTAGCTAAAGGAGCCATGCGGTGCTTCGTTAGGTGAGAAGAGCGGCAACCTTGAGTTGGATGACCGGTGCCAAAGGGGCATTGAGAGGCTGCGCTGTAGAGCCCAGCATCTGCTCAGCCACGAGACCGTTTGGAACGGAGTAGAGGGAGCATCTACCGCACGACAATGGAGATCTGTGAGCATGTTGGATGTCACGTGTGGACATGGTTGAGAACGTCTTGATGGCCTCGCTGCCATGCTGCTCGACAAAGCAACTGGCAGCTGCACCTCGTCGTCATCATACGATGCACAGTGTTGATTCTTGCTACGGTCAGCGGCGCTTACAGTGGGACACCCTGAGATGCACCAGAACGTCACAAACGGATGCTTTCTCTCTCTGCGGTTTTGCAGGTAGAAAGGGGCCATGCCATGCAACAACTGCTCCGTGGCAAACACGGCACACGAGGGTTGGGTGGTCAACACCACGCTGGGCCACCTTTCTCTCCCTACTGCTGATGTAGTTACACACCGCAGCGTGTCCTCGTGTACCCCGCACTAACCCCTCGTGGCAACAGAGAAACCCAACACCGGAGTCTCTCCTCCTCCTCCACCTTCAAAGAGCCTCGCAAGGCGGCAGGTCATCTCGATGCCGCCGTCCACGAGGCCCCACCGAGGCCGTTCACGCAGAGCGCAGTGACCGCGGGCGAGGAGGCAACCGCACAGTGGAACTCGGGGCGACGGGCCATGGCAAGAGGGAGACATTGGACAGCCCCCCCCCCCGCTCCATTTCTCACACCGCAAGGGCCCCCTACCCAACCACACCGTGCCACTGCACAGGCGCTCACGCGGCCTGGCTCGATATGGGGGGGGGGGGGGGGGTGCTGCCGGGGTCGTCAGTTGCTGCGTTTCCACTACCGCTGGGTAAGCGAGCTCGGCAGGCCCCAATAAATGACCCCTGGGACATTCCTGCCCAGCTCATATTTTGTCAACTCCCCCACACCACTCTAAGCTGCACGGGTAGCTTACCCACCGACTCGCTCATCCATCGATCCACATGCCCACTTGCCTACCCATCTATCCACCAAGGTACCTAGCTATCCATCAGCTTAAGAGTGGGGGGAAAATCCAGATAATCCCAACCCTACCCCCGAACCCAACCCCTAACTCTTGAACCCAACCCCTAAACCCTGAACCCAACTCCGAACGCCTGAACCCAACCACTGAACGCAACCCAAATGTTCGGTAGTTTGGAACAAATATCTGTTCCTCCGGGAGAACAGATACTTCCGTGGGAACCACCAAGGGTTGACACCGGGCGGAGTCAGGGTTGCCACGTGGATGGGAGCCCGCCGAACCGGCACGCTCCCCCGCTGGCCGTGAGACCTCAGCGAGGGTTCGCCGGAGGCCACCGTGAACCCAGAAGACCAGTGCTGGGATCGGGCCAGACTGCGATCACGCTCCGCGGACAACAAAGACAACCCCCCCCCGTCACTCCGTGTTGCCAACACGGGGCTGTTGGGGCAAATGTTTGTGGTTAGGAAGTGGCAAAAAACTGTTAAGGCCAGCACGGCGCACGAATGGGGGGGTGGGTGGCCAGCATCACCCCTTTCTCAGCCACCTTTGTCTCCCGAGTCCACTTAGGGAAGGCCATGATCATTTCACAAATTCGTTGCTGGGTGTTGGCTCTGGGCTGGACTCGAACTCGGGGTCGCCGGGTTCTCAACGCAGTGTGCTAACCGTTGCGCCACCGCTCCCCACACGCACAGCCGATAAATCAGCCGCTCGTAAATCGCGTGGTGACACGGCGCAGTGAGGGGGTGAGCCGCGGCGCGTGTGCATTCACACAAAAATGCACTCACACACAGAGCCAAAGATCTCCCGTGCAGCCTTAACAGACTGGAGGGGCAAGTGCTGTTAGCGAGCACCCACGGCACAGCACACGAAGGGATGGGTGGCCAGCACCACGCCCGGCCGCCTTTGTCTCCATCGTGACGATGGTTTGAGGCCCCAGACTTGTTCAGATAATCGTCACGGGTGTTGACCTTGAGCAGGAATAGAACTCGGATCGCCGGGTTCGTAGCGCAGCGGCGCGCTAACCACTACACTACCGCCCCGAGTTACACGCGCGCACTCCCACTCACACACGCGAGCACACAACAGCAACCTCCGTTCGCCACTAAGTAGCGGCAACGTCAACCACGGCGCTTGTGCCAAGCTAGGTGCACCTTGAGGCCACGTGAAGTGTCGAAGGCTCGCTGCTGATAGGAGACCACGGAACAAGACCCAGGTACCACGAGTTGACCGACTGAGATGACTGGCAGATGCACCACCTGTGCTGCCCACTGTGCCACCTCGCTGCGTTTTAGCCGTCCGGCACTCCGCCCATTATTGTGAGCGTCACTCCTCCACCCTCCGTTGTTGCTAGAGGGCGACTACCTGCAACTGTCTAGGGGGATCCTTCCCGAACCTCCCATACAGAAGCAACACTCCATCCCATACAGATGCAACACTCCATCCCATACAGATGCAACACTCCATCCCATACAGTTGCAACACTCCATCCCCATACAGATGCAACACTCCACCCCCATACAGAAGCAACACTCCATCCCATACAGAAGCAACACTCAATCCCATACAGATGCAACGCTCCATCCCATACAGATGCAACGCTTCATCCCATACAGATGCAACACTCCATCCTATACAGATTCAACACTCCATCCCATACAGAAGCAACACTCAATCCCATACAGATGCAACGCTCCATCCCATACAGATGCAACGCTCCATCCCATACAGAATCAACACTCCACCCCCATACAGATGCAACACTCCATCCCATACAGAAGCAACACTCCACCCCCATACAGATGCAACACTCCATCCCATACAGATGCAACGCTCCATCCCATACAGATGCAACACTCCATCCCATACAGAATCAACACTCCACCCCCATACAGATGCAACACTCCATCCCATACAGAAGCAACACTCCACCCCCATACAGATGCAACACTCCATCCCATACAGATGCAACACTCCATCCCATACAGATGCAACACTCCATCCCCATAAAGATGCAACACTTCATCCCCATACAGATGCAACACTCCATCCCATACAGATGCAACACTCCATCCCATACAGATGCAACACTCCATCCCATGCAGAAGCAACACTCCATCCCCATACAGAAGCAACACTCCATCCCCATACAGAAGCAACACTCCATCCCATACAGATGCAACACTCCATTCCCATACAAATGCAACACTCCATCCGATACAGATGCAACACTCCATCCCATACAGATGCAACACTCCATCCCATACAGAAGCAACACTCCATTCCATACAGAAGCAACACTCCATCCCATACAGATGCAACACTTCATCCCCATGCAGATGCAACACTCCATCCCCATACAGATGCAACACTCCATCCTATACAGAAGCAACACTCCATCCCAGACAGATGCAACACTCCATCCCCATACAGATGCAACACTCCATCCCATACATATGCAACACTCCATCCCCATGCAGATGCAACACTCCATCCCCATACAGATGCAACACTCCATCCCATGCAGAAGCAACACTCCATCCCCATGCAGATGCAACACTCCATCCCCATACAGAAGCAACACTCCATTCCATACAGAAGCAACACTTCATCCCCATACAGATGCAACACTCCATCCCATACAGATGCAACACTCCATCCCCATGCAGAAGCAACACTTCATCCCCATACAGAAGCAACACTCCATTCCATACAGAAGCAACACTCCATCCTATACAGATGCAACACTCCATCCCATGCAGAAGCAACACTTCATCCCCATACAGATGCAACACTCCATCCCATACAGATGCAACACTCCATCCCATACAGAAGCAACACTCCACCCCCATACAGATGCAACACTCCATCCCCATAAAGATGCAACACTCCATCTCCATACAGATGCAAAACTCCATCCCATACAGATGCAACACTCCATCCCATACAGATGCAATGCTCCATCCCATACAGATGCAACGCTCCATCCCATACAGATGCAACGCTCCATCCCATACAGATGCAACACTCCATCCCATACAGATGCAACACTCCATCCCATACAGATGCAACGCTCCATCCCATACAGATGCAACGCTCCATCCCATACAGATACAACACTGCATCCCATACAGATGCAACACTCCATCCCCATACAGATGCAACACTCCATCCCCATAAAGATGCAACACTCCATCCCATACAGATGCAACACTCCATCCCATACAGATGCAACACTCCATCCCATGCAGAAGCAACACTTCATCCCAGACAGATGCAACACTCCATCCCCATGCAGAAGCAACACTCCATCCCATACAGAAGCAACACTCCATTCCATACAGAAGCAACACTCCATCCCATACAGATGCAACACTCCATCCCATGCAGAAGCAACACTTCATCCCAGACAGATGCAACACTCCATCCCCATGCAGATGCAACACTCCATCCCCATACAGAAGCAACACTCCATCCTATACAGATTCAACACTCCATCCCATACAGATGCAACACTCCATCCCATACAGAAGCAACACTCCACCCCCATACAGATGCAACACTCCATCCCATACAGATGCAACACTCCATCCCCATAAAGATGCAACACTCCATCCCCATACAGATGCAAAACTCCATCCCATACAGATGCAACACTCCATCCCATACAGATGCAACACTCCATCCCATACAGATGCAACGCTCCATCCCATACAGATGCAACGCTCCATCCCATACAGATGCAACACTCCATCCCATACAGATGCAACGCTCCATCCCATACAGATGCAACGCTCCATCCCATACAGATGCAACGCTCCATCCCATACAGATGCAACACTCCATCCCATACAGATGCAACACTCCATCCCCATACAGATGCAACACTCCATCCCATACAGATGCAACACTCCATCCCCATAAAGATGCAACACTCCATCCCCATACAGATGCAAAACTCCATCCCATACAGATGCAACACTCCATCCCATACAGACGCAACGCTCCATCCCATACAGATGCAACACTCCATCCCATACAGATGCAACACTCCATCCCATACAGATGCAACACTCCATCCCATACAGATGCAACGCTCCATCCCATACAGATGCAACGCTCCATCCCCATAAAGATGCAACACTCCATCCCATACAGATGCAACACTCCATCCCATGCAGAAGCAACACTCCATCCCATACAGAAGCAACACTCCATTCCATACAGAAGCAACACTCCATCCCATACAGATGCAACACTCCATCCCATGCAGATGCAACACTCCATCCCATACAGAAGCAACACTCCATTCCATACAGAAGCAACACTCCATCCCATACAGATGCAACACTCCATCCCATGCAGAAGCAACACTTCATCCCAGACAGATGCAACACTCCATCCCCATGCAGAAGCAACACTCCATCCCCATACAGAAGCAACACTCCATCCCATACAGATGCAACACTCCATCCCCATAAAGATGCAACACTCCATCCCATACAGAAGCAACACTCCATCCCCATACAGATGCAAAACTCCATCCCATACAGATGCAACACTCCATCCCATACAGATGCAACACTCCATCCCATACAGATGCAACACTCCATCCCATACAGATGCAACACTCCATCCCATACAGATGCAACGCTCCATCCCATACAGATGCAACGCTCCATCCCCATAAAGATGCAACACTCCATCCCATACAGATGCAACACTCCATCCCCATACAGATGCAAAACTCCATCCCATACAGATGCAACACTCCATCCCATACAGAAGCAACACTCCATCCCCATAAAGATGCAACACTCCATCCCCATACAGAAGCAACACTCCATCCCCATACAGATGCAAAACTCCATCCCCATACAGATGCAAAACTCCATCCCATACAGATGCAACACTCCATCCCATACAGATGCAACGCTCCATCCCATACAGATGCAACGCTCCATCCCATACAGATGCAACGCTCCATCCCATACAGATGCAACACTCCATCCCATACAGATGCAACACTCCATCCCATACAGATGCAACGCTCCATCCCATACAGATGCAACGCTCCATCCCATACAGATGCAACACTCCATCCCATAAAGATGCAACACTCCATCCCCATACAGAAGCAACACTCCACCCCCATACAGATGCAACACTCCATCCCCATACAGATGCAACACTCCATCCCATACAGAAGCAACACTCCACCCCCATACAGATGCAACACTCCATCCCCATACAGATGCAACACTCCATCCCATACAGATGCAACACTCCATCCCATACAGAAGCAACACTCCACCCCCATACAGATGCAACACTCCATCCCCATACAGAAGCAACACTCCATCCCCATACAGAAGCAACACTCCATCCCATACAGATGCAACACTCCATCCCCATACAGATGCAACACTCCATCCGATACAGATGCAACACTCCATCCCATACAGAAGCAACACTCCATTCCATACAGAAGCAACACTCCATCCCATACAGATGCAACACTCCATCCCCATGCAGATGCAACACTCCATCCCCATACAGAAGCAACACTCCATCCCATACAGAAGCAACACTCCATCCCATACAGATGCAACACTCCATCCCCATACAGATGCAACACTCCATCCGATACAGATGCAACACTCCATCCCATACAGATGCAACACTCCATCCCATACAGAAGCAACACTCCATTCCATACAGAAGCAACACTCCATCCCATACAGAAGCAACACTCCACCCCCATACAGATGCAACACTCCATCCCCATACAGAAGCAACACTCCATCCCCATGCAGATCCAAGACTCCATCCCATATAGAAGCAACACTCCATCCCATACAGAAGCAACACTCCATCCCAGACAGATGCAACACTCCATCCCAGACAGATGCGACACTCCATCCCAGACAGATGCAACACTCCATCCCATACAGAAGCAACACTCCATCCCATACAGATGGCAATTAGACCGATTGCTGTGCTGCCTTCTCCTGGCAAGCCAGAGTATGGAATTTTCTTCACAATATTTGTGTGTGACCCATCAATCCTCACCTCCACAGTGCTGGACTAGAGCCCACGTGCATCACCACGTCCGCCTGGCTAAATGATAGCCAATGCTGCGATCCATATTTGTTTATAGGTTCGGCCACGTGATGGTGGTGGCTGTACATCTAATCGGAGTTATTGGACGTGGGTGTCACGGGGGCGAGATGTTAACTACCTCACCTGGTGTGCGGGAGGTTGTGGGTTCGATCCCGACCCTGACGCCTGCTGCTGCTGTATATTTGGAGTTTGCGTGTCTCCCTCCCTCCCCGTGGCCGCGTGGATTTTTCGCCTCCGGTTTTCCCCCCAGCACATTTAGAATCAACGTCACACGGTTGGAGTATTTGTGCTGCCGCTATACATTTCCACACAATATAAGCCACTTCGTTTGAGCTCTCATTTGTGCTTCTGAAAAAGGGCTAACAACATAGCTCAGTGGGCCGGCCTTACCTGGTAAAATAAAAAAAAGGCAATCGCGTTGTTTGGTTCATGGTGTAGTTTAGCACGCACCGCCTCCATCGCGCCTGCCAGCGGGCGTGGCGCGCGCGCCGCTCCTCCTGCACGCGGCCCCATGCCTTGAGCAGCGCCCGCGTCGACGCAAGCGCCGGCTGGAGGCAAAACGTGTGGCCCTTGAAGCGTGACACCACGGTGGTGCTCACCCTGGGGGGCGGGGGAGGGGGGAGATGGGGGGGCACGCACGCACGCACAGACACCCACAGACACACACACAGACCCGCAAACATACAGACAAGCACACAGACACACACAGACACGCAAACATACAGACAAGCACACAGACACAGATACACACAAACACAGACAAACACACAGACACGCAAACGCACAGACATTACACAGACACGACAAAGACACAAACACAAAGTGTTGTTATTGAGCACCTATGAAGGCCGGCACGGCACTTGAAGTGGTGAGTTGCCAGCATCACGCCAAGCCGCCTTTGTCTCTCCAGTGGCGATGTTTACACATCGTACAAGGGACTCATTTGGGGAGGCCCACGACCGGTTCAGATAATCGTCAATGGTGTTGGCAGTGAGCGGGAATCGAACTCAGGTGGCCGGGTTCATCGCGCAGCACGCTAACCGCTGCACCACCACTCCCCACGCACACAGACAACACACAGCCTCTTTCTAATGCAGCACTTTCAGTCGGGAGCTCGGCTCCCTAGCAATGCGGAAGAATTGCGGTGCAGCGACAGAAAAATGGTGCGAGATTGAGATGCCGAGCCGAGTGAGGGGAGAGAGAGAGAGGGGAGAGAGAGGGGTGATGGAGGAGGCAGGGAACGGAAGGATGAGGCTGCAGGAGAGATGAGGACGATGCAGCGCATGTGGAGGCAGTGCACAGGGGGAGCGGTGGTGCAGCGGTTAGCACGCCGCGTATATGAACCTGGCGACCCGAGTTCGATTCCCGCTCACGGCCAACACCAGTGACGATATCTGAAATAGTCCTGGGCCTCCCCTAGGTCGACTCAGCCTCGAATGAGTATCTGGTGCGCTGTGTGAATATCGCTATGAGGGAGACAAAGGCGGCCCGGCGTGGTGCTAGCTACAAACCGTTTCGTGTGCAGTGCCAGCCTTCATAGGCGTTTGCAAACAGCACTTGCCCCAAAAGTGTTTGTATTTGTCTTTGCACGTGTGGGGAGCGGTGGTGCCGTGGTTAGCGCGCTGCCCTTTGAAACCCGGTCACGAGAGTTCGATTTCCGCTCACGAGTGACAGCGATTATTTGAAACGGCCCTTAGGTCGACTCAGTCTTAAATGAGTACCCTCATTTGTGAAAAAAAACATCAGCACTCTGGATACAAAGGCGGTCGGGCGGGAGGCGTGGTTCTGGCTACACTATGTATGTATGCACGTTGAACTTCTTTCACACCGTACGCAGTCAACCGTGCCAATAGTGTGCCGTTCCGGAATTCGAAGGTTTGCTACTCGCTGACAGAAACTTGCCCCCCGCCAGCCCCAACAGTCTGTGAAGGAGGCTATACGGGCACCTTTGTTTGTGTTTACACGTGCGTGCGCGCGTGCGTGCTGCTCACTCACATGACCTCGAGGTCGCAGTGCGGCGCGAGGCGTCTGCGCTCAACCAAGCGCAGCTCGTTGGGGAACACGGCCCTCGGGGCGCGCTGGCAGCGGCAGGCCCCGCGGCGGATCACTGCGCGGTCACGGAGGGGAGACGATAAGACAAAGATCCTCCGTGTAGCCTGTAATGGACTGTTGGGGCAAGTGCTGTTTCCCGTGCATCTATGAGGCCGGCACGGCACCTGAGGGGGTGGGTGGCCAGCACCACGCCCGGCCGCCTTTGTCTCACATCGCACCAGGTACTCATTTGAGGCTGGGTCGACCTAAGGGAGGCCCAGGACCAGTTCAGTTAATCGTCACTGGTGTTGGCCTGAGCGGGAATTGAACTCGAGTGGACGGGTTCGCAGCACAGCAGGCAAACCACTACACACCCACTCCCCATGCTCACACACACACGCGTCACACAGGGATACGCAGGCACACGTGCTGTGGGGTGCCCCGGTGGCTAGGAGATGTTAACTACCTCGCCTGGTATACAGGGGGTCGTGGGTTCGATCCTGGCCCTGCCCCCTACTGTATATTTGGAGTTTGTGTGTCTCTCTCCCCGTGGTCGCGTTTCCCCCTCTACATTTAGAAACACGCGTTTAGAGTATGTGGCCGCTATACATTTCTACATGATAAGTCACTTCGTTGAGCTATGATTTAGTGAGGGTCGCCTTGTGGATGTATATCATTGCAATGTATATGACTACATAAACGCTCCCTCTGGTCTTCGCAGCTGATAGGCTCACCATGACGACATCGCCTTTACTGCTCTATTTAAGACCGAAACAGGAAGACTTCGTCACAATTCTGTCAAATCGCCTGATGAAACTGGTTGTAATCACCAGCGAAACGTCGGACTCGTAAATCTTGTGGGTTTGCTCTCCAACACACCGGTGTGCTGAACTCGCAACTCATCGGCACGTTTGGTTTGCGTCACGAACCTTACTAACTGGCTGTGTCTCGGGTGGCGGCGGGTTTAACGACACATTTATATTCACGCGATCGAACCCATTTATTTTATTATGGATAGTATTAGTCGCGAAAGGCAACTTCTACGTGTTAAACTGGCGTATCGTGGAGGCCACAAACGCCACCCCGCGTATTCGAGTCTCGGGATGATGACTCGTGGAGGCCTCATTGAGACCATGGAATGCGGTGGGAGTTGTTTCTCACTCAAAGACCCATAGACTCACACAGACACCCACAGATATACACAGAAACCCATAGACTCACACAGACACCCACAGATATACACAGAAACCCATAGACTCACACAGACACCCACAGATATACACAGAAACCCATAGACTCACACAGACACCCACATATATACACAGAACCCCATAGACTCACACAGACACCCACAGATATACACAGAAACCCATAGATTCACACAGACACCCACAGATATACACAGAAACCAATAGACTCACACAGACACCCACAGATATACACAGAAACCCATAGACTCACACAGACACCCACAGCTATACACATAAACCTATAGACTCGCACAGAGACCCGCAGATATACACAGAAACCCATAGACTCACACAGACACCCACAGATATACACAGAAACCTATAGACTCACAGACACCCACAGATATACACAGAAACCCATAGACTCACACAGACACCCACAGATATACACAGAAACCCATAGACTCACACAGACACCCACAGCTATACACAGAAACCTATAGACTCACACAGAGACCCATAGACTCACGCAAAGATTGAGTGCCTCACATAGACACCCATTGATTTTGCATAGAAACCCACGGGCGCATGCTGCTCGTGCAGCTTCCCAGGAGAACCGATCTGGTGGAAGCTCCGCACCGATTCAGCACCAATTACCACCACTAGCACACCCATCACTAGCACCTACACCACTAGCACCATCACTAGCACCACCATCATCACCAGCACCATCACCACCATCACCAGCACCACCATCACTAGCACCACCATCACTAGCACCATCATCCCCAGCACCACCATCACTAGCACCATCATCCCCAGCACCACCATCACTAGCACCAACACCACTAGCACCACCATCACTAGCACCATCACTAGCACCACCATCACCATCATCACCATCACCATCACCACCATCACTAGCACCACCATCACTAGCACCACCATCACTAGCACCACCATCACTAGCACCACCACCACTAGCACCACCATCACCAGCACCACCACCACTATCACCATCATCATTAGCACCACCACCATCACCACCATCACTAAAACCACCATCACTAGCACCATCATCACCAGCACCACCATCACTAGCACCACCACCACTAGCACCACCACCACTAGCACCACCATCACCAGCACCACCACCACCAGCACCACCACCACCATCACCAGCACCACCATCACCACCATCACCAGCATCACCAGCACCACCAGCACCACCATCACCAGCACCACCATCACCAGCACCACCATCACCAGCACCACCATCACCATCACCACCACCATCACTAGCACCACCATCACCACCATCACTAGCACCACCATCACCATCATCACTAACACCATCATCACTAGCACCACCATCACCATTACCACCAGCACCACCATCACCAGCACCACCAGCACCACCATCACCAGCACCACCATCACCACCATCACCATCACCACCATCACCACCATCACCAGCACCACCATCACCAGCACCACGAGCACCATCATCACCATCACCATCATCACCAGCACCATCATCACTAGCACCACCATCGCCACCATCACCACTATCACCACCATCATTAGCACCACCATCACTAGCACCACCATCACCACCATGACTAGCACCACCATCACCATCATCACTAGCACCATCATCACCATCACTAGCACCACCATCACTAGCACCACCATCGTCTAGCACCACCATCACTAGCACCACCATCACCAGCACCACCATCACCAGCACCACCATCGTCTAGCACCACCATCGTCTAGCACCACCATCGTCTAGCACCACCATCACTAGCATCACCATCACCAGCACCACCATCACCACCATCACCACCATTACCACCATCACCACCACCATCACCAGCACCACCATCACCAACACCACCATCACCAGCACCACCATCACCAGCACCACCATCACCACCATCACTAGCACCACCATCATCATCATCACTAGCACCATCATCATCATCATCACTAGCACCATCATCACCATCACTAGCACCACCATCACCAGCACCACCATCGTCTAGCACCACCATCACTAGCACCACCATCACTAGCACCACCATCACCAGCACCACCATCGTCTAGCACCACCATCACTAGCACCACCATCACCAGCATCACCACCATCACCATCACCAGCACCACCATCACCATCACCACCATCACCAGCACCACCATCACCACCATCGTCCAGCACCACCATCACCACCATCACTAGCACCACCATCACCAGCACCACCATCACCATCACCACCATCACCAGCACCACCATCACCACCATCACTAGCACCACCATCACCAGCACCACCATCACCAACACCACCATCACCAGCACCACCATCACTAGCACCACCATCACTAGCACCACCATCACCAGCACTACCACCATCACCACCATCACGAACACCACCATCGCTACCACCACCATCACCAGCACCACTATCAATAGCACCACCACCACCATCATCACCAGCACCACCATCACCAGGACCACACGCTTGCCTTCACATTCCAATCATCACTCCCACTGACATAAACGTATCTTTGATTTATAGGTCAAAGCCAAAATCGGTAATTAATATCTGAACGGGTCCTGGGCCTCCCCTAGGTCGATTCAGCCTCAAATTAGTACCTGGTGTAGTGTATAAAAATATCGCCACTCGGGAGACAAAGGCGGTCGGGCACGGTGCTGGTCACCCACCCCCTCGTGTGCGGTCCAGGCCTTCATAGGTGCTACTCTATAACAGCACTTGCCCCAACAGTCTGTTGAAGGCTATAAGGGGGGTCTTTGTCTTTGCTGCGAGAGTAGCGGTTGGCGAATTTGCCGAAACCGCAGAATGCGTGAGACTTGAAACCTCACAGAGTTGTGAGGTTCACAGAGAGTGGTGAGAGTCACAGAGAGTTGTGAGGTTCACAGAGAGTTGTGAGGTTCACAGAGAGTTGTGAGGTTCACAGAGAGTGGTGAGAGTCACAGAGAGTTGTGAGAGTCACAGAGAGTTGTGAGGTTCACAGAGAGTGGTGAGAGTCACAGAGAGTTGTGAGAGTCACAGAGAGTTGTGAGAGTCACAGAGAGTTGTGAGAGTCACAGAGAGTTGTGAGAGTCACAGAGAGTTGTGAGATTCACAGAGAGTTGTGAGATTCACAGAGAGTTGTGAGATTCACAGAGAGTGGTGAGAGTCACAGAGAGTTGTGAGGTTCACAGAGAGTTGTGAGAGTCACAGAGAGTTGTGAGGTTCACAGAGAGTGGTGAGAGTCACAGAGAGTTGTGAGAGTCACAGAGAGTTGTGAGGTTCACAGAGAGTGGTGAGAGTCACAGAGAGTTGTGAGAGTCACAGAGAGTTGTGAGGTTCACAGAGAGTGGTGAGAGTCACAGAAAGTTGTGAGAGTCACAGAGAGTTGTGAGGTTCACAGAGAGTGGTGAGAGTCACAGAGAGTTGTGAGGTTCACATAGAGTGGTGAGAGTCACAGACAGTTGTGATAGTCACAGAGAGTTGTGAGGTTCACAGAGAGTGGTGAGAGTCACAGAGAGTTGTGAGGTTCACAGATAGTTGTGAGAGTCACAGAGAGTTGTGAGGTTCACAGAGAGTGGTGAGAGTCACAGAGAGTTGTGAGAGTCACAGAGAGTTGTGAGATTCACAGAGAGTTGTGAGATTCACATAGAGTTGTGAGAGTCACAGAGAGTTGCGAGATTCACAGAGAGTTGTGAGATTCACAGAGAGTTGTGAGATTCACAGAGAGTTGTGAGAGTCACAAAGAGTTGTGGGAGTCACAGAGAATTGTGAGTCACAGAGAGTTGTGAGAGTCACAGAGAGTGGTGAGAGTCACAGAGAGTTGTGAGAGTCACAGAGAATTGTGAGTCACAGAGAGTTGTGAGAGTCACAGAGAGTGGTGAGAGTCACAGAGAATTGTGAGTAACAGAGAGTTGTGAGAGTCACAGAGAGTGGTGAGAGTCACAGAGAGTTGTGAGAGTCACAGAGAATTGTGAGAGTCACAGAGAGTTGTGATTCACAGAGAGTTGTGAGAGTCACAGAGAGTTGTGAGAGTCACAGAGAGTGGTGAGAGTCACAGAGAGTTGTGAGAGTCACAGAGATTGTGAGGTTCACAGAGAGTTGTGAGAGTCACAGAGAATTGTGAGATTCACAGAGAGTTGTGAGATTCACAGAGAGTTGTGAGAGTCACAGAAAGTTGTGAGAGTCACAGAGAGTTGTGAGATTCACAGAGAGTTGTGAGAGTCACAGAGAGTTGTGAGATTCACAGAGAGTTGTGAGATTCACAGAGTTGTGAGATTCACAGAGAGTTGTGAGAGTCACAGAGAGTTGTGAGAGTCACAGAGAGTTGTGAGAGTCACAGAGAGTTGTGAGATTCACAGAGAGTTGTGAGAGTCACAAAGAGTTGTGAGGTTCACAGAGAGTGGTGAGAGTCACAGAGAGTTGTGAGAGTCACAGAGAGTTGTGAGAGTCACAGAGCGTTGTGAGAGTCACAGAGAGTGGTGAGAGTCACAAAGAGTTGTGAGAGTCACAGAGAATTGTGAGTCACAGAGAGTTGTGAGAGTCACAGAGAGTGGTGAGAGTCACAGAGAGTTGTGAGAGTCACAGAGAATTGTGAGTCACAGAGAGTTGTGAGAGTCACAGAGAGTTGTGAGATTCACAGAGAGTTGTGAGATTCACAGAGTTGTGAGATTCACAGAGAGTTGTGAGAGTCACAGAGAGTTGTGAGAGTCACAGAGAGTTGTGAGAGTCACAGAGAGTTGTGAGATTCACAGAGAGTTGTGAGAGTCACAGAGAGTTGTGAGGTTCACAGAGAGTTGTGAGAGTCACAGAGAGTTGTGAGAGTCACAGAGAGTTGTGAGAGTCACAGAGCGTTGTGAGAGTCACAGAGAGTGGTGAGAGTCACAAAGAGTTGTGAGAGTCACAGAGAATTGTGAGTCACAGAGAGTTGTGAGAGTCACAGAGAGTGGTGAGAGTCACAGAGAGTGGTGAGAGTCACAGAGAGTTGTGAGAGTCACAGAGAATTGTGAGTCACAGAGATTTGTGAGAGTCACAGAGAGTGGTGAGAGTCACAGAGAGTTGTGAGAGTCACAGAGAGTTGTGAGAGTCACAGAGAATTGTGAGTCACAGAGAGTTGTGAGAGTCACAGAGAGTGGTGAGAGTCACAGAGAGTTGCGAGATTCACAGAGAGTTGTGAGATTCACAGAGAGTTGTGAGATTCACAGAGAGTTGTGAGAGTCACAGAGAGTTGTGATTCACAGAGAGTTGTGAGAGTCAGAGAGTTGTGAGAGTCACAGAGAGTGGTGAGAGTCACAGAGAGTTGTGAGAGTCACAGAGATTGTGAGGTTCACAGAGAGTTGTGAGAGTCACAGAGAGTGGTGAGAGTCACAGAGAATTGTGAGTAACAGAGAGTTGTGAGAGTCACAGAGAGTGGTGAGAGTCACAGAGAGTTGTGAGTCACAGAGAGTTGTGAGAGTCACAGAGAGTGGTGAGAGTCACAGAGAGTTGCGAGATTCACAGAGAGTTGTGAGATTCACAGAGAGTTGTGAGATTCACAGAGAGTTGTGAGAGTCACAGAGAGTTGTGATTCACAGAGAGTTGTGAGAGTCAGAGAGTTGTGAGAGTCACAGAGAGTGGTGAGAGTCACAGAGAGTTGTGAGAGTCACAGAGATTGTGAGGTTCACAGAGAGTTGTGAGAGTCACAGAGAGTGGTGAGAGTCACAGAGAATTGTGAGTAACAGAGAGTTGTGAGAGTCACAGAGAGTGGTGAGAGTCACAGAGAGTTGTGAGAGTCACAGAGAGTTGTGAGAGTCACAGAGTTGTGAGAGTCACAGAGAGTGGTGAGAGTCACAGAGAGTTGTGAGAGTCACAGAGAGTTGTGAGAGTCACAGAGAGTTGTGAGGTTCACAGAGAGTTGTGAGAGTCACAGAGAGTTGTGAGAGTCACAGAGAGTTGTGAGAGTCACAGAGAGTTGTGAGAGTCACAGAGAGTTGTGATTCACAGAGAGTTGTGAGAGTCACAGAGAGTTGTGAGAGTCACAGAGAGTGGTGAGAGTCACAGAGAGTTGTGAGAGTCACAGAGATTGTGAGGTTCACAGAGAGTTGTGAGAGTCACAGAGAATTGTGAGATTCACAGAGAGTTGTGAGATTCACAGAGAGTTGTGAGAGTCACAGAAAGTTGTGAGAGTCACAGAGAGTTGTGAGGTTCACAGAGAGTGGTGAGAGTCACAGAGAGTTGTGAGAGTCACAGAGAGTTGTGAGGTTCACAGAGAGTGGTGAGAGTCACAGAGAGTTGTGAGGTTCACAGATAGTTGTGAGAGTCACAGAGAGTTGTGAGGTTCACAGAGAGTGGTGAGAGTCACATAGAGTTGTGAGAGTCACAGAGAGCTGTGAGATTCACAGAGAGTTGTGAGATTCACATAGAGTTGTGAGAGTCACAGAGAGTTGTGAGATTCACAGAGAGTTGTGAGATTCACAGAGTTGTGAGATTCACAGAGAGTTGTGAGAGTCACAGAGAGTTGTGAGAGTCACAGAGAGTTGTGAGAGTCACAGAGAGTTGTGAGATTCACAGAGAGTTGTGAGAGTCACAAAGAGTTGTGAGGTTCACAGAGAGTGGTGAGAGTCACAGAGCGTTGTGAGAGTCACAGAGAGTGGTGAGAGTCACAAAGAGTTGTGAGAGTCACAGAGAATTGTGAGTCACAGAGAGTTGTGAGAGTCACAGAGAGTGGTGAGAGTCACAGAGAGTTGTGAGAGTCACAGAGAATTGTGAGTCACAGAGAGTTGTGAGTCACAGAGAGTTGTGAGAGTCACAGAGAGTTGTGAGATTCACAGAGAGTTGTGAGATTCACAGAGTTGTGAGATTTACAGAGAGTTGTGAGAGTCACAGAGAGTTGTGAGAGTCACAGAGAGTTGTGAGAGTCACAGAGAGTTGTGAGATTCAGAGAGTTGTGAGAGTCACAGAGAGTTGTGAGGTTCACAGAGAGTTGTGAGAGTCACAGAGAGTTGTGAGAGTCACAGAGAGTTGTGAGAGTCACAGAGCGTTGTGAGAGTCACAGAGAGTGGTGAGAGTCACAGAGAGTTGTGAGAGTCACAGAGAATTGTGAGTAACAGAGATTTGTGAGAGTCACAGAGAGTTGTGAGAGTCACAGAGAGTTGTGAGAGTCACAGAGAATTGTGAGTCACAGAGAGTTGTGAGAGTCACAGAGAGTGGTGAGAGTCACAGAGAGTTGTGAGAGTCAGAGAGTTGTGAGAGTCACAGAGAGTTGTGAGAGTCACAGAGAGTTGTGATTCACAAAGAGTTGTGAGAGTCAGAGAGTTGTGAGAGTCACAGAGAGTGGTGAGAGTCACAGAGAGTTGTGAGAGTCACAGAGATTGTGAGGTTCACAGAGAGTTGTGAGAGTCACAGAGAGTTGTGAGGTTCACAGAGAGTTGTGAGAGTCACAGAGAGTTGTGAGGTTCACAGAGAGTTGTGAGAGTCACAGAGAGTTGTGATTCACAGAGAGTTGAGAGTCAGAGAGTTGTGAGAGTCACAGAGAGTGGTGAGAGTCACAGAGAGTTGTGAGAGTCACAGAGAGTTGTGAGAGTCACAGAGAGTTGTGAGGTTCACAGAGAGTTGTGAGAGTCACAGAGAGTTGTGAGAGTCACAGAGAGTTGTGAGAGTCACAGAGAGTTGTGAGGTTCACAGAGAGTTGTGAGGTTCACAGAGAGTTGTGAGAGTCACAGAGAATTGTGAGAGTCACAGAGAGTTGTGAGGTTCACAGATAGTTGTGAGGTTCACAGAGAGTTGTGAGAGTCAGAGAGTTGTGAGGTTCACAGAGAGTTGTGAGAGTCACAGAGAGTTGTGAGAGTCACAGAGAGTTGTGAGTCACAGAGAGTTGTGAGAGTCACAGAGAGTTGTGAGGTTCACAGAGAGTTGTGAGAGTCACAGAGAGTTGTGAGGTTCACAAAGAGTTGTGAGAGTCACAGAGAGTTGTGATTCACAGAGAGTTGTGAGAGTCACAGAGAGTTGTGAGAGTCACAGAGAGTTGTGATTCACAGAGAGTTGTGAGAGTCACATAGAGTGGTGAGAGTCACAGAGAGTTGTGAGAGTCACAGAGAATTGTGAGAGTCACAGGGAGTTGTGAGGTTCACAGAGAGTTGTGAGAGTCACAGAGAGTTGTGAGAGTCACAGAGAATTGTGAGAGTCACAGGGAGTTGTGAGGTTCACAGAGAGTTGTGAGGTTCACAGAGAGTTGTGAGAGTCACAGAGAGTTGTGAGGTTCACAGAGAGTTGTGAGAGTCACAGAGAGTTGTGAGAGTCACAGAGAGTTGTGAGAGTCACAGATAGTTGTGAGAGTCACAGAGAGTTGTGAGTCACAGAGAGTTGTGAGAGTCAGAGAGTTGTGAGAGTCACAGAGAGTTGTGAGAGTCACAGAGAGTTGTGAGAGTCACAGAGAGTTGTGAGGTTCACAGAGAGTTGTGAGAGTCACAGAGAGTTGTGAGAGTCACAGAGAATTGTGAGAGTCACAGAGAGTTGTGAGGTTCACAGAGAGTTGTGAGAGTCACAGAGAGTTGTGAGAGTCACAGAGAGTTGTGGGAGTCACAGAGAGTTGTGAGGTTCACAGAGAGTTGTGAGAGTCACAGAGAGTTGTGAGAGTCACAGAGAGTTGTGAGGTTCACAGATAGTTGTGAGAGTCACAGAGAGTTGTGAGAGTCACAGAGAGTTGTGAGGTTCACAGAGAGTTGTGAGGTTCACAGAGAGTTGTGAGAGTCACAGAAAATTGTGAGGTTCACACAGAGTTGTGAGAGTCAGAGAGTTGTGAGAGTCACAAAGAGTTGTGAGGTTCACAGAGAGTTGTGAGAGTCACAGAAAGTTGTGAGGTTCACAGAGAGTTGTGAGAGTCACAGAGAGTTGTGAGAGTCACAGAAAGTTGTGAGGTTCACAGAGAGTTGTGAGAGTCACAGAGAGTTGTGAGTCACAGAGAGTTGTGAGAGTCACAGAGAGTTGTGAGAGTCACATAGAGTGGTGAGAGTCACAGAGAGTTGTGAGAGT
The DNA here is from genome assembly GCF_964198595.1 of Lampetra fluviatilis. NCBI lineage: Eukaryota > Metazoa > Chordata > Hyperoartia > Petromyzontiformes > Petromyzontidae > Lampetra > Lampetra fluviatilis. Next base: position 10,601,687 of record NC_136315.1, read on the forward strand.
CACAGAGAGTTGTGAGAGTCACAGAGAGTTGTGAGGTTCACAGAGAGTTGTGAGGTTCACAGAGAGTTGTGAGAGTCACAGAGAATTGTGAGAGTCACAGAGAGTTGTGAGAGTCACAGATAGTTGTGAGAGTCACAGAGAGTTGTGAGGTTCACAGAGAGTTGTGAGAGTCACAGAGAGTTGTGAGAGTCACAGAGAGTTGTGAGGTTCACAGAGAGTTGTGAGAGTCACAGAGAGTTGTGGGAGTCACAGAGAGTTGTGAGGTTCACAGAGAGTTGTGAGAGTCACAGAGAGTTGTGAGAGTCACAGAGAGTTGTGAGAGTCACAGAGAGTTGTGAGGTTCACAGATAGTTGTGAGAGTCACAGAGAGTTGTGAGAGTCACAGAGAGTTGTGAGGTTCACAGAGAGTTGTGAGGTTCACAGAGAGTTGTGAGAGTCACAGAAAATTGTGAGGTTCACAGAGAGTTGTGAGAGTCAGAGAGTTGTGAGAGTCACAAAGAGTTGTGAGGTTCACAGAGAGTTGTGAGAGTCACAGAGAGTTGTGAGAGTCACAGAGAGTTGTGAGAGTCACAGAGAGTTGTGAGAGTCACAGAGAGTTGTGAGTCACATAGAGTTGTGAGAGTCACAGAGAGTTGTGAGTCACAGAGAGTTGTGAGAGTCACAGAGAGTTGTGAGGTTCACAGAGAGTTGTGAGGTTCACAGAGAGTTGTGAGAGTCACAGATAGTTGTGAGAGTCACAGAGAGTTGTGAGGTTCACAGAGAGTTGTAGAGTCACAGAGAGTTGTGAGAGTCACAGAGAGTTGTGAGAGTCACAGAGAGTTGTGAGGTTCACAGAGAGTTGTGAGTCACAGAGAGTTGTGAGAGTCACAGAGAGTTGTGAGTCACAGAGAGTTGTGTGAGTCACAGAGAGTTGTGAGTCACAGAGAGTTGTGAGAGTCACAGAGAGTTGTGAGTCACAGAGAGTTGTGAGAGTCACAGAGAGTTGTGAGTCACAGAGAGTTGTGAGAGTCACAGAGAGTTGTGAGTCCCAGAGAGTTGTGAGAGTCACAGAGAGTTGTGAGTCACAGAGAGTTGTGAGAGTCACAGAGAGTTGTGAGGTTCACAGAGAGTTGTGAGAGTCACAGAGAGTTGTGAGGTTCACAGAGAGTTGTGAGAGTCACAGAGAGTTGTGATTCACAGAGAGTTGTGAGAGTCACAGAGAGTTGTGAGGTTCACAGAGAGTTGTGAGAGTCACAGAGAGTTGTGAGAGTCACAGAGAGTTGTGAGAGTCACAGAGAGTTGTGAGGTTCACAGATAGTTGTGAGAGTCACAGAGAGTTGTGAGAGTCACAGAGAGTTGTGAGGTTCACAGAGAGTTGTGAGGTTCACAGAGAGTTGTGAGAGTCACAGAAAATTGTGAGGTTCACAGAGAGTTGTGAGAGTCAGAGAGTTGTGAGAGTCACAAAGAGTTGTGAGGTTCACAGAGAGTTGTGAGAGTCACAGAGAGTTGTGAGTCACAGAGAGTTGTGAGAGTCACAGAGAGTTGTGAGTCACAGAGAGTTGTGAGAGTCACAGAGAGTTGTGAGTCACAGAGTTGTGAGAGTCACAGAGAGTTGTGAGTCACAGAGAGTTGTGAGAGTCACAGAGAGTTGTGAGGTTCACAGAGAGTTGTGAGGTTCACAGAGAGTTGTGAGAGTCACAGATAGTTGTGAGAGTCACAGAGAGTTGTGAGGTTCACAGAGAGTTGTAGAGTCACAGAGAGTTGTGAGAGTCACAGAGAGTTGTGAGAGTCACAGAGAGTTGTGAGAGTCACAGAGAGTTGTGAGAGTCACAGAGAGTTGTGAGGTTCACAGAGAGTTGTGAGTCACAGAGAGTTGTGAGAGTCACAGAGAGTTGTGAGTCACAGAGAGTTGTGTGAGTCACAGAGAGTTGTGAGTCACAGAGAGTTGTGAGAGTCACAGAGAGTTGTGAGTCACAGAGAGTTGTGAGAGTCACAGAGAGTTGTGAGTCACAGAGAGTTGTGAGAGTCACAGAGAGTTGTGAGTCCCAGAGAGGTGTGAGAGTCACAGAGAGTTGTGAGTCACAGAGAGTTGTGAGAGTCACAGAGAGTTGTGAGGTTCACAGAGAGTTGTGAGAGTCACAGAGAGTTGTGAGGTTCACAGAGAGTTGTGAGAGTCACAGAGAGTTGTGAGGTTCACAGAGAGTTGTGAGAGTCACAGAGAGTTGTGATTCACAGAGAGTTGTGAGAGTCACAGAGAGTTGTGAGAGTCACATAGAGTGGTGAGAGTCACAGAGAGTTGTGAGAGTCACAGAGAGTTGTGAGAGTCACAGAGAGTTGTGAGGTTCACAGAGAGTTGTGAGGTTCACAGAGAGTTGTGAGAGTCACAGAGAATTGTGAGAGTCACAGAGAGTTGTGAGGTTCACAGATAGTTGTGAGGTTCACAGAGAGTTGTGAGAGTCACAGAGAGTTGTGAGGTTCACAGAGAGTTGTGAGAGTCACAGAGAGTTGTGAGAGTCACAGAGAGTTGTGAGAGTCACAGAGAGTTGTGAGAGTCACAGAGAGTTGTGAGGTTCACAGAGAGTTGTGAGAGTCACAGAGAGTTGTGAGTCACAGAGAGTTGTGAGAGTCACAGAGAGCTGTGAGTCACAGAGAGTTGTGAGAGTCACAGAGAGTTGTGAGAGTCACAGAGAGTTGTGAGGTTCACAGAGAGTTGTGAGGTTCACAGAGAGTTGTGAGAGTCACAGAGAATTGTGAGAGTCACAGAGAGTTGTGAGGTTCACAGATAGTTGTGAGGTTCACAGAGAGTTGTGAGAGTCACAGAGAGTTGTGAGTCACAGAGAGTTGTGAGAGTCACAGAGAGTTGTGAGGTTCACAGAGAGTTGTGAGAGTCACAGAGAGTTGTGAGGTTCACAAAGAGTTGTGAGAGTCACAGAGAGTTGTGAGAGTCACAGAGAGTGGTGAGAGTCACAGAGAGTTGTGAGAGTCACAGAGAGTTGTGAGAGTCACAGAGAGTTGTGAGAGTCACAGAGAGTGGTGAGAGTCACAGAGAGTTGTGATTCACAGAGAGTTGTGAGAGTCACAGAGAGTTGTGAGAGTCGCAGAGAGTGGTGAGAGTCACAGAGAGTTGTGAGAGTCACAGAGAGTTGTGAGAGTCACAGAGAGTTGTGAGGTTCACAGAGAGTTGTGAGGTTCACAGAGAGTTGTGAGAGTCACAGAGAATTGTGAGAGTCACAGAGAGTTGTGAGGTTCACAGATAGTTGTGAGGTTCACAGAGAGTTGTGAGAGTCACAGAGAGTTGTCAGGTTCACAGAGAGTTGTGAGGTTCACAGAGAGTTGTGAGAGTCACAGAGAGTTGTGAGGTTCACAGAGAGTTGTGAGAGTCACAGAGAGTTGTGAGAGTCACAGAGAGTTGTGAGAGTCACATTTAGTTGTGAGAGTCACAGAGAGTTGTGAGTCACAGAGAGTTGTGAGAGTCACAGAGAGTTGTGAGAGTCACAGAGAGTTGTGAGAGTCACAGAGAGTTGTGAGAGTCACAGAGAGTCGTGAGGTTCACAGAGAGTTGTGAGAGTCACAGAGAGTTGTGAGAGTCACAGAGAATTGTGAGAGTCACAGAGAGTTGTGAGGTTCACAGAGAGTTGTGAGAGTCACAGAGAGTTGTGAGAGTCACAGAGAGTTGTGAGAGTCACAGAGAGTTGTGGGAGTCAGAGAGTTGTGAGAGTCACAGAGAGTTGTGGGAGTCACAGAGAGTTGTGAGGTTCACAGAGAGTTGTGAGAGTCACAGAGAGTTGTGAGAGTCACAGAGAGTTGTGAGAGTCACAGAGAGTTGTGAGGTTCACAGATAGTTGTGAGAGTCACAGAGAGTTGTGAGAGTCACAGAGAGTTGTGAGGTTCACAGAGAGTTGTGAGGTTCACAGAGAGTTGTGAGAGTCACAGAAAATTGTGAGGTTCACAGAGAGTTGTGAGAGTCAGAGAGTTGTGAGAGTCACAAAGAGTTGTGAGGTTCACAGAGAGTTGTGAGAGTCACAGAAAGTTGTGAGGTTCACAGAGAGTTGTGAGAGTCACAGAGAGTTGTGAGAGTCACAGAAAGTTGTGAGGTTCACAGAGAGTTGTGAGAGTCACAGAGAGTTGTGAGTCACAGAGAGTTGTGAGAGTCACAGAGAGTTGTGAGTCACAGAGAGTTGTGAGAGTCACAGAGAGTTGTGAGTCACATAGAGTTGTGAGAGTCACAGAGAGTTGTGAGTCACAGAGAGTTGTGAGAGTCACAGAGAGTTGTGAGGTTCACAGAGAGTTGTGAGGTTCACAGAGAGTTGTGAGAGTCACAGATAGTTGTGAGAGTCACAGAGAGTTGTGAGGTTCACAGAGAGTTGTAGAGTCACAGAGAGTTGTGAGAGTCACAGAGAGTTGTGAGAGTCACAGAGAGTTGTGAGAGTCACAGAGAGTTGTGAGAGTCACAGAGAGTTGTGAGGTTCACAGAGAGTTGTGAGTCACAGAGAGTTGTGAGAGTCACAGAGAGTTGTGAGTCACAGAGAGTTGTGTGAGTCACAGAGAGTTGTGAGTCACAGAGAGTTGTGAGAGTCACAGAGAGTTGTGAGTCACAGAGAGTTGTGAGAGTCACAGAGAGTTGTGAGTCACAGAGAGTTGTGAGAGTCACAGAGAGTTGTGAGTCCCAGAGAGTTGTGAGAGTCACAGAGAGTTGTGAGTCACAGAGAGTTGTGAGAGTCACAGAGAGTTGTGAGGTTCACAGAGAGTTGTGAGAGTCACAGAGAGTTGTGAGGTTCACAGAGAGTTGTGAGAGTCACAGAGAGTTGTGAGGTTCACAGAGAGTTGTGAGAGTCACAGAGAGTTGTGATTCACAGAGAGTTGTGAGAGTCACAGAGAGTTGTGAGAGTCACATAGAGTGGTGAGAGTCACAGAGAGTTGTGAGAGTCACAGAGAGTTGTGAGAGTCACAGAGAGTTGTGAGGTTCACAGCGAGTTGTGAGGTTCACAGAGAGTTGTGAGAGTCACAGAGAATTGTGAGAGTCACAGAGAGTTGTGAGGTTCACAGATAGTTGTGAGGTTCACAGAGAGTTGTGAGAGTCACAGAGAGTTGTGAGGTTCACAGAGAGTTGTGAGAGTCACAGAGAGTTGTGAGAGTCACAGAGAGTTGTGAGTCACAGAGAGTTGTGAGAGTCACAGAGAGTTGTGAGGTTCACAGAGAGTTGTGAGAGTCACAGAGAGTTGTGAGGTTCACAAAGAGTTGTGAGAGTCACAGAGAGTTGTGAGAGTCACAGAGAGTGGTGAGAGTCACAGAGAGTTGTGAGAGTCACAGAGAGTTGTGAGAGTCACAGAGAGTTGTGAGAGTCACAGAGAGTGGTGAGAGTCACAGAGAGTTGTGATTCACAGAGAGTTGTGAGAGTCACAGAGAGTTGTGAGAGTCACAGAGAGTGGTGAGAGTCACAGAGAGTTGTGAGAGTCACAGAGAGTTGTGAGAGTCACAGAGAGTTGTGAGGTTCACAGAGAGTTGTGAGGTTCACAGAGAGTTGTGAGAGTCACAGAGAATTGTGAGAGTCACAGAGAGTTGTGAGGTTCACAGATAGTTGTGAGGTTCACAGAGAGTTGTGAGAGTCACAGAGAGTTGTGAGGTTCACAGAGAGTTGTGAGGTTCACAGAGAGTTGTGAGAGTCACAGAGAGTTGTGAGGTTCACAGAGAGTTGTGAGAGTCACAGAGAGTTGTGAGAGTCACAGAGAGTTGTGAGAGTCACATTTAGTTGTGAGAGTCACAGAGAGTTGTGAGTCACAGAGAGTTGTGAGAGTCACAGAGAGTTGTGAGAGTCACAGAGAGTTGTGAGAGTCACAGAGAGTTGTGAGAGTCACAGAGAGTCGTGAGGTTCACAGAGAGTTGTGAGAGTCACAGAGAGTTGTGAGAGTCACAGAGAATTGTGAGAGTCACAGAGAGTTGTGAGGTTCACAGAGAGTTGTGAGAGTCACAGAGAGTTGTGAGAGTCACAGAGAGTTGTGAGAGTCACAGAGAGTTGTGAGGTTCACAGAGAGTTGTGAGAGTCACAGAGAGTTGTGAGAGTCACAAAGAGTTGTGAGAGTCACAGAGAGTTGTGAGGTTCACAGAGAGTTGTGAGAGTCACAGATAGTTGTGAGAGTCACAGAGAGTTGTGAGAGTCACAGAGAGTTGTGAGGTTCACAGAGAGTTGTGAGGTTCACAGAGAGTTGTGAGAGTCACAGAAAGTTGTGAGGTTCACAGAGAGTTTTGAGAGTCAGAGAGTTGTGAGAGTCACAAAGAGTTGTGAGGTTCACAGAGAGTTGTGAGAGTCACAGATAGTTGTGAGAGTCACAGAAAGTTGTGAGGTTCACAGAGAGTTGTGAGAGTCACAGAGAGTTGTGAGAGTCACAGAAAGTTGTGAGGTTCACAGAGAGTTGTGAGAGTCACAGAGAGTTGTGAGTCACAGAGAGTTGTGAGAGTCACAGAGAATTGTGAGTCACATATAGTTGTGAGAGTCACAGAGAGTTGTGAGTCACAGAGAGTTGTGAGAGTCACAGAGAGTTGTGAGGTTCACAGAGAGTTGTGAGGTTCACAGAGAGTTGTGAGAGTCACAGAGAGTTGTGAGGCTCACAGAGAGTTGTAGAGTCACAGAGAGTTGTGAGAGTCACAGAGAGTTGTGAGAGTCACAGAGAGTTGTGAGAGTCACAGAGAGTTGTGAGAGTCACAGAGAGTTGTGAGGTTCACAGAGAGTTGTGAGTCACAGAGAGTTGTGAGAGTCACAGAGAGTTGTGAGTCACAGAGAGTTGTGTGAGTCACAGAGAGTTGTGAGTCACAGAGAGTTGTGAGAGTCACAGAGAGTTGTGAGTCACAGAGAGTTGTGAGAGTCACAGAGAGTTGTGAGTCACAGAGAGTTGTGAGAGTCACAGAGAGTTGTGAGTCCCAGAGAGTTGTGAGAGTCACAGAGAGTTGTGAGTCACAGAGAGTTGTGAGAGTCACAGAGAGTTGTGAGGTTCACAGAGAGTTGTGAGGTTCACAGAGAGTTGTGAGTCACAGAGAGTTGTGAGAGTCACAGAGAGTTGTGAGAGTCACAGAGAGTTGTGAGTCACAGAGAGTTGTGAGAGTCACAGAGAGTTGTGAGGTTCACAGAGAGTTGTGAGAGTCACAGAGAGTTGGGAGGTTCACAAAGAGTTGTGAGAGTCACAGAGAGTTGTGATTCACAGAGAGTTGTGAGAGTCACAGAGAGTTGTGAGAGTCACATAGAGTGGTGAGAGTCACAGAGAGTTGTGAGAGTCACAGAGAGTTGTGAGAGTCACAGAGAGTTGTGAGGTTCACAGAGAGTTGTGAGGTTCACAGAGAGTTGTGAGATTCACAGAGAGTTGTGAGATTCACAGAGTTGTGAGATTCACAGAGAGTTGTGAGAGTCACAGAGAGTTGTGAGAGTCACAGAGAGTTGTGAGAGTCACAGAGAGTTGTGAGATTCACAGAGAGTTGTGAGAGTCACAAAGAGTTGTGAGGTTCACAGAGAGTGGTGAGAGTCACAGAGCGTTGTGAGAGTCACAGAGAGTGGTGAGAGTCACAAAGAGTTGTGAGAGTCACAGAGAATTGTGAGTCACAGAGAGTTGTGAGAGTCACAGAGAGTGGTGAGAGTCACAGAGAGTTGTGAGAGTCACAGAGAATTGTGAGTCACAGAGAGTTGTGAGAGTCACAGAGAGTTGTGAGATTCACAGAGAGTTGTGAGAGTCACAGAGCGTTTGTGAGAGTCACAGAGAGTGGTGAGAGTCACAAAGAGTTGTGCGAGTCACAGATAATTGTGAGTCACAGAGAGTTGTGAGAGTCACAGAGAGTGGTGAGAGTCACAGAGAGTTGTGAGAGTCACAGAGAATTGTGAGTCACAGAGAGTTGTGAGAGTCACAGAGAGTTGTGAGATTCACAGAGAGTTGTGAGATTCACAGAGTTGTGAGATTCACAGAGAGTTGTGAGAGTCACAGAGAGTTGTGAGAGTCACAGAGAGTTGTGAGAGTCACAGAGAGTTGTGAGATTCACAGAGAGTTGTGAGAGTCACAGAGAGTTGTGAGGTTCACAGAGAGTTGTGAGGTTCACAGAGAGTTGTGAGAGTCACAGAGAGTTGTGAGAGTCACAGAGAGTTGTGAGAGTCACAGAGAGTTGTGAGAGTCACAGAGAGTTGTGAGAGTCACAGAGAGTTGTGAGAGTCACAGAGAATTGTGAGGTTCACAGAGAGTTGTGAGTCACAGAGAGTTGTGAGAGTCACAGAGAGTTGTGAGGTTCACAGAGAGTTGTGAGAGTCACAGAGAGTTGGGAGGTTCACAAAGAGTTGTGAGAGTCACAGAGAGTTGTGATTCACAGAGAGTTGTGAGAGTCACAGAGAGTTGTGAGAGTCACATAGAGTGGTGAGAGTCACAGAGAGTTGTGAGAGTCACAGAGAGTTGTGAGAGTCACAGAGAGTTGTGAGGTTCACAGAGAGTTGTGAGGTTCACAGAGAGTTGTGAGAGTCACAGAGAATTGTGAGAGTCACAGAGAGTTGTGAGGTTCACAGAGAGTTGTGAGGTTCACAGAGAGTTGTGAGAGTCACAGAGAGTTGTGAGGTTCACAGAGAGTTGTGAGAGTCACAGAGAGTTGGGAGGTTCACAAAGAGTTGTGAGAGTCACAGAGAGTTGTGATTCACAGAGAGTTGTGAGAGTCACAGAGAGTTGTGAGAGTCACATAGAGTGGTGAGAGTCAGAGAGTTGTGAGAGTCACAGAGAGTTGTGAGAGTCACAGAGAGTTGTGAGGTTCACAGAGAGTTGTGAGGTTCACAGAGAGTTGTGAGAGTCACAGAGAGTTGTGAGAGTCACATTTAGTTGTGAGAGTCACAGAGAGTTGTGAGTCACAGAGAGTTGTGAGAGTCACAGAGAGTTGTGAGAGTCACAGAGAGTTGTGAGAGTCACAGAGAGTTGTGAGAGTCACAGAGAGTCGTGAGGTTCACAGAGAGTTGTGAGAGTCACAGAGAGTTGTGAGAGTCACAGAGAATTGTGAGAGTCACAGAGAGTTGTGAGGTTCACAGAGAGTTGTGAGAGTCACAGAGAGTTGTGAGAGTCACAGAGAGTTGTGAGAGTCACAGAGAGTTGTGAGGTTCACAGAGAGTTGTGAGAGTCACAGAGAGTTGTGAGAGTCACAGAGAGTTGTGAGGTTCACAGAGAGTTGTGAGAGTCACAGATAGTTGTGAGAGTCACAGAGAGTTGTGAGAGTCACAGAGAGTTGTGAGGTTCACAGAGAGTTGTGAGGTTCACAGAGAGTTGTGAGAGTCACAGAAAGTTGTGAGGTTCACAGAGAGTTGTGAGAGTCAGAGAGTTGTGAGAGTCACAAAGAGTTGTGAGGTTCACAGAGAGTTGTGAGAGTCACAGATAGTTGTGAGAGTCACAGAAAGTTGTGAGGTTCACAGAGAGTTGTGAGAGTCACAGAGAGTTGTGAGAGTCACAGAAAGTTGTGAGGTTCACAGAGAGTTGTGAGAGTCACAGAGAGTTGTGAGTCACAGAGAGTTGTGAGAGTCACAGAGAATTGTGAGTCACATATAGTTGTGAGAGTCACAGAGAGTTGTGAGTCACAGAGAGTTGTGAGAGTCACAGAGAGTTGTGAGGTTCACAGAGAGTTGTGAGGTTCACAGAGAGTTGTGAGAGTCACAGAGAGTTGTGAGGTTCACAGAGAGTTGTAGAGTCACAGAGAGTTGTGAGAGTCACAGAGAGTTGTGAGAGTCACAGAGAGTTGTGAGAGTCACAGAGAGTTGTGAGAGTCACAGAGAGTTGTGAGGTTCACAGAGAGTTGTGAGTCACAGAGAGTTGTGAGAGTCACAGAGAGTTGTGAGTCACAGAGAGTTGTGTGAGTCACAGAGAGTTGTGAGTCACAGAGAGTTGTGAGAGTCACAGAGAGTTGTGAGTCACAGAGAGTTGTGAGAGTCACAGAGAGTTGTGAGTCACAGAGAGTTGTGTGAGTCACAGAGAGTTGTGAGTCACAGAGAGTTGTGAGAGTCACAGAGAGTTGTGAGTCACAGAGAGTTGTGAGAGTCACAGAGAGTTGTGAGTCACAGAGAGTTGTGAGAGTCACAGAGAGTTGTGAGTCCCAGAGAGTTGTGAGAGTCACAGAGAGTTGTGAGTCACAGAGAGTTGTGAGAGTCACAGAAAGTTGTGAGGTTCACAGAGAGTTGTGAGAGTCACAGAGAGTTGTGAGAGTCACAGAAAGTTGTGAGGTTCACAGAGAGTTGTGAGAGTCACAGAGAGTTGTGAGTCACAGAGAGTTGTGAGAGTCACAGAGAATTGTGAGTCACATATAGTTGTGAGAGTCACAGAGAGTTGTGAGTCACAGAGAGTTGTGAGAGTCACAGAGAGTTGTGAGGTTCACAGAGAGTTGTGAGGTTCACAGAGAGTTGTGAGAGTCACAGAGAGTTGTGAGGTTCACAGAGAGTTGTAGAGTCACAGAGAGTTGTGAGAGTCACAGAGAGTTGTGAGAGTCACAGAGAGTTGTGAGAGTCACAGAGAGTTGTGAGAGTCACAGAGAGTTGTGAGGTTCACAGAGAGTTGTGAGTCACAGAGAGTTGTGAGAGTCACAGAGAGTTGTGAGTCACAGAGAGTTGTGTGAGTCACAGAGAGTTGTGAGTCACAGAGAGTTGTGAGAGTCACAGAGAGTTGTGAGTCACAGAGAGTTGTGAGAGTCACAGAGAGTTGTGAGTCACAGAGAGTTGTGTGAGTCACAGAGAGTTGTGAGTCACAGAGAGTTGTGAGAGTCACAGAGAGTTGTGAGTCACAGAGAGTTGTGAGAGTCACAGAGAGTTGTGAGTCACAGAGAGTTGTGAGAGTCACAGAGAGTTGTGAGTCCCAGAGAGTTGTGAGAGTCACAGAGAGTTGTGAGTCACAGAGAGTTGTGAGAGTCACAGAGAGTTGTGAGGTTCACAGAGAGTTGTGAGGTTCACAGAGAGTTGTGAGTCACAGAGAGTTGTGAGAGTCACAGAGAGTTGTGAGAGTCACAGAGAGTTGTGAGTCACAGAGAGTTGTGAGAGTCACAGAGAGTTGTGAGGTTCACAGAGAGTTGTGAGAGTCACAGAGAGTTGGGAGGTTCACAAAGAGTTGTGAGAGTCACAGAGAGTTGTGATTCACAGAGAGTTGTGAGAGTCACAGAGAGTTGTGAGAGTCACATAGAGTGGTGAGAGTCACAGAGAGTTGTGAGAGTCACAGAGAGTTGTGAGAGTCACAGAGAGTTGTGAGGTTCACAGAGAGTTGTGAGGTTCACAGAGAGTTGTGAGATTCACAGAGAGTTGTGAGATTCACAGAGTTGTGAGATTCACAGAGAGTTGTGAGAGTCACAGAGAGTTGTGAGAGTCACAGAGAGTTGTGAGAGTCACAGAGAGTTGTGAGATTCACAGAGAGTTGTGAGAGTCACAAAGAGTTGTGAGGTTCACAGAGAGTGGTGAGAGTCACAAAGAGTTGTGAGAGTCACAGAGAGTTGTGAGTCACAGAGAGTTGTGAGTCACAGAGAGTTGTGAGAGTCACAGAGAGTTGTGAGAGTCACAAAGAGTTGTGAGAGTCACAGAGAGTGGTGAGAGTCACAAAGAGTTGTGAGAGTCACAGAGAATTGTGAGTCACAGAGAGTTGTGAGAGTCACAGAGAGTGGTGAGAGTCACAGAGAGTGGTGAGAGTCACAAAGAGTTGTGCGAGTCACAGAGAATTGTGAGTCACAGAGAGTTGTGAGAGTCACAGAGAGTGGTGAGAGTCACAGAGAGTTGTGAGAGTCACAGAGAATTGTGAGTCACAGAGAGTTGTGAGAGTCACAGAGAGTTGTGAGATTCACAGAGAGTTGTGAGATTCACAGAGTTGTGAGATTCACAGAGAGTTGTGAGAGTCACAGAGAGTTGTGAGAGTCACAGAGAGTTGTGAGAGTCACAGAGAGTTGTGAGATTCACAGAGAGTTGTGAGAGTCACAGAGAGTTGTGAGAGTCACAGAGAGTTGTGAGGTTCACAGAGAGTTGTGAGGTTCACAGAGAGTTGTGAGAGTCACAGAGAGTTGTGAGAGTCACAGAGAGTTGTGAGAGTCACAGAGAGTTGTGAGAGTCACAGAGAGTTGTGAGAGTCACAGAGAGTTGTGAGAGTCACAGAGAATTGTGAGGTTCACAGAGAGTTGTGAGTCACAGAGAGTTGTGAGAGTCACAGAGAGTTGTGAGGTTCACAGAGAGTTGTGAGAGTCACAGAGAGTTGGGAGGTTCACAAAGAGTTGTGAGAGTCACAGAGAGTTGTGATTCACAGAGAGTTGTGAGAGTCACAGAGAGTTGTGAGAGTCACATAGAGTGGTGAGAGTCACAGAGAGTTGTGAGAGTCACAGAGAGTTGTGAGAGTCACAGAGAGTTGTGAGGTTCACAGAGAGTTGTGAGGTTCACAGAGAGTTGTGAGAGTCACAGAGAATTGTGAGAGTCACAGAGAGTTGTGAGGTTCACAGAGAGTTGTGAGGTTCACAGAGAGTTGTGAGAGTCACAGAGAGTTGTGAGGTTCACAGAGAGTTGTGAGAGTCACAGAGAGTTGTGAGAGTCACAGAGAGTTGTGAGAGTCACAGATAGTTGTGAGAGTCACAGAGAGTTGTGAGTCACAGAGAGTTGTGAGAGTCACAGAGAGTTGTGAGAGTCACAGAGAGTTGTGAGAGTCACAGAGAGTTGTGAGAGTCACAGAGAGTTGTGAGAGTCACATAGAGTTGTGAGGTTCACAGAGAGTTGTGAGAGTCACAGAGAGTTGTGAGAGTCACAGAGAATTGTGAGAGTCACAGAGAGTTGTGAGGTTCACAGAGAGTTGTGAGAGTCACAGAGAGTTGTGAGAGTCACAGAGAGTTGTGAGAGTCACAGAGAGTTGTGAGGTTCACAGAGAGTTGTGAGAGTCACAGAGAGTTGTGAGAGTCACAAAGAGTTGTGAGAGTCACAGAGAGTTGTGAGGTTCACAGAGAGTTGTGAGAGTCACAGAAAGTTGTGAGGTTCACAGAGAGTTGTGAGGTTCACAGAGAGTTGTGAGAGTCAGAGAGTTGTGAGAGTCACAAAGAGTTGTGAGGTTCACAGAGAGTTGTGAGAGTCACAGAGAGTTGTGAGTCACAGAGAGTTGTGAGAGTCAGAGAGTTGTGAGAGTCACAGAAAGTTGTGAGGTTCACAGAGAGTTGTGAGAGTCACAGAGAGTTGTGAGAGTCACAGAAAGTTGTGAGGTTCACAGAGAGTTGTGAGAGTCACAGAGAGTTGTGAGTCACAGAGAGTTGTGAGAGTCACAGAGAGTTGTGAGTCACAGAGAGTTGTGAGAGTCACAGAGAGTTGTGAGTCACATAGAGTTGTGAGAGTCACAGAGAGTTGTGAGTCACAGAGAGTTGTGAGAGTCACAGAGAGTTGTGAGGTTCACAGAGAGTTGTGAGGTTCACAGAGAGTTGTGAGAGTCACAGATAGTTGTGAGAGTCACAGAGAGTTGTGAGGTTCACAGAGAGTTGTAGAGTCACAGAGAGTTGTGAGAGTCACAGAGAGTTGTGAGAGTCACAGAGAGTTGTGAGAGTCACAGAGAGTTGTGAGAGTCACAGAGAGTTGTGAGAGTCACAGAGAGTTGTGAGGTTCACAGAGAGTTGTGAGTAACAGAGAGTTGTGAGAGTCACAGAGAGTTGTGAGTCACAGAGAGTTGTGTGAGTCACAGAGAGTTGTGAGTCACAGAGAGTTGTGAGAGTCACAGAGAGTTGTGAGTCACAGAGAGTTGTGAGAGTCACAGAGAGTTGTGAGTCACAGAGAGTTGTGAGAGTCACAGAGAGTTGTGAGTCCCAGAGAGTTGTGAGAGTCACAGAGAGTTGTGAGTCACAGAGAGTTGTGAGAGTCACAGAGAGTTGTGAGGTTCACAGAGAGTTGTGAGAGTCACAGAGAGTTGTGAGGTTCACAGAGAGTTGTGAGAGTCACAGAGAGTTGTGAGGTTCACAGAGAGTTGTGAGAGTCACAGAGAGTTGTGATTCACAGAGAGTTGTGAGAGTCACAGAGAGTTGTGAGAGTCACATAGAGTGGTGAGAGTCACAGAGAGTTGTGAGAGTCACAGAGAGTTGTGAGAGTCACAGAGAGTTGTGAGGTTCACAGAGAGTTGTGAGGTTCACAGAGAGTTGTGAGAGTCACAGAGAATTGTGAGAGTCACAGAGAGTTGTGAGGTTCACAGATAGTTGTGAGGTTCACAGAGAGTTGTGAGAGTCACAGAGAGTTGTGAGGTTCACAGAGAGTTGTGAGAGTCACAGAGAGTTGTGAGAGTCACAGAGAGTTGTGAGTCACAGAGAGTTGTGAGAGTCACAGAGAGTTGTGAGGTTCACAGAGAGTTGTGAGAGTCACAGAGAGTTGTGAGGTTCACAAAGAGTTGTGAGAGTCACAGAGAGTTGTGATTCACAGAGAGTTGTGAGAGTCACAGAGAGTTGTGAGAGTCACAGAGAGTGGTGAGAGTCACAGAGAGTTGTGAGAGTCACAGAGAGTTGTGAGAGTCACAGAGAGTTGTGAGGTTCACAGAGAGTTGTGAGGTTCACAGATAGTTGTGAGAGTCACAGAGAATTGTGAGAGTCACAGAGAGTTGTGAGGTTCACAGATAGTTGTGAGGTTCACAGAGAGTTGTGAGAGTCACAGAGAGTTGTGAGGTTCACAGAGAGTTGTGAGGTTCACAGAGAGTTGTGAGAGTCACAGAGAGTTGTGAGGTTCACAGAGAGTTGTGAGAGTCACAGAGAGTTGTGAGAGTCACAGAGAGTTGTGAGAGTCACAGAGAGTTGTGAGTCACAGAGAGTTGTGAGAGTCACAGAGAGTTGTGAGAGTCACAGAGAGTTGTGAGAGTCACAGAGAGTTGTGAGAGTCACAGAGAGTCGTGAGGTTCACAGAGAGTTGTGAGAGTCACAGAGAGTTGTGAGAGTCACAGAGAATTGTGAGAGTCACAGAGAGTTGTGAGGTTCACAGAGAGTTGTGAGAGTCACAGAGAGTTGTGAGAGTCACAGAGAGTTGTGAGAGTCACAAAGAGTTGTGAGAGTCACAGAGAGTTGTGAGGTTCACAGAGAGTTGTGAGAGTCACATATAGTTGTGAGAGTCACAGAGAGTTGTGAGAGTCACAGAGAGTTGTGAGGTTCACAGAGAGTTGTGAGGTTCACAGAGAGTTGTGAGAGTCACAGAAAGTTGTGAGGTTCACAGAGAGTTGTGAGAGTCAGAGAGTTGTGAGAGTCACAAAGAGTTGTGAGGTTCACAGAGAGTTGTGAGAGTCACAGATAGTTGTGAGAGTCACAGAAAGTTGTGAGGTTCACAGAGAGTTGTGAGAGTCACAGAGAGTTGTGAGAGTCACAGAAAGTTGTGAGGTTCACAGAGAGTTGTGAGAGTCACAGAGAGTTGTGAGTCACAGAGAGTTGTGAGAGTCACAGAGAGTTGTGAGTCACATATAGTTGTGAGAGTCACAGAGAGTTGTGAGTCACAGAGAGTTGTGAGAGTCACAGAGAGTTGTGAGGTTCACAGAGAGTTGTGAGGTTCACAGAGAGTTGTGAGAGTCACAGATAGTTGTGAGAGTCACAGAGAGTTGTGAGGTTCACAGAGAGTTGTAGAGTCACAGAGAGTTGTGAGAGTCACAGAGAGTTGTGAGAGTCACAGAGAGTTGTGAGAGTCACAGAGAGTTGTGAGAGTCACAGAGAGTTGTGAGGTTCACAGAGAGTTGTGAGTCACAGAGAGTTGTGAGAGTCACAGAGAGTTGTGAGTCACAGAGAGTTGTGTGAGTCACAGAGAGTTGTGAGTCACAGAGAGTTGTGAGAGTCACAGAGAGTTGTGAGTCACAGAGAGTTGTGAGAGTCACAGAGAGTTGTGAGTCACAGAGAGTTGTGAGAGTCACAGAGAGTTGTGAGAGTCACAGAGAGTTGTGAGAGTCACAGAGAGTTGTGAGAGTCACAGAGAGTCGTGAGGTTCACAGAGAGTTGTGAGAGTCACAGAGTTGTGAGAGTCACAGAGAATTGTGAGAGTCACAGAGAGTTGTGAGGTTCACAGAGAGTTGTGAGAGTCACAGAGAGTTGTGAGAGTCACAGAGAGTTGTGAGAGTCACAGAGAGTTGTGAGGTTCACAGAGAGTTGTGAGAGTCACAGAGAGTTGTGAGAGTCACAAAGAGTTGTGAGAGTCACAGAGAGTTGTGAGGTTCACAGAGAGTTGTGAGAGTCACAGAGAGTTGTGAGAGTCACAGAGAGTTGTGAGGTTCACAGAGAGTTGTGAGGTTCACAGAGAGTTGTGAGAGTCACAGAAAGTTGTGAGGTTCACAGAGAGTTGTGAGAGTCAGAGAGTTGTGAGAGTCACAAAGAGTTGTGAGGTTCACAGAGAGTTGTGAGAGTCACAGAGAGTTGTGAGAGTCACAGAGAGTTGTGAGAGTCACAGAGAGTTGTGAGAGTCACAGAGAGTTGTGAGGTTCACAGAGAGTTGTGAGTCACAGAGAGTTGTGAGAGTCACAGAGAGTTGTGAGTCACAGAGAGTTGTGTGAGTCACAGAGAGTTGTGAGTCACAGAGAGTTGTGAGAGTCACAGAGAGTTGTGAGTCACAGAGAGTTGTGAGAGTCACAGAGAGTTGTGAGTCACAGAGAGTTGTGAGAGTCACAGAGAGTTGTGAGAGTCACAGAGAGTTGTGAGAGTCACAGAGAGTTGTGAGAGTCACAGCGAGTCGTGAGGTTCACAGAGAGTTGTGAGAGTCACAGAGAGTTGTGAGAGTCACAGAGAGTTGTGAGGTTCACAGAGAGTTGTGAGGTTCACAGAGAGTTGTGAGGTTCACAGAGAGTTGTGAGAGTCACAGAAAGTTGTGAGGTTCACAGAGAGTTGTGAGAGTCAGAGAGTTGTGAGAGTCACAAAGAGTTGTGAGGTTCACAGAGAGTTGTGAGAGTCACAGATAGTTGTGAGAGTCACAGAAAGTTGTGAGGTTCACAGAGAGTTGTGAGAGTCACAGAGAGTTGTGAGAGTCACAGAAAGTTGTGAGGTTCACAGAGAGTTGTGAGAGTCACAGAGAGTTGTGAGTCACAGAGAGTTGTGAGAGTCACAGAGAGTTGTGAGTCACATATAGTTGTGAGAGTCACAGAGAGTTGTGAGTCACAGAGAGTTGTGAGAGTCACAGAGAGTTGTGAGGTTCACAGAGAGTTGTGAGGTTCACAGAGAGTTGTGAGAGTCACAGATAGTTGTGAGAGTCACAGAGAGTTGTGAGGTTCACAGAGAGTTGTAGAGTCACAGAGAGTTGTGAGAGTCACAGAGAGTTGTGAGAGTCACAGAGAGTTGTGAGAGTCACAGAGAGTTGTGAGAGTCACAGAGAGTTGTGAGGTTCACAGAGAGTTGTGAGTCACAGAGAGTTGTGAGAGTCACAGAGAGTTGTGAGTCACAGAGAGTTGTGTGAGTCACAGAGAGTTGTGAGTCACAGAGAGTTGTGAGAGTCACAGAGAGTTGTGAGTCACAGAGAGTTGTGAGAGTCACAGAGAGTTGTGAGTCACAGAGAGTTGTGAGAGTCACAGAGAGTTGTGAGAGTCACAGAGAGTTGTGAGAGTCACAGAGAGTTGTGAGAGTCACAGAGAGTCGTGAGGTTCACAGAGAGTTGTGAGAGTCACAGAGTTGTGAGAGTCACAGAGAATTGTGAGAGTCACAGAGAGTTGTGAGGTTCACAGAGAGTTGTGAGAGTCACAGAGAGTTGTGAGAGTCACAGAGAGTTGTGAGAGTCACAGAGAGTTGTGAGGTTCACAGAGAGTTGTGAGAGTCACAGAGAGTTGTGAGAGTCACAAAGAGTTGTGAGAGTCACAGAGAGTTGTGAGGTTCACAGAGAGTTGTGAGAGTCACAGAGAGTTGTGAGAGTCACAGAGAGTTGTGAGGTTCACAGAGAGTTGTGAGGTTCACAGAGAGTTGTGAGAGTCACAGAAAGTTGTGAGGTTCACAGAGAGTTGTGAGAGTCAGAGAGTTGTGAGAGTCACAAAGAGTTGTGAGGTTCACAGAGAGTTGTGAGAGTCACAGAGAGTTGTGAGAGTCACAGAGAGTTGTGAGAGTCACAGAGAGTTGTGAGAGTCACAGAGAGTTGTGAGGTTCACAGAGAGTTGTGAGTCACAGAGAGTTGTGAGAGTCACAGAGAGTTGTGAGTCACAGAGAGTTGTGTGAGTCACAGAGAGTTGTGAGTCACAGAGAGTTGTGAGAGTCACAGAGAGTTGTGAGTCACAGAGAGTTGTGAGAGTCACAGAGAGTTGTGAGTCACAGAGAGTTGTGAGAGTCACAGAGAGTTGTGAGAGTCACAGAGAGTTGTGAGAGTCACAGAGAGTTGTGAGAGTCACAGCGAGTCGTGAGGTTCACAGAGAGTTGTGAGAGTCACAGAGAGTTGTGAGAGTCACAGAGAGTTGTGAGGTTCACAGAGAGTTGTGAGGTTCACAGAGAGTTGTGAGGTTCACAGAGAGTTGTGAGAGTCACAGAAAGTTGTGAGGTTCACAGAGAGTTGTGAGAGTCAGAGAGTTGTGAGAGTCACAAAGAGTTGTGAGGTTCACAGAGAGTTGTGAGAGTCACAGATAGTTGTGAGAGTCACAGAAAGTTGTGAGGTTCACAGAGAGTTGTGAGAGTCACAGAGAGTTGTGAGAGTCACAGAAAGTTGTGAGGTTCACAGAGAGTTGTGAGAGTCACAGAGAGTTGTGAGTCACAGAGAGTTGTGAGAGTCACAGAGAGTTGTGAGTCACATATAGTTGTGAGAGTCACAGAGAGTTGTGAGTCACAGAGAGTTGTGAGAGTCACAGAGAGTTGTGAGGTTCACAGAGAGTTGTGAGGTTCACAGAGAGTTGTGAGAGTCACAGATAGTTGTGAGAGTCACAGAGAGTTGTGAGGTTCACAGAGAGTTGTAGAGTCACAGAGAGTTGTGAGAGTCACAGAGAGTTGTGAGAGTCACAGAGAGTTGTGAGAGTCACAGAGAGTTGTGAGAGTCACAGAGAGTTGTGAGGTTCACAGAGAGTTGTGAGTCACAGAGAGTTGTGAGAGTCACAGAGAGTTGTGAGTCACAGAGAGTTGTGTGAGTCACAGAGAGTTGTGAGTCACAGAGAGTTGTGAGAGTCACAGAGAGTTGTGAGTCACAGAGAGTTGTGAGAGTCACAGAGAGTTGTGAGTCACAGAGAGTTGTGAGAGTCACAGAGAGTTGTGAGTCCCAGAGAGTTGTGAGAGTCACAGAGAGTTGTGAGTCACAGAGAGTTGTGAGAGTCACAGAGAGTTGTGAGGGTCACAGAGAGTTGTGAGGTTCACAGAGAGTTGTGAGGTTCACAGAGAGTTGTGAGTCACAGAGAGTTGTGAGAGTCACAGAGAGTTGTGAGGTTCACAGAGAGTGGTGAAAGTCACAGAGAGTTGTGAGAGTCACAGAGAGTTGTGAGGTTCACAGAGAGTTGTGAGAGTCACAGAGAGTTGTGAGAGTCACAGAGAGTTGTGAGGTTCACAGAGAGTTGTGAGGTTCACAAATAGTTGACATGTTCAGAATCAGAATATTGATTCATATCGGAGGAATCAGATGAGCTATAAAGCTCTTTTTAAAAGATGTCCAGTGGTGGTGGGTTAGAACATTACAACAACCAACGATACCAAAACACGTTAGGAGTGCAAATTATAAGATTGGTAAACAAAGCTCTAATGAAATACAAATAAAAGTGGACGATATTTTTTTTTTACCAGCTATTAGCCTCTTTTCCAGAAACGATCTCGCCACAAATGATAGCTCAACGAAGTGGCTTATCATTAAGTGGAAATTCACAGAAGCTAATTACAGTACTCCAAATCATCAAAACTGAGAGCTGTCATGTTAAGTTCACCGACGTCTGTCAACTTGACTGGGAGCTGCCATGTTAAGTTCACCGACGTCTTTCAACTTGACTGGGAGCTGCCATGTTAAGTTCACCGACGTATGTCAACTTGACAGCTGCCATGTTAAGTTCACCGACGTCTATCAACATTACTGAGAGCTGCCATGTTAAGTTCACCGACGACTGCCACCTTCAGCAGGACGATCGCGCGCAGCAGCAGAAGTCAACCTGGCGGTGGCTGCGTGCGAGAGCGTTTCATAAATGAATTTCACGTGCGAGTGTTTTATGAATGAATGCATTTCACGTGTGGTTTCATGAATGATACTCGTGTGTGAGTACACGTGAGTAGACACGCGTGTGTGACATGTGGGAGAGCGGAAGTCTAGCGCTGCGCTACGAACCCGGCAACCCGGGTTCGATTCCCGTTCACGGCCAACACCAGTGCCAATGATCTGGGCCTCCCCTAGATCGACTCAGCCTCGAATTAGTATCTGAGGTTGGTGTGTAGTAAACATCGCCACGTGGTTGCGCCCTTCATAGGTGCTACTCGCTAACAGCACTTGCCCCAACAGTCTGTTAATGCTATACGGGGTCTTTGTCTTTGTACACGCGTATGTGTGTGTGTACACGCGTGTGAGTGTGTACACGCGTGTGAGTGTGTACACGCGTGTGTGTACACGCGTGTGAGTGTGTACACGCGTGTGAGTGTGTACACGCGTGTGAGTGTGTACACGCGTGTGAGTGTGTACACGCGTGTGAGTGTGTACACGCGTGTGAGAGTGTACTCACCATACACCGCCTGGGTCACGTGTGCTCCGAGCACGAGTAGCACGAGGAACGCGGCCGCGGTTCCGCTCGGGGACATCGCGGGTGGCGTTGATTCGATGCGCAACCTGCGACCAGGAGCCCCCTTCCTCTTACCCGTGCCGCTACTTTCCTCTTACCCGTGCCCCCTTTTCTCTAACCCGTGCCCCCTTCCTCTTAGCCGTGCCCCCTTCCTCTAACCCGTGCCACCTTCCTCTTACCCGTGCTGCTACTTTCCTCTTACCCGTGCTGCCTTCCTATTATCCGCGCTGCCACTTGAATTGCTGCTTCTGTGAGCGCGCGCAGCGTCTCTCTGCTCTCCCCCTTCGGCGCGCCGGACGGTAAAGCCGAGCGAGGAGGCGGGGTGATGGCGTGGGGGGAGGAGAGGGGGGAGGGAGGGCGATTGAGGGGGGGGGATAGGTGGAGGATGTGATGGGTGTGGGGTAACGTCATCGATGATTTAACGTCCCTCCTCCTCGTGGAGTGAATCAGTGTGAGCGTGTCAGTCAGTCGGTATGTGAGTCAGTGAGTGAGCGGTCGTGCAGAATTCCTATGGGGGGATCTTTGTAATGTTGTTGATGGTAGGGGTGGTATTGGTGGTATTGCCAATGCAGTTGCTTGTAGGTTTGTGTTGGTGGTAGTGATGTCATCGTCAGGTCATTATTATGCTGATGTGTATACACCATACCAGGTATTAATTTAATGCTGAGTTGACATAGGGGAGGCCCAGGACCTGTTCAGATATTCGTGCACTAACCACTGCGCCACCGCTCCCTGTTCCAACATTTACACCACGACAACCAACATTAATATCAGCACGCCCAACACCATTGCCATTAACAAAGACAAAGATCCCCCATAGAGCCTTCAACAGACTGCTAGGGCAAGTGCTATTAGCGAGTACCTATTAAGGCCGTAACGGTACACGAGGGGGTTGGGTGGCCAGCACCACGCCCGACCGCCTTTGTCTCCCCAGTGGCGATGTTTACACACTATACCAGGTACTCATTTAAGGCTGAGTCGACCTAGGGGAGGCCCAGAACCAGTTCAGATAATCGTCACTGGTATTGGCCGTGAACGGGAATCGAACCCGGGTCGTTACGGTTTATAACGCAGCGTGCTAACCGCTACACTACCGCTCCCCACACACACACACAGAGACACACAGACACACACAGATTACAACTATGTGCACGTTGAGGCCACGTGAAGTGTCGAAAGCCCGTTGAGAGGAGGTCACGGGGCAGACCCAGGTGCCACGGGTCGACTGACTGAGATGACTGGCTGATGCACGACCTGTGCCCCCTACTGTGCCAACTTGCTGTGCTTTAGCCACCTGGCGCTCCGCTCATTGTTATGAGCGTCGCTCCTCCACCCTCCGTTGTTGCTGGAGGACGACTGCCTCCAACTGCCCAGTAGCGTCCTTCACGAGCCCCCTCCACAGAGGCCGATCTTGACACCGCTGGTACCAGTCATCGGCAAGTCCACTCAGCTCCACGTCCTCCTGTACCACATCACTCCATCTCTTCTCCAGCCCGTGCCGCGCCCATTTAGCCCCCTCGATCCGGCCGAACAAAAGCTGTTTCGGCATGCGGTGGCTGGGCATGCGGGCTACATGGCCCAGCCAACGCAGTCTTGTCTGCCGGAGGTGCTCACCGATGGGACTTTGTCCAGATCTTTCGAGGATTTGTGAGCTCCTCACACAATCCAGCCTGGTTAAACCCAGGATGGATCGCAGGCAGGCCAGCCTAAATGTTTCAAACCGGCGAAGATGCTCCATTAGGGGGGTCCACGTTTCACAAGCGTAGAGAAGGGAGGGAATGACCGTGGTCAAGAAGACCTGAAGCTTTGTGCGGAGCGACAGACCAGGTAGCTTCCACATAGTGTTACGCAACCGATGAAAACATAATGCCGCTCGACTGATTCGGAGTGAGACCTCTGCTGTTAAGCCGGAGCCGGTCATGAGCACACTGCCCAGGTATGGGAAACTCTCCACTCTCTCCACAACTGCCCCATCACCGATTGGGAGTTGTGTGGGTGGAGTGTCCGATGGTACAAAATACCCAGGCAGGTGCTTAGTTTTGGTGGGGCTGATGGTAAGGCCCCATCTCTTAGTGGCACGCTCCAGTTTCAGCAGCAGCGTCTCCAACTCACACACAGACACACACAGACACACGTCTACACAAACCACAAAACCCGCCATTCACCACAAAGTGACGGTGACGTCAGCACGGTGCCTGTGCCAGGCCAGGTGCACTTTGAGGACACGTGAAGTGTTAGAATGCTCGCCGACAGGTCTCGAGACAGATTCAGACAAAACAACCTCCACCACCATCACCATCCGCGCCACCACTGCAACGAGAACTGCCCGAGTCTGCTGCTGTTCGTGCACCACCCCCGGGGCGAACCCAGCCTCGCTCGTCACGTCGCCATCAATCTCCCGCTGAAGCCCCGGCAGGAGTCGGAGGTGGGGGGAAGACGCCGCAGAGACGACGACACGGATCGAGAGACGCCAGCACCATCGCCTCCCCGATATCTGCCTCTCCACACAGAGCACGGTTCTGACTACACACCCACACCATGAACGTCAATGTTTTAAACAAATTGTCCATTTTGTGAGGCATCCCTAACTAGCTAGTTAGTAACTGCAAGCGTGAGGTAATTTGTTCTCGCTCGCTGGTTACCCTTGGAAACCCGCATTGTTCACGATCAACGAGGTTAGTTTTATATCGTTCTAGGCTACCGTATGGATTTTAATGTTATCGTAGTTAATTTATATTGGCATTTTCATACAACACGATTATTCATCGATGACTCTCACGCACGATATAATTTCACGTGTTTATAAATCGCCTCACGTGACCCCCTGGGACATTGCCACGTACTCCCAGGTGTCCGCGTACCCCGGATTTAGAACCACTGCATAAACTATGGGGACGTCCATAAATGACGTCACTCACCTAGGGGGGGGGGGGGGGTCAGACATTTGTGACGATGTGACGAGGGGGAGGTTTTAGAAATGTGACGTCACATCAAAATGCGCAACTTTAAATATAGACAATACGTTCTACTTAATTAAATATACTTTTTAATAAATGTTTTCGCCGATAACATCAGAGTGCAGCGCCACATTAAATGCGCACTACAATGACAATAGTTTACAGCGATTTGAAGCATGTTTTATTTTTTAGGGGGGGGGGGGGGCAGAGGTTTGTGACGTCATATTTGAGGGGGGGTCTGACTTTTTGTGACGCCGTGTGACGAGGGGGGGGGGTCAAAAATCGTTCAAAATCGCGTGACGTCATTTATGGACGTCCCCTTTCAGAGTATTCCTTACACGACCGATCATCTGTGCTTCTGCGGCCGTCTGGAACGCTCTTCCTTCCGATATTAGGAAGCCACTGGAGCTATACACTTTTAAATCATCATGTAGATTGAAAACTAATTTCTTTACAACTGCTTTTTGTGTTTCGTTTGTTGTCCTTCCTCCGATTAGCACGGTTGGCCTCACTTAGTCCATGAGTCGTGAGCCCAAATGTTGGCCATCGTGATTTTGACGAGGGTCTGGATGCCTCGAGGTGGAGTGCGGAACAATTCCCCCTCTCTGCGCTTCCACTTCGTGTTCAAAACCCCATCTCCCAACATCGCCAGGAGAGAGCGAGAGAGAGAGAGAGAGGGTGATATCTTCACTCGCTCTGTGGGTTCTTCGTTTCGATCCCCTACAGACATCGTTTGCTGGTGACATCAGGCTGCTCACATTCAGAGCCACGGCACCTGCACACAGGGCCGTCCATGGGGGAGGGGGTGCAGGGCCCGGGGCAAATCTCACTGTGTGGGGCCCATCGACGCCTTAAAACTACATCTGAAACCGTGACGTCGAAGAGCGGGGCCCTCCCAAAGCGTGGGGCCCGGGGCGGTCGCTCCGATTCGTTAGGAAGAGCGTTTCAGACGGCCGCAGAAGCGCATCTGAATGCACGCACGATGCAGGGACCGTCTCTGTTGATGCTACTCCTCTAAGCTACTTGTATCGCCATGGCCAGTCGGCTACCCAAACAAGAAAGGAACACGCAGCTCCTACAGAGAGGCCGTGGATGCAAATCATAAACAAAAAGAGCTGATGTGAGCACACTGGGGGATAATAAACACCGATTCTGAACATCAAGAATAACTTTTGTTATTTTAAACAGGCAGATGGTGCGTAAGAGATATTTGCATAAAATAACATAGCTCGGTTATGCACGCAATTGCTGCAATGGGACATGGTGATGATGATGGCGATGATGATGAAGATCCACTTTGCCACTGAAAAGAAAATGTGAGTAGGGGTCACAGATTTCCATCACAAACCGACTCACCCTGCACCCAGACAATTACGATCTTCAAGCGACGCTGGTACATCACTCAGTCTACAAACGCACTCAGAAGCTCTTGTGAAAGGAGCTGAGATATTTAGATTAACTTTTAGTTGAGTTGTATTTATATATGTTAACGAGTGTTTGTAAATGTAATTGAAGACAAGGTGATAATGGAGCAGCTACCAATGGCGAACCAAGTGAAGGTGACTGAACGCTGTGTTGTTACCCAGGCACGTGTTAGATGTAATGCTCTGACGTCACGGTGTTAGATGTAATACTTCGACGTCACGGTGTTAGATGTAATACTACGACGTCACGGTGTTAGATGTAATGCTCTGACGTCACGGTGTTAGATGTAATGCTCTGACGTCACGGTGTTAGATGTAATGCTCTGACGTCACGGTGTTAAATGTATTACTTCGACGCCACGGTGTTCGATGTAATGCTCTGACGTCACGGTGTTAGATGTAATGCTCTGACGTCACGGTGTTAGATTTAATACTTCGACGTCACGGTGTTCGATGTAATGCTCTAACGTCACAATGTTAGATGTAATGCTCTGATGTCACGGTGTTAGATGTAATACTCTGACGTCACGGTGTTAGATGTAATACTCTGACGTCACGGTGTTGGATGTAATGAGTCGACGTCACGGTGTTGGATGTAATGCTTCCTGTTTAGTTTGAAGACTCAGAGGGCCTCGTACGGACTGAATGGCTCGTCTGCAGTGCCGGATTCTTCCAGTAGCACAAGTAACTACATATGTAGTACTACTACATATGTAGTAACTACTACATATATACTACACATGTAGTATATATACATATCAGTGATGTGCAGTGAGGTCAATGGCTGGGGAGGTACTGGGCTCGTGTCAGAGCCAGATTCACACACTGAGGGAAGCGTGGCCTCACGGAGGGGGCGTGGCCTCACAGAGGGGGCGTGGCCTCACAGAGGGGGCGTGTCCTCACTGCTGTGGTTGTCCCACCTGATGACGATAACTTGTGTTGCGATCGAAATGTCGTGATCTATTATTTGTCTACCTATGTGACTTTACCAAAAGAACCAAAGAGTATGAGGGGGAGTGTTAGACACGCCCCCCTCAGTGAGGCAGATGTGATAGCTGCCTCCTCTGGTGCTTTTTTGTTGCAGTTTCATGACGAGACCAGCGAGCCTAAATATATTTATACATACAAATTAAGTTGCCTCTGTGGTAGCAGTTACATTGGAGAAACCAAACGACATGTCTCGGACCGCATCCGTGAACATAAAGCAGACTTGACACACGGTAGGACAAAAACCTCAGCCGTGGCAGATCACTGTTACAATTCAGTGTGCTCACATGATATTGACTTCTCCAAGACAGGTTCTCTGCAAGCCATCTGGCTACCATGAGAGATTCGTTCATGAGGCGATCCACATATACAAACACAGAGACAATTTCAACCGAGAAGATGGATTCTGGCTTAGCAATCATTGGAAGGATGTAATAAACCATTTCGGATCTTAACTTATTGTGTTCACGTTTACGGTGACTTTCAGACCGCGTTCCACTCACTGGCATTGTATTCTCCGCAGGGAATGGATTCTTTGCTCCGCTGCAAGTTTCCTTTCACTACTCTCCCATTGACATATTTCGGTGCTTCCTCTTAGTATCTTTCACACGACGGTCAATGGTACAGTGTATAATAACAAATAGTATAAAATTTATATGCTTAATACAATGTACAAATTAATTTATAGTATCGTAATTGTATAGTGAATATACAGCAGTGTGATATACATTAGGGTGGGTAGAATAATACATAGTGTAATATTACAATGTATAAGGTTTATAGCAATACAGTATATAATTTAATGTTGGGTTTGTCTATGGCAGTATATAGTACGGTGTAGACTCGTGTGATGTAAGAGAATAAAGTTTAGATGGAAGCATATAATATTTTTTACGACGTAGAATTGTAATGTATTACTTACTGTTAGTAATTCAGCTTATTGTAGAGTATATTTAGTATACTGATGATACTATGTAGTTTATACTTTAGTTGTTTATGTGGTGGTTTTAGTTACTGCAGCTACATACTATTATCACTCCTTCCCTTTATTAATGCTACCCCTACCCCCTCCCTTTGATGCTGCTAATCCTGCATAATGCACGGGCATAAGTAGTACTAATCACATACCTGCATTTCCCATATCCCCTCCCTTTGATGCTGCTAATCCTGCATAATGCACGGGCGGGCATAAGTAGTACTAATCACATACCTGCATTTCCCATATCCCCTCCCTTTGATGCTGCTAATCCTGCATAATGCACGGGCATAAGTAGTACTAATCACATACCCGCATTTCCCATAAATATGCTGAATTCCTCTCGATATGCAAATTATTTTGTCAAGGCGCCCTTTCCCCCCCCCGTCCAACCCAGCTTAAATATATGCTCCAAGTATGGTGCTGTTTCATTCAGACGCTGTCGCCTCGACAGACCTGGTTTTCACCTGGGGACGGCTGCTTGCGTTGTGGCCGAAACGTCGTGAGAATTATTTTATTATGTTTTATTTTTATTATTTTGTTACTTCCCTTCTACGTGACTTTACCGAAAGAACCAAGAAGATGTATAAAGTCACGTAGAAGGGAAATAATACAATAATAAAAATAAAACAATACAATAATTCTCACGAATTATTTATGGTCTTCACCTGAGGATGGCTGCTTGCGTTGTGGCCGAAACGTCGTAAGAATGATTTTATTTTGTTCTATTTTTATTATTTTGTTACTTCCCTTCTACGTGACTTTACCGAAAGAACCAAGAAGATGTATAAAGTCACGTAGAAGGGAAGTAATACAATAATAAAAATAAAACATAATAAAATAATTCTCACGAATTATTTATGGTCTTCACCTGAGGATGGCTGCTTGCGTTGTGGCCGAAACGTCGTAAGAATTATTTTATTATGTTTTATTTTTCTTATTTTGTTACTTCCCTTCTACGTGACTTTACCGAAAGAACCAAGAAGATGAATCCCTGCAGTCACAAAAGCTTTAAATCGAAAATATCTTTATACACATACGTGAAATAAGTTACCTGGAGTATGGAAGGCGAGGACATGAAATGAAGGGGTCTACAAACATCACATTGGTGACATACTGAAATAGTAACAGGCACGCGCTTATTGCCCGCGCTCCATCCAGTTACTGAGGGGTTGCGCAATCAGGGGAGGCTGAGCTCATCGCTGCCTCACCTCTCGTCTCTTCCTGTATATGCAGCGGAGCTCCGCAAGTTTGACGATTTTGACTATAACAATGATTGGAATCATACAGAAATTACATTTATAACACAGATCAGTGGGAAAATCTTAATATTTATCTCATTTGATTATTCTTTTTTTTTACTTTTCATAACAGCTATTTTCATTGGAGTATGGCAGGTGAGTTTCTGCCTCCCCTGACCGCACGTCCCTGCTACATATGGAGTAGCAACTACATATGGAATAGCTACGGGCCCTACACTTTCAAGGGCCCACGCTAAAAGCTTTCAAGCTATCAATTCCGGTTCAGTGATTCTGCACTTGCTCTATTACTATAGTACTATACTGGTATTCAACTTTTATGAACGATTGGGTGTTTATGGTTAGCGATTTGTCGTATTATTTGGCTGTATAGCAAATGAAAAAATACAATTTACTATGCAAGTATAAAAAGGTTTGTGTATTAATATTTTCGCGTGTGTTTTTATTTAGGGCCTCTTAATAACATTCTACAGGCCCCGCACGAGCTTAATCCTGCACTGGCTCGCCTGGTGTACAGGAGGTCGTGGGATCGATCCCAACCCTGTCACCTGTATATTTTGAGTTTGTGTGTGTTTCTCTCTTACCCGTGGTCGCGTGGATTTTTCTCCGGGTCCTCCACATTTAGAAACACGCTTTTCGAGTATGTGGCTGCTCTACATTTCCACACGATAAGCCACTTCCTTGAGCTATCGTGTGCGGCCAGGTCAATATATAGCTCAGTGGGCCTCACCTGGTAAAATAATAAAACTGTTTTAGTAAAATACTTTAGTTTAAATTGCTTCACGTCCCGTGCCAAATACTTGTGGATATTCCTCAGCATTCGTGCACCGAGTAATGACTGTAATATCGCTTCCGTGGAATGTAGGGTGGCAGGGTGGCGCAGTGGTAACAACTCTCGCCTGATGTCAAGAAGCGCTGGGTGCGATTCCCAACCTAGGCGCCTCTCTGCGTGACGCTTGCATGTTCTCCTGTTAGACATGGGCTCCCTCCGGGTTCTCTGGTTATCTCCCATAGCTAGCAACGCACACACGCACGCATT
This sequence comes from Lampetra fluviatilis, assembly GCF_964198595.1. Taxonomy (NCBI): domain Eukaryota; kingdom Metazoa; phylum Chordata; class Hyperoartia; order Petromyzontiformes; family Petromyzontidae; genus Lampetra; species Lampetra fluviatilis. The sequence goes on from NC_136315.1 coordinate 10,630,941, forward strand.
CGCCAAACACCCCAATGGCTCAAACAACACCTGCAGATTGATTATTAGAAAATTAGCACGATTGGCTACGTACGGTGCGAAAAAAGTGCAACATACATAAATACTATCAAGAATGAATGCTACTGCAACAACTTGGCAAAACCAGTGGAGTAGTGACGACACTATCAGCTGAAGGCAATCGGTAAGGTGGGGCCCCAATATTTGATTTGTCTCGCACGGTCACACCCAGGTTATTATATATCACGGCTCATCTTGCCTAATCACGTCGTTACATACGCTTTTGTTCTTTTTACACTGTTGTTGAAAACAAATCTCATGGTGGTTGTCAAGGGTGCCCCGACTTTTCGCTTTGTCCACCGTGGGGGGGGGGGTGCAATGCACCTCCTGATTCTGCCTGCTCCCACACTCGTTGCGCTGCTGGGCAGAAGCCTCCTGAAAAAGAGTCTTGAGACTCAGTGGGGCTTTCCAGAGGGAACACGCGGGACGATTAAGATTACGATGACGATCCTCAAGGCGATAGAAGGCGGTGGCAGGCTGGTTGCTGAAGCAGTAGCTCGCTCGGTACCTGCGCGTGTGCGCGCGAGAGTGAATATATTTAAAGACAAAGGCGGTTCGTGCGTGATGCTGGCCACCCACCGCCTCGTGCGCCCCTGCCGGCCTTCATGGCTGCTTCTCGCCAACAGCAACTTTCCCCAGCACAGTCTGTTAAGACTCTCCGGAGGATCTTTGTCTCGTGAATCTATTATTGACTGGCCGCTGCCCAGGTGCGGTTCGCATAGCTCATCGCTTCAATCGCGAGCGAGCTCTGCCTCGAGCTCTGCGCGGTACAGCTACAAAGGTCTCCCTGCCTTTTACTGCACCTCGATTCTTCTTTCCATTGTGGAAATGTTTTTTGTTCTTGTGGATTTAATTGTTACCGCCAGGGCTTTGTGGTGGTGACGAACTTTCCACTGGGACCGCAAAGGGCAGGCGGTTGGGCCCTTGGCGCAAGGAATGAAAGCCCTCTGTGGAGCGGTGAGTGGCCCCTGTGGAGCGGTGAGTGGCCCTCTGTGGAGCGGTGAGTGGCCCTCTGTGAAGCGGTGAGTGGCCCTCTGTGGAGCGGTGAGTGGCCCCTGTGGAGCGGTGAGTGGCCCCTGCGGAGCGGTGAGTGGCCCTCTGTGGAGCGGTGAGTGGCCTCTGTGGGGTGGTGAGTGGCCCTCTGTGGAGCGGTGAGTGGCCCCTGTGGGGCGGTGAGTGGCCCCTGTGGGGTGGTGAGTGGCCCCTGTGGGGTGGTGAGTGGCCCCTGTGGGGTCGTGAGTGGCCCCTGTGGGGTGGTGAGTGGCCCCTGTGGAGCGGTGAGTGGCCCCTGTGGGGTGGTGAGTGGCCCTCTGTGGAGCGGTGAGTGGCCTCTGTGGGGTGGTGAGTGGCCCTCTGTGGAGCGGTGAGTGGCCCCTGTGGAGCGGTGAGTGGCCTCTGTGGGGTGGTGAGTGGCCTCTGTGGGGTGGTGAGTGGCCTCTGTGGGGTGGTGAGTGGCCTCTGTGGGGTGGTGAGTGGCCTCTGTGGGGTGGTGAGTGGCCTCTGTGGGGTGGTGAGTGGCCTCTGTGGGGCGGTGAGTGGCCTCTTTGGGGTGGTGAGTGGCCCTCTGTGGGGCGGTGAGTTGCCCCTGTGGGGTGGTGAGTGGCCTCTGTGGGGTGGTGAGTGGCCTCTGTGGGGTGGTGAGTGGCCTCTGTGGGGCGGTGAGTGGCCTCTGTGGGGCGGTGAGTGGCCCCTGTGGGGTGGTGAGTGGCCCCTGTGGGGTGGTGAGTGGCCTCTGTGGGGTGGTGAGTGGCCTCTGTGGGGTGGTGAGTGGCCTCTGTGGGGCGGTGAGTGGCCCCTGTGGGGTGGTGAGTGGCCCCTGTGGGGCGGTGAGTGGCCTCTGTGGGGTGGTGAGTGGCCTCTGTGGGGTGGTGAGTGGCCCCTGTGGGGCGGTGAGTGGCCCCTGTGGGGTGGTGAGTGGCCCCTGTGGGGCGGTGCGTGGCCTCTGTGGGGTGGTGAGTGGCCTCTGTGGGGTGGTGAGTGGCCCTCTGTGGGGCGGTGAGTGGCCCCTGTGGGATGGTGAGTGGCCTCTGTGGGGCGGTGAGTGGCCCCTGTGGGCGGTGAGTGGCCTCTGTGGGGTGGTGAGTGGCCTCTGTGGGGTGGTGAGTGGCCCCTGTGGGATGGTGAGTGGCCTCTGTGGGGCGGTGAGTGGCCCCTGTGGGGCGGTGAGTGGCCCCTGTGGGATGGTGAGTGGCCCCTGTGGGGTGGTGAGTGGCCTCTGTGGGGTGGTGAGTGGCCCCTGTGGGGTGGTGAGTGGCCCCTGTGGGGTGGTGAGTGGCCTCTGTGGGGTGGTGAGTGGCCTCTGTGGGGTGGTGAGTGGCCTCTGTGGGGTGGTGAGTGGCCTCTGTGGGGTGGTGAGTGGCCTCTGTGGGGTGGTGAGTGGCCTCTGTGGGGTGGTGAGTGGCCTCTGTGGGGTGGTGAGTGGCCTCTGTGGGGTGGGGAGTGGCCCCTGTGGGGTGGTGAGTGGCCCCTGTGGGGCGGTGAGTGGCCTCTGTGGGATGGTGAGTGGCCCTCTGTGGGGCGGTGAGTGGCCCCTGTGGGGCGGTGAGTGGCCCTCCGTGGGGCGGTGAGTGGCCCCTGTGGGGTGGTGAGTGGCGCTCTGTGGGGCGGTGAGTGGCCTCTGTGGGGCGGTGAGTGGCCTCTGTGGGGTGGTGAGTGGCCCCCTGTGGGGCGGCGAGTGGCCTCTGTGGGGTGGTGAGTGGCCCTCTGTGGGGCGGTGAGTGGCCTTTGTGGGGTGGTGAGTGGCCCTCTGTGCGGCGGTGAGTGGCCCCTGTGGGGCGGTGAGTGGCCTCTGTGGGGTGGTGAGTGGCCCTCTGTGGGGCGGTGAGTGGCCTCTGTGGGGTGGTGAGTGGCCCTCTGTGGGCGGTGAGTGGCCCCTGTGGGGCGGTGAGTGGCCTCTGTGGGGCGGTGAGTGGCCTCTGTGGGGTGGTGAGTGGCCTCTGTGGGGCGGTGAGTGGCCCCTATGGGGTGGTGAGTGGCCCCTGTGCGGTGGTGAGTGGCCTCTGTGGGGTGGTGAGTGGCCCCTGTGGGGTGCTGAGTGGCCTCTGTGGGGTGGTGAGTGGCCCCTGTGGGGCGGTGAGTGGCCTCTGTGGGGTGGTGAGTGGCCCTCTGTGGGGCGGTGAGTGGCCTCTGTGGGGTGGTGAGTGGCCCTCTGTGGGGCGGTGAGTGGCCCCTGTGGGGCGGTGAGTGGCCCCTGTGGGGTGGTGAGTGGCGCTCTGTGGGGCGGTGAGTGGCCTCTGTGGGGCGGTGAGTGGCCTCTGTGGGGTGGTGAGTGGCCCCCTGTGGGGCGGCGAGTGGCCTCTGTGGGGTGGTGAGTGGCCCTCTGTGGGGCGGTGAGTGGCCTTTGTGGGGTGGTGAGTGGCCCTCTGTGGGGCGGTGAGTGGCCTCTGTGGGGTGGTGAGTGGCCCTCTGTGGGGCGGTGAGTGGCCTCTGTGGGGTGGTGAGTGGCCCTCTGTGGGCGGTGAGTGGCCCCTGTGGGGCGGTGAGTGGCCTCTGTGGGGCGGTGAGTGGCCTCTGTGGGGTGGTGAGTGGCCTCTGTGGGGTGGTGAGTGGCCCCTGTGGGGTGGTGAGTGGCCCCTGTGCGGTGGTGAGTGGCCTCTGTGGGGTGGTGAGTGGCCCCTGTGGGGTGCTGAGTGGCCTCTGTGGGGTGGTGAGTGGCCCCTGTGGGGCGGTGAGTGGCCTCTGTGGGGTGGTGAGTGGCCCTCTGTGGGGCGGTGAGTGGCCTCTGTGGGGTGGTGAGTGGCCCTCTGTGGGGCGGTGAGTGGCCCTCTGTGGGGCGGTGAGTGGCCTCTGTGGGGTGGTGAGTGGCCCTCTGTGGGGTGGTGAGTGGCCCCCTGTGGGGCGGCGAGTGGCCTCTGTGGGGTGGTGAGTGGCCTCTGTGGGGTGGTGAGTGGCCCCTGTGGGGTGGTGAGTGGCCTCTGTGGGGCGGTGAGTGGCCCTCCGTGGGGCGGTGAGTGGCCCCTGTGGGGCGGTGAGTGGCCTCTGTGGGGTGGTGAGTGGCCCTCTGTGGGGTGGTGAGTGGCCCCTGTGGGGTGGTGAGTGGCCCTCTGTGGGGTGGTGAGTGGCCCCTGTGGGGCGGTGAGTGGCCCCTGTGGGGTGGTGAGTGGCCCCCTGTGGGGCGGCGAGTGGCCTCTGTGGGGTGGTGAGTGGCCCCTATGGGGCGGTGAGTGGCCCTCTGTGGGGTGGTGAGTGATCAATACATTTGCTACGTGTAAACAATAATAACAGATTTGTAAACTAGACGATCCGGTCGGGTGGTGAAGGGCAAATTACAAGAATTGTTGGCATAACACGACGATAACACGACTATCACGGCGGCCTAACCCCACAAAAAACAAATACGGATCATCAACTTTCAAGTCACAAAGGCGGCCGGGCGTGGTCCTGGGCCACGCCATTCACATCATTGTGAGCCGCCGCGGCCTCAATAGGCGCTCGCTAATAACAGAGCTCGCTAACAACAGCACTCGTATTCCTCCCTTGCGGTCTGAAAAAAAAAAGCGGAACGTCAAATGTGGGTCGCCCATTGTAGGCGGTGGCGGGCTTCTTAACCGCCGCAACCCTGACGGCGGGGATCATCGCGGCCACGGTCGAGAGGCGGGGGTTGGTGTCGCTGTCTATTGTGGGCACACAAACACGGGGCCTGTATGCGTGGGGCAGTGCCACCCATAGACCCACCGCCCCCACCCACTCCCACGGTCACCACAACCACAACCTGTGTGTTCCTGTGTTCGCTTTCATAAGATGATTCAAAGAGCCGCGCGGCTTTAGTAGCAGATTGCGTGTCGGGTAAATGTGCGCATAGTTACACGGCAAAGACCAAGAACACCTGGATAGCCTTTAACAGACTGCTGGGGCAAGTGCTGTGAGCGAGCATCACCTATGAAGGCCCGTACGGCACACGAGCGGGTGGGTAGCCAGACCCGCGCCCGACCGGATTTTTCTCCCGAGTTAAACAGTTTACACATCTTACCAGGTACCAATTTGAGGCAGAGTCGACCTAGGGGAGGCCCAGGACCAGTTCAGATAATCGTCACTGATTTTGACCGTGAGCGCGAATCGAACACGGGCCACCGGGTATCGTAGCTCAGTGTAGTGCTAACCACTGCGCCACCGCTCCCCACACACAGACACCCACATGCACACTCGTTTACATACAGGCACTAATACACACGTGGAGGTGGTGGTCATGGGGGCGACGATAGGAGAAGATTGTGGAGGTAGTTTTGGTAGTGGTGTTTTTGATGCGCTGTGTAAACATCAGCGCTGGCGAGACAAAGGCGGCCGGGTGTGATTCTGGCCACCAACCCCGTGCCAGCCTTCATAGGTGCTCGTTAACAGCACTTGTCCCCACAAGTCTGTAAAGGCTATATGGGGCAACATTGTCTTTGTTAAGGATGTGGTGGTGGTAGTGATTTTTTTGGTGGTGGTGATATTGATGTTGCTTATCGTAATGGAAATGTTGCAATGGGGAGCGATGGCGCAGTGGTTAGCGCACTGCGCTCCAAACCCGGCGAGCCGAGTTCGAGTCCCGCTCACGGCCAACATCTGAGTGCCCCTGATAGATAAATCTCTAGCAGCACTTGCCCCACCAGTCTGTGAAGGCTACAGGGGGGTGGTGGAGGCAGCAATGGCGCTACTTTAGATGCGTTGTTGTTGTTGGTGGTGATGGTGGCGGTGCAGGTGGAGGCGGTGGTGATCCAATCTCCGACCCTCAGGAACAGTACTATTAGGTTTTTTCGGTAAAGTCACCTACGTGACTTTACCGAAAAAACCTAACGGTATGAATCCTTGCAGTCACGAACACCTCAGGAACAGGTTTGCAGATTTGCTGAGCATTTCTGTGAGGTCCTGGGGGAGGGGAAATCCCTCAGCCAGAAAAAAACATCATGGCACAAAGTGGGGATGAGCCTGCTGAGGCTGCGGTGCCTCAAATATTGGAAGAAGTCACCCCTTGTGAGTGGCTGGCTGAGGTGCCATCTGTTGAGGAAGTATTGAAGGCGATCCGGAGTCTGAGACCAGGAAAGTCACCGGGCAGAGATGATCTCCCAAGCGAAATGCTGAGGGAGGGTGGCGATTGTGCACAGACTGCCCTATATGACGTCATAACAACAGTCTGGACCACTGGACGGGTTCCGCAGGATTGCAAGGATGCCCTGGTGGTCCCCCTCTTTAAAAAGGGGGACCGCACAGACTGTAACAACTACAGGGGCATCTCACTCCTCAGTGTGCTGGGAAAGGTCCTGGCAAGGATTACTCAACATCGCCTTGCTAGGCACGCTGAGGAGAGGTATGCGGAGCCCCAATGCGGTTTCAGGAAAGGGCAGTTCTGCACAGATGCCATTTTCTGTCGGTCTGCTACAGCAGAGGTGTAGGGAATTCCAACGACCTACATCTCTGCTTTATTGACCTGGCCAAGGCCTATGATACCATCAGTAGGCCTGGGCTCTGCGTTGTTCTTCGTGCTTTCGGAGTCCCTGACCCTCTGCTCACGATCATTAAGGACCTTCATGATGGTGAGCGGGCCCGGGTAAAACTACGTGGCCGGGAGTCAGAGCCATTCCCTGTACACCTTGGGCGCGACAGGGATGTCCTCTGGCTCCGAAATTATGTAAGATCTATTTTGACCACGTAGTTCGTGAAGCCTTCAATAGCTGTACCGGGGGAATTTCCATTTGGTACATATATAATGGGAGGCTGATCGATGCCCGGGTGCGATCAAGGGATGGCTCCCTATTGGTCAAACACGTTATGTATGCCGATGATTTGGTAAAAGACTGCTCATTCAGAGGAGGAGTTGGAGACGCTGCTGCTGAGACTGGAGCGTGCCACTAAGAGGTGGGGCCTTACCATCAACCCCCTCAAAAACTAAGCACCTGCCTGGGTATTTTGTATCATCGGACACTCCACCCACACAACTCCCAATCGGTGAAGAGGCAGTTGTGGAGAGAGTGGAGAGTTTCCCATACCTTGACAGTGTGCTTATGGCCGGCTCCAGTTTAACAGCAGAGGTCTCACTCCAAATCAGTCGAGCGGCAATATCTTGTCATCGGTTGCATAACGCTGTGTGGAAGCTACCTGGTCTGTCGCTCCGCACGAAGCTTCAGGTCTTCTCGGCCACAGTCATTCCCTCCCTTCTCTACGCTTGCGAAACGTGGACCCCCCTAATGGAGCATCTTCGCCGGTTAGAAACATTTAGGCTGGTCTGCCTACGATCCATCCTGGGTTTAACCCGGCTGGTTTGTGTCAGGAGCTCACAAATCCTTGAAAGATCTGGGAAAGATCCCATTGGTGAGCTCCTCCGGCAGGCAAGGCTGCGTTGGCTGGGTCATGTAGCCCGCATGTCCAGCCACCGCATGCCTAAACGGCCTTTGTTCGGCCGGATCAAGGGGGCTAAACGGGCGCGGCACGGTCTAGAGAAGGAGTGATGTGGTACAGGAGGACGTGGAGCTGAGTGGACTTGCCGATGACTGGTACCAGCGGTGTCAAGATCGGCCTCTGTGGAGGAGGCTCGTGAAGGATGCTACTGTGCAGTTGGAGGCAGTTGCCCTCCAACAACAACGGAGGGCGGAGGAGCGACGCTCACAACAACGAGCGGAGCGCCGGGTGGCTAAAGCACAGCAAGTTGGCACAGTAGGGGGCACAGGCGGTGCATCAGTCAGTCATCTCGGTCATCTCAGTTAGTCGACCCGTGGCACCTGGGTTTGCCCCGTTACCTCCTGCCAGCGGGCGTTCGACACTTCATGTGGCCTCAAGGTGCACATGGCCTGGCACAAGCGTCGTGGTGACGTCACCGCCACTTAGTGGCGAATGGCGGTTGTTGTTGTTGTCCATGGGGTTGTTGCTGGGAATGTGAAGCAGAAATCGTTTCACGAGCCCTAGAAGAGAGCCGAGCTGGAGCCGTCTCGTGGCTCATTTCCGGGGGGCGGGGGAGGGGGAAGAGGGTAGGGGGAAGACAAAGGCGGCGAGACCCCCACGCTCTCCCCTGGCCCCACGCACGCAGCTGCAGCGGTCACCGACAGAGCCCCTCTCTCTCCCACGTGACCACCGAGTCTGAAATAGGCACGGCGCGCGAGGACGGGGCATGGTGTGGGTCAACACCACGCCCGGCCGTCTTTGTCTCCCCAGTGCTGGTACTCATTTAAGGCTAAGGCCGACCTACGGGTGGCCCTGGGTAATAGTCGCCAGGCGCACAAACACGCAACTTAACGCGTGTGTCACGACCTTAAGAATGAATATTAATCAGTGCGTCACCGCCACCCTTAATCAGTACCAGAGCTGCCTGCGTGTTCCTCGCGGAATGACTCAGGATCCGTGACCGACTCACCCGATGAACGACTGGCGTTTCTCACGATTTCTTATAAATAACAAAAACAAGAACTGAAGTCATTTCCCCTTCTCCAGGTTGGAGCTGAGCTCCCTGGCACCGAGACCCTAAATCATCGTCATCGCCTCCCCGCACGCACGGCCCTCACACATCAGCAGCCGGTTGGCTGAGCGCGCCAACACGCTGCTGCTCCGGCTGCACGTGGCTGCCTCTGTAACCCAGCACTGTGCGGGTAAACAGCCAGGGTTGGTGGATCTCACACGGATGGGGCTGTGAAACTCCCTTCCAGTGGGCAGTGAGGTGCTGCCGTACTCTGGCTCCCCAGCAGAATGTACTGCAAGTTTAACTTGTTTCGCACCGTACGGAGCCAACCGTGTTTATCGGAGGGGCAGGGGAGGAAGGAACTGCAAACAAAATTAAACGCACACAAAAATCAGTTTTAACAAAATGCGTTTGTCTGTGTATGTATGAAAAGAGCTGACGTGTTTACAAAATGAAGAATGCAATCCAGCAAAGTGTGGACTACTGTCACCTGTGCCTACGGCGATAGAGCGTTGCCCCCTCGCACGCGTTGGTTTCCTCCGGGTGCTCCGCTTTCCTCCCACACACAGACACTGCACGAATTGGCTGAAAGCATATTAATATGTAGAGAACCGCAGAGCGAGTGCCGGTAGCGCCGTTTCACCGCCTGGCACCCTTACCGTTCGTGTCTGTGGTTCCTCCATCGGCGATTGTGAGAGAGGCAATTTGCACGGAGGAGGACAGCGCTAATATAATTTATGCGAAACTAAACATTCGAGTGGATGTGTTTCGATTAGGCGCACGGGGAAACAACCAGCGCGATTCATGCTCTCAAATAGGAATCGAGTCTATTGGTTGCTCATCTCCCGACAGATCTGAGCAAAACGTGGAAACTCCACATTTGCTATTGGGGGTGGCGGGGGGGACAGAGCATATCTCAGTAGGACCACGACTGTTGTCTCCCGAGAGTCGTGGGCCGAGTTGCTGCCCCGTGCGGGTCAAGCAGAGGGCAGACGACGACGCTTGGCAGTTCGTGGCATCTCGAGGCTCCAGTCGCGTCTCAACTAAAGGTAAAGGCGCAGCCATTGCAAGTGCTCGCCAAGCCGGAGGCAGCTCGAGAGCAGGGGTAGGTGGTTGCCTACCAGAGAGAGAGAGCGACTTGTACACGGTACACAGACATCGAAGGTACACGGCAGATGACAAACACATTCTGACTTAATCAAACTAAATATGTGATGGAATAAACTGCGTTTGTTTAGTTTCTCCGCCCCGCCCCCCCGAGTATATTCTAGAGTGTAACTGTACACGTTGTTGTCACCAGAACATTGCGTCTGTAGGGTTGTTACGGGAGGGCTGTAGGTGCATGGGATCCAACGGGGAATAAACACAGTGGGCGGAGCTCCGGGAGTACACGGGGGGGGTGCCCGCAGCGACGTCCGCATCAGGCAGCCTGGGGGGTTGTGATCCTGACGGGGGGTATAAAGGGGGAGGACAGAGAGAGCTCGTGGCTGAGTCTGGGAACGAAGGAGGAAGAAGGAAGATCTGCTAGTTAGAAGCCCTGGACTCCCCTCGACGCCGCCCTTGTAAGGGCTGCGGAGGATCGAGCCAGAGGCGTGGTTCCGTGAACCAGGGTCAGTACCCTGGGACTCCGGAGACCGTAGCCCGACTCACCAGTGTCGGGCCAGTTAGCCTCCCCTAGCCCGTTAGTGGAGGACTTGGGGTTAGGTCAGGATTAGCTAGGGTGTATCCCCAGTTATCCGGGTGAGGGGGCCGCTACCCCCTCTAGTGCTGTCCTGTACCGACAACTTGTAATAAAGATACGTGTGCCTCAACCTGGGTGTCCAGCGTACTTACCGGTACTTCATCTGGTGTCAGAAGTGGGGTCGCAGACAGTGGTGGTTCCTCAAGGGACGGTGCTCGCTCACGCGACGCCGGTACCCTGCGAGGAACCTGTCGCGAACCATGTTGGCACTGCTTCCCGAATGCTCCCACATTCGGACAGCGATGAAGGGTGGCTCGACGCGCTTTGTGCGGGATCGACGGACCTGACAAATTCAGAGCGCCAACAGCTTAGAACGCTACTGAGGGAATTTTCCGACGTTTTCAGTCGGGATAAATATGATTTGGGTTGCACTCACCTGCTGCGTCACCATATTGACACGGGTGACAGCGCGCCAATTCGCCAAAATCCGTTTCGGTTAAGTCCCGCCGAAAAGGACCATGTCAAATCGGCTGTTGATGACATGTTAGCCGCCGACATCATTTCTCCCTCCACCAGCCCTTGGGGAGCACCGATCGTCCTGGTTAAAAAGCAGGACGGCTCGTTGCGGTTTTGCGTGGATTTTCGGCGCCTTAATAAAATTTCGGTTGCCGACGCATACCCGCTCCCACGGATGGACGAATCGCTGGACGCCTTGGCGGGAGCGCGATTCTTCTCCACACTAGATTTACTTTCGGGATTCTGGCAGCTTCCTCTGGACGATGATTCTAAGCCTAAAACTGCTTTCCGTACACCGCACGGCCTGTTCCAATTCAACCGGTTGCCGATGGGCTTACACTCAGCGCCGGCAACTTTCCAGCGATTGATGGAATTGGTTTTGGCTGGATTGCAATGGGAATCGTGCCTGATTTATTTGGATGACGTTATTGTCTTTGGTAAAACTTTTGATGAACATCTCCAGAGGTTGCGGGCGGTTTTCCTAAAGATGCGGGCTGCTAATTTGAAATTTAAGCCCCAGAAATGCCATTTGTTACGCGAGTCGGTGCGTTATTTGGGGCACATCGTAGGGCGCTCGGGTATTGCTACCGATCCCGCCAAAACGCAGTGTGTCAGCTCCTGGCCGACTCCCACCTCGGTGGGAGAGGTCAGGAGTTTTATTGGCTTCGCATCATATTACCGACGCTTCGTCGCTAATTTTGCAACGATTGCCAAACCCCTACACGCGTTAACATCTAAAGGGGTTCGGTTCCACTGGGGTCAGGAGGAGGAAGCTGCTTTCTGCTCCCTTCGGGACGCCCTGGTAAAGGCTCCTCCCCTGATTTACCCAGATTTTTCTAGGCCGTTTTTGCTCGACACCGACGCGAGCAACACGGGTATTGGAGGTGTGCTTTCCCAGGTGGTTGACGGCGTGGAACGGGTGGTTGCGTACGGCAGTCGGGTGTTGTCTCCAGCGGAGCAAAGATATTGTGTCACCCGTAGGGAACTGTTGGCAATTGTCTATTTCATCCAACAGTATCGCCCATATCTGTACGGTCGGCATTTCACCGTCCGCACAGATCATGCGGCACTGCAGTACGCCCTGAAGGTTCAACAGCCATCGGGACAATTGTCCCGATGGTTGGAGGTCCTCCAGGATTTCGATTTCGAAACCACCTACCGTAAGGGCGTTCGCCACACCAACGCTGACGCTCTGTCACGGATGCCAACCGCCTCCGAATGCGCATGCCTCCTGGGGTCTGGGCGTTGCAAGCCGGCAGGGGACATGATGGTTCCGGTCCTGGCGGCCGCCGCCAATGACGAAACATTGGTCACCAATGATATCGCGGAACAGGGGAAAGATTCCCTGCTTGGGTTGCCCGTTAATGAATGGGGGCGCCTCCAAATGGAGGATACCTCCCTCCTCGCGTTGCGTCGTCGCGCCGGGGAGAGGGGGCGGGGGACGGGTGAGGCCGACGCTTGGGGCATGCACGCAGGGTTGCTCATGCATTGGGACAGCAAATCCCACCGTCACCGGCTGGTGGTCCCTTCGGGATTACGGGGTAAGGTGGTGTGGGCTGCGCATGAGCGCCTCCTCCACCTGGGGATCCAGAAAACTCTCGCCTTGCTCCAGCTGAATTTTTTTTGGCCAGGCATGACAAGGGATGTCACTGATCTGTTGGCAGCATGCCCTCGGTGTGCGCAGCGCAAACCACCGGCACGGGAGTCGAACCCGCCCTTGCAGTCCATCCAGGTCTCCCGAGTAAATGAACTGGTCGCACTGGACATTCTGGGGCCATTCCCCGCCACCCCCAGGGGTAACAGATATTTGCTTACTGGGGTCGAATATTTTACGCGCTGGCCTATGGCCTGGCCCCTGCCAAATCAGTCGGCAGCAGCCATCGTCGACGCCTTTGTCCAGGGTTATGTCATGGACAAAGGTGCTCCGGAGCGGTTGCTGACCGACCAGGGTAGAAATTTTTCCGGGAAACTCCTAAAACAAGTCTGTGATCTCCTAGGAACGAAAAAAATTCGAACCTCTCCTTATCACCCGCAAACGGACGGGATGGTCGAGCGTCTGCATCGCACCATCTCGTCTATGTTGTCGCAGCAAGTCTCGGACTCACAGACTGATTGGGACTTACAAATTCAAGGGGTTCTAGCGGCATACAGATTGGCTCCCCATGCTGCGACGGGATTTTCACCATTCTTTCTTATGTATGGCCGCGAACCCGACCCACCTGTTCCGGCACAGCTGCAGATCCCCGCGCCGCTGGGTAAAATTAAATTGGATGAACACGTTAAATTTAACCTTGACAAACTGACTGAGGCGCGGGATGCTGCGAGGCTAAATTCTGACAGGCGTCAAAAGGCGAACGAGCGCCTCAGGCTGGCTCGCGCGCACGTGCTGCAGTGGAAGCCGGGGGACAGGGCATGGCTGCACTGTCCCCAGGTACCACTCGCGACCTCCTCTAAACTTGTGCGCCCGTGGCGGGGCCCCATCGAGGTTGTCGAGGTTTTGAGGCCTCAGTGCGTTCGAATCAAATGGGGCAGGCGCCGGTGGTTTGTACACCCCTCTAGGCTAAAACCGTTTGTTGCGGTGCGAGGGCCCACTCCACACGCGCGGGGCCAAGCATGTGGGGGGTCGACCGACTCGGAGGGTCCGTCGCTGCTCTCGCCTGATGTGTTGCCGGCTGTCCCACCCACAGGTGCACCGGGAATGACGGGCTCATGCCCTACAACCCACACGGGTGATGCCGACGGTCGCGCCACTTCAATCGCGACCTCATCTCGAAAGGGACAGCCGCCACCGGATGGTCCGCCGTCCGGGGTTGCCCCGTGTGACGGGCCTGCGGCAAGGACGCGAGCTAAGATGCGCAGACTCTTATAATATACAAAAATAAGAATTTTTTTTTATTTCACGTGTCATGGTTACTGTATGCTGCGTCGGTGGTGCGCTCCTGCCACATTGTGTGTGTTGTGTTGTGTGTGTGGGCGGGGTGTGTGTGTTGTGGGTGCGTTGTGTGTCGTGGGTGTGCTGTGTGTGCTGGGGGAGTTCCTGGCTAGTTGTATATACGCGCTTTTACGGATTTCGTATTTATACGGGGGGGGTGCGTCGGACATTCCCTTCGGGGGTGTGCTTGTTCTTCTTGTTGTTCTTGTTGTTGTTGTTCAATTTGCATTTTGTTGAAAAAAATGAGGCACACACGGGGTTGAGGGGTAAATGTTCCTTTATTGGAATTGTTGCAGCCGGGACGGCTGCGAGCTGTAATGGGGGGAGTGATGTAGGGTTGTTACGGGAGGGCTGTAGGTGCATGGGATCCAACGGGGAATAAACACAGTGGGCGGAGCTCCGGGAGTACACGGGGGGGGTGCCCGCAGCGACGTCCGCATCAGGCAGCCTGGGGGGTTGTGATCCTGACGGGGGGTATAAAGGGGGAGGACAGAGAGAGCTCGTGGCTGAGTCTGGGAACGAAGGAGGAAGAAGGAAGATCTGCCAGTTAGAAGCCCTGGACTCCCCTCGACGCCGCCCTTGTAAGGGCTGCGGAGGATCGAGCCAGAGGCGTGGTTCCGTGAACCAGGGTCAGTACCCTGGGACTCCGGAGACCGTAGCCCGACTCACCAGTGTCGGGCCAGTTAGCCTCCCCTAGCCCGTTAGTGGAGTACTTGGGGTTAGGTCAGGATTAGCTAGGGTGTATCCCCAGTTATCCGGGTGAGGGGGCCGCTACCCCCTCTAGTGCTGTCCTGTACCGACAACTTGTAATAAAGATACGTGTGCCTCAACCTGGGTGTCCAGCGTACTTACCGGTACTTCACGTCTATGGGGAAGTAGGGTCCGATTCACGACGAGGGTTCCAGTGACGCGTTGTAACGTCGTAAACGCGGGGACCGCCTGCACTACACTTTTGGGCTGTAAATAGCCGAACAAAGATAATTGTTTTTTTACCCTTCTATCTGGCAACAAAAACTGACACCTTTTTACAAGGAGTCATGTTTGCATAGACCGCAATACCTGCAGTCATAATACAAACAAAAAACATAACTCTGATAATGTGCACTGTCCTTGAAGTTGATTGGTCCACACCTTTATCAGAGTTATGTTTTTTGTTTGTATTATGACTGCAGGTATTGCGGTCTATGCAAACATGACTCCTTGTAAAAAGGTGTCAGTTTTTGTTGCCAGATAGAAGGGTAAAAAACCAATTATCATATTTTTACTGGCAAATGAGGTTCCCATAGTGTAGCCGAACAAAGTAAATTCAGCCTTAAAACAACACGGCTGCCCGCAAGGAGTCACCCAAAGAGCCGCATGCGACTCCTGAGCCGCAGGTTGCAATCCCTTGCTCGAGAGAAAGCTGCTCTCTCTCTCTAGAGAAAGCTCATCCTCTCTCTTCGTTTTACGATCAGAAGAAACAAGAAGATGCTCGGTGTAGTCGGCACTTTGCTTCGTTCACAATTTAGTTTTTTTTTCAATGCTTTGCTTTATGTGCCCCCCCTTTTAAATGAAAGATTTCACAAAAAACTTCACGCTCTGCTCTCCTCCTTCTTACCCTTTCCCTCTCTCTCTCTACCCCCCCTCTCTCTACCCCCCCCCTCTCTCTCTACCCCCTCTCTCCCTACTCTATGTCTATGTTCCCCCTGTAGCTCATATCTGCTCCTCTCGCTCACTTCTCTCTCTCGCGGGTATTCTGTCTCCTCTTCCACGCTGGCCAGAGTTATTGTAAGGGGAGGGTTGGAGTGGCCACACTTTCCCCCACCGCCGCACGCGACCTGCCGACCGACTACCCCGACAGAGGCGGAGGTGAGAGGGGGTTTACGAAACGTTCACAATTGTTGCAACTGCCGCGCCGGGAGAACGAGTGAGGACGACTGCGGATCGCAATTCCAGTGAAGCGCAAGAGCCATTGCACAGCAGCGGCATCCCCCACTCACAACATCTACCGCACACGGAGTTTCAGGCCTTTGGTAATCCACTGCTGGATGAAGGCCTCCCCGTGCTGCGCCGGTGAATCTGGCTTGGAGACCGCTTCAGCTGTCACGACCGTGCCGCTGACGTTACGGGAATTGAACTCGGTTCATTGCGCAATGCGATAACCACTACGCCACCACTCCCTGCCATCTCAAGGGTACAACATCACCGATTAACAATTATGCAGCATTCTGGCAACGATTAGGGTGACTTGTTTGTGCGTGCTCTGTGTGCGCGTGCCTCTGTGGAGAGCGGTGGCGCAGTGCTTGGCGCACTATACTACGAAGCCGGCGAATATGTGAAACGGCCCTGCGCCTCCCCTAGGTCAACTCAGCCTCAAATAAGTACCTGCTGTGGTGTGTAAACATCGCAATTGGGGAGACAAAGGCAGCCGGGCGTAGTGCTGGCCACCCAGCCATTTGTGTACTGTGCTGACTTTTATAAGTGCACTTGCCCCAAAGGTTCTGTTAAAAGCTATAAGTGGTTAATGCGTTCACCGTTCTCCCGTCTGATTAAAATACCGAGTCCGCTGCTATCGCTCAAGTGAAAGCAGCGCCGTGCGTGTCGCCGACACGGGGTTCTTGGGCGTTCCGTCCAGCAGTTGATAGAGCAGCCGCGGGGCGAGGCGGCGACCGGTGTTGACGCGGCGTGGCCGTGTTGTGGCGTTCGGTAACTAAGGGGGGGCCCTGTTTTGGGCTCGCCGAGCCTCGGGTCACGGGGCGAACACGGCTTCGTGCGGCCCCAAAACCGCCCCCTCAGTGCGGGGGGTGGGGGGGGGTGCAGTCGTGTGTGGTGGCGCAGAGGTGAATCTCGCTTTCTAATCTCCTAATCCATTATTGCCGCTATTTATTTCGTTTCAAAGACATCCCTCCCATCTGCAAGACGCAAACTGTAACCAGTGTCCTGCTTTGTGTTGAAGCAATACTGCACTTCCAGAAGGCCGCCTGGCTGATGGGATGTGTAAACTAAAATATATAAATCTTGACTTAAAGCTTTCGTGACTGCAGGAATTTATGTAAACATATCTAAGTTTATATTTTATATGGAGGGACAGATCCGGGGAAGAGGAGGCCTCGTGCCTGCTCATCGATCCTGTTACTTCCTCCACACTGACGCTCGTGATTGCTGTGGCAACTCAACTCAGTGCGCTATTCCGCACCACTCAGTGCCATGATTCACGATTGATTTTGTTTGTTTGTTATGGAAGACGTCAATCGGTGAATGGACTCTCCCGAGTAGGCTGATTTTATTCTACGTATTAAAAATACATTAAAAGTGTACTCTGGGCCGCAAGAAACATCCCAGAGACTTGGCAATACCCCATCCCTCTTCAAGACACGGGGGCCCCCTGACATCTGACACTTCAGCGAAAACAACTCCACTCCCCCACTCTCCGTGACAGAAAACTGACGGGGATGGGACTATGGGGGTCGCGCTGGGGATACGGGGTCATTGGTGCTGGGGGTGAATGCAGTGGTGGGGTTTATTAATTCATTTAAGGTGGGAATTCAAGGCTCGGTCCCCAGCGAAGTGAGGCCGATGGCCCATCCCGAAGAGCTGGGGACTCGTGACGCTGCCGCCGCTGCAGCTGCTGGGCTCAGTGTGGGACGAAGTCTTCGTAAGAACTGCCGAGGTCTGAGCGAAAGCCTCGCAACGGAAGCTGAACGGAATTATTAACAGAGAGTTCCCACTGTGACCGTCTTGACTGGGGAGAGAAGGTCGGCGAGATTGGGATGGACCGGCGCTAGAGGGGGACGGCGGCTGATGGTCCTTCCTACTACTAACGGTGATGGGATGGGCCCGACTTGACATTCTCTTGAGGAGATGGAGCAACGAGATCGGCTCTGCTAAAGGAGCAAGATAGCCCGTGACAGATGGCGATCAAAGATACGGCAAGGCTTTTATTCAGCGGCAGATAGAGCACGGCTAGCAGTGACGATGTCAAGACGCAGCCGCCGACACGAGTGTGAGTGGAACATTCCACACTCGTGTGGATCCGCCCGTCACTTTGGATTGCGATCGCTGTCACTTCCCATTGCCACGCTCGAGTCGCTCCCAATCGCACAGAGGTCACTCAACCCCCCCCCCCCGATTCGCTCCCACGCCGCCACTCCGCATCGCCTCACGAGCTGGATCCTCGACCACGCGCCGCGTCGCTCCCAGTGAATCGCGGAGTCAGAGGGGGCAGGGGGCGGAGGGGGGCCCGCGTCGCGGTTGCACACACGCGACGTGGGGGTCGCACGTGTGGCTGGTGGTGACGGTGGTGGTGACGGTGGTGGTGGTGGTGATGATGGGGGTGGTGATGATGGTGGTGGTGGTGACGGTGCTGGTGGTGATGGTGGTGGTGGTGATGGTGGTGGTGACGGTGCTGGTGGTGGTGATGATGGGGGTGGTGATGATGGTGGTGGTGGTGACGGTGCTGGTGGTGGTGGTGATGGTGGTGGTGACGGTGCTGGTGGTGGTGGTGATGATGGTGGTGGTGATGGTGGTGGTGATGGTGATGGTGGTGGTGACGGTGCTGGTGGTGATGGTGGTGGTGATGGTGGTGGTGATGGTGGTGGTGGTGACGGTGATGGTGGTGGTGGTGATGGTGGTGGTGACGGTGCTGGTGGTGATGGTGGTGGTGGTGATGGTGGTGGTGACGGTGCTGGTGGTGGTGATGATGGTGGTGCTGGTGACGGTGCTGGTGGTGATGATGGTAGTGGGTGGTGGTACTGGTGACGGTGCTGGTGGTGGTGATAAGTCACCGCATCGCTGCGCCTCCAACTCGGCTCGCGTCTGCGTGGAGTCGTGCATTGGGCTGGGAGCCCCGCGTCGTCACGGAGCCCCCACCCGTCCCCCCGTGGTGAGCCCCCTGACTTAGCACGCGTGTGGGCGTGTGTGCGTCTGCACGCGTGTAAAGAGTAATGGCTATTTTTGGAATTAAACGTTTAAAAAAAATGCCAGAAGTTTATGAAGTAATCTGGCATTCCTTCAGTTACTGCTTGTAAAGACATATTTATACAAGAACGATGGATATCTGAATATGTACAGGGAAAAATATTTACATATAATTCTCCACTCGCACTGCCCGAGTAATTGTGTGGGATATAACTTGAGTGAAATGTGAGTGCTTTGGTGTCAAATGTTTCCTCTATTCGAACAGCTCCGTGTGTTTCCCTCCATCTTCATCACGCAGCTGGATTCGTGCCCAAGTCCTTCTGTACAGATGCCTCCAAGTGGATGGCTGCGGACTGCCACAGCACTTCTGGGCATCTTAGGTGTGAGGTATTTTACTTCATGATTCCCCAAAGGGAATGTTTGTTTTTGTCGTCAGGCCTGGGCTTCGGGGTGGCCACGTCAGATGAGATCCTCTCCCGATCCATCGTCCAACTCAATTCCTGATTAAAATGATTCCCGACTTTTCGAGGGCATCATCCACGTGTTCCCCAGAGAGATTCGTACTCACTAACTCACGTGACGCAGACAGCATTCACTGCTGCACACGCACTACACGTCTGCACACACGTGTAACACGTGTACAACACGGAACACGTGGGTCACGTGCACACGCTGGACGCATTTAACGTACGTCGGGCGTGTGCAACGTGGACGAGTTAATTTGAATGGGGAGGAGGAAATTGGCGAACGCAAAGGACTCGGGGTTTGGGAAGCGCCGTGCTCGCCGCTTCCCAGTGGCACTCGCGGTCCCGAGCCGCTCTGAACCCCACCGGACATTCATTGCGTGCGCCCTGAGCAGTGAAGTGCGAGGCACGTTCCAATGACGTCGTCATTTGTTTGCAGTTGACGGTCTGTCACGTGTTCCGAGGTGCTTCGTCGAAATATATTGGGGTCAGAGTGTTGGAAAATTCAGGAAGCCGACAATTTGTCGGGAATGTCCTCGGCAACAGGAACATTCTTGTTTTCCTTCACGTGTCCTCCAGCGGCATCGCGATGGCGAGATGTTAACTACATCGCCTGGTATACAGGAGGTTGTGCGTTCTATGGCGTTTGCGTGTTCTCCCCGTAGTCCCCACGATTTTTTCTCCTGCTTTTCCCTCCACATTTAGAAACATGCGCTTAGAGTATTTGGCTGCTATAAATTTTCACGTGATAAGCCACTTAGTTGAGCAAATATTTGCGGCCAGCTCGCTTCTACAACAATGATATAGCTCAGTGGGCCCTTACCTGGTAGAATAAGAATTAGTTTTAGTTTACAATAGAGGTTTTTTGGTTAGATCGCGTAAGTATAAATGTGCCGAATATTTTGCCAAATCGCCCGATGATGCTGGTTGATGTAATTACCAGCGAAACGTCGTACAACTCAAATTGTAAATGTTGTGGATTTACTCTCCAACACACCGGTGGGCTGAAGTTGTAACTATTTGGCATTTTGTTTACGTGACAAATTCCTTACTAATTGGCTGTGTCGGGTGGTGGAGGGTTTCAACACATTCATACTTACGCGATCTAACCCAAAACACCTCTATTATGAATAATGTTGGTTGCGAAATCCTGCTACGTGTTAAACTAGTTTTAGTTCCATGTTCCGTGGACGTAGCGTGCGAGCGATACAGAGCGCGACGAACAGACACGTGCGAATTACATCGATAGATCGAAAACCAACCTGAGCGGAGCGAGGTCAATTTTGCGGCCACGGCTCACGTCAGTGGCAAGCGATATTTGGGGGGGGGGGGGGGTTCAGGGCCACTCCCTTCACCAACTGAACAGCGTGGTCAAGTATGGTCAAGCAGACAGGCACGGCGTGATGATGAGGCCTTCATTCGTCGATGGACTGATAAATAAAAATTGGAATCAAATTATTACGTGGATGTCATTCAAATGCGAATCGTTTCAGGACCTATATCAGGAATATATTTATCTACGGAACCCTCTTGCCAGTACTAAGATAATGAATGATAAAAAAACATCCTTAACCTATTCTGGCGTAAACACAGGAGGTGTTAATAGATTCAAACACCGACAGACACCAATGACAAGGCATCAAGACAGTTTTTTTTTTATAATTCAATATCTTGCTACTGGCAAAAGGGTCCCATACATACAAGTGGTTAACCCGAACTATTGTGAACGCTTTGGTGTTTGCATTGCCCTTGTACTGTTCGCCTTTTGGGTTTATGGTCTGCAGCACTGGTGAGTCATGAAAGTCTGCCTCTGGTGCAGGCCAGTCAATCTCAGGGACGGTGCGTACACAATAAAAGTATATTTATTTTCATTTTTTTACCCCAACGCAGACGAGATTATCACGCCTTGTAATAGGTGTGGTGTTTGAACATCTTAACACCTGTATTTATTCCAGAAAGGATAAAGGCTTATTTATCATTCAGCAATATATTTAGCTTCATGATGAGGGAACAAATCACAATACCGTGAGTCGTAACGCACATCACAGTCCACGAGTCGGGAATGATTTCCACAAACGTGAAATGATTTCCACAAAGATTGATTGTAAACGTTGGACCAACGTTGGCCCTACGTTGGCCCAACGTTGACACGACGTTGACACAACGTTCCACATTTACCGGGACATTGCTATCCCTAATTCGCATAAGCCATAACGTGCATTTACAACGTACAGCCTTGGTCAATCCACTGCTGGATGAAGGCCTCCCCACGCTTTGTCGATTATGGGAGTTGCTTGACCACACTGATGCACCACGCTGGTCAGTGCGGACCTTGTGGAGGAACCGGTTCAGATGTCTCTCGCCATCGATGTCTGCCGCGTAATTACCCCCACGAGCACTGCACCCGGCAGTTGTGGGGAGTCCGTGAGCACGAAGCAGCAGCAGCAGGAGGAGGCTGCCGCGCTCGGGGTTCTCAGAGCGGGGTTGGAAGCGCCGCATTCCTTTTGCCTGCGCGGCGGCGAGCACCACGCCCCGAGTGCCGAGAAAGGCTCCCCCATCCCCCCTCCCCCCTGCCCTCCCCTCTCTCCCCCCTGCCCTCCCCTCCCTCCCCCCTGCCCTCCCCTCCCCCCTCCCCCCCTGCCCTCCCCTCCCTCCCCCCTGCCCTCCCCTCCCTCCCCCCCTGCCCTCCCCTCCCTCCCCCCCTGCCCTCCTCTCCCTCCTCTCTCTTCTCCATCTCACCCCTTCCTCCCCTCCCTCTCCTCTCCCCCTTCTCTCCCTCCCCTCCCTCCTCCCATCCAGGTGTGAGTCTTTATTCGTGTGTAACATTGTGTGACATGTTCGAGGAGTCAGTGTTTACCGGTGGGTGTTTACCCATGGGGAAATCGCGCGGGTGTCAGTCTACCCAGGTGTGAAACGATGCAGATGTGAGACAGTCCAGGTATGAGTCTACCCAGGTGTGAGACAATGCAGGTGTGAGTCTACACAGGTGTGAGACGGCCCAGGTGTAAGACAGTGCAGGTGTGAGACAGTCCAGGTGTGAGTCTACACAGGTGCGAGTCAAATTTTCCGGCGATGGGCACACCACAGCAAGTATACGTCTCGCTGCAGCGGAGGCTACTCATTCACGTGCCAGCTACTGCACACTTTACCAGCGAGCCGAGGGATTCATTCTCTCAGATGCCAACTCGACATTGACTCGGGCACTACGACTGACCCGAGTCACAGACATACACATGTACTCGGGAGCGATTAGACGTGATGATACACAATGGTGCTACATAATGCTAACATAATGGTGCATATTTAGGTCATGTAAATATTATCCGATTGTAGACACTAAACTAAACCATAAACATTTTTTTTATTTTGCCGGGTAAGGCCCACTGAGCTATGTAGCTCTTTTTCAGAAGCGACCTGGCCACAGATGATATCTCAACGAAGCGGCTCATTACCACGTGGAACTTTATAGCAGCCAAATTATCTAAACGCGTGTTGATTATAAATGTGGAGGGAAAAACCGGTAGACCTGCAGAAAAATCCCCAGGAAGCGTTCGAGTCTCTCTATAGTCGTGTATAGTGTAGTGTATAGGAGTGCATAGTGTAGTATATAGTGTAGTAGTGTATAGTGTGGTGTATAGTAGTGTATCTATATATATAAAATCGCAAATCTGTCTGTCTGTCTGTGTGTGTGTCTATCTGTCTGTGTGTCGCCGGACCATACGCAGTTTCATTGGACGAAATGTGAGGGATTTGCGAGACACGATTGGTCCGTTTGGTTTACCACGGCGGTTGCTCCCGGCAACGGGTAGCGACGCATTCGCTGCGGGGTGGACGCCATTTTTAATTCCCGTTAAAAATATGCGCACGCATTAACACGCGACTCTGAGGTAAATTCATCAAAGTTTCACGTCCTCTTCACTCCCCCCCCACCCCAATGTGTGCAATTACTATTATAGGGTCGGTAGATAATACAATTATAGCGATTAGACAGTATTATTGTAGCGCGGGGGGGGGGGGGGGGGGTAACGGCCCCAGTACCCAGCCTCAGCCGGCTGGGTAATCTAGGCGAGGCCGGAGGCTCTGCACGGGACTAGGCCTCACCACGCCACTCTGACAGGTGAGTACTTTGTGCTATACAGTCCATAAATACTGCTATAGAGTCAGCATGTACTGCTGTAATCATAGCAGGTACCACCACAGTCAGTACGCACTGCAGTTACATTATTAAGAGTAGTTTTGAAATATTTTTAAAACCCGGGCAACGCCGGGTACTTCTGCTAGTAGTGTAGTGTATAGTAGTGTATAGCATAGTGTATAGCATAGTGTATAGTGTAGTGTATAGGAGTGTAGTGTATAGTAGTGCATAGTGTAGTATATAGTGTAGTAGTGTATAGTGTATTGTAGTGTAGTGTATAGGAGTGTAGTGTATAGGAGTACATAGTGTAGTATATAGTGTAGTAGTGTATAGTGTATTGTAGTGTAGTGTATAGTAGTGAATAGTGGTGTAGTGTATCGTGTAGTTTATAGTAGTGTATAGCGTAGTGTATAGTGTAGTGTATAGTAGTGTATAGTGTAGTCGTGTATAGTGTAGTGTATAGTAGTGTATAGTGTAGTCGTGTATAGTGTAGTGTATAGTAGTGTATAGTGTAGTGTATATGTAGTAGTGTAAATGGGCAGTCCATAAATGACGTCACGCACCTAGGGGGGGGGGGTCAGACATTTGTGACGATGTGTGACGAGGGGGGGGGGGGGGGTTTGAGAAATGTGACGTCGCGTAAAAATGCGCAACTTTAAATAAATATAGACAACACGTTCTACTTAATTAAATATACTTTTTAATAAATGTTTTCTCCTACAACATCAGAGTGCAGCGTCACATTAAATACGCACTACAATGACAAAAATCGTCCAAAATCGCGTGACGTCATTAATGGACGGCCCCATAACGTAGTGTACAGTAGTGTAGTAGTGTATAGTAGTGTAGTAGTGTAATGTATAGTAGTGTAGTCGTGTATAGTAGTGTAGTGTATAGTGTCGTGTATAGCAGTGTATAGTCTAGTGTATAGTAGTGTAGTGTATAGTGTAATGTATAGTAGTGTAGTCGTGTAGAGTAATGTAGTGCTGGAGTTTGTCGCCAGGGAAAGGGAGGTGTGGACCGCCACTACTCAACACGCTGCCGTAGTGTATAGTGTAGTGTATAGTAGTGTAGTAGTGTATAGTAGTGTATAGTGAAGTCACTACACTATACACTACTATACACTACACTATACACTACTATACACTACACAGTAGTGTATAGTATACACTACTATACACTACACTATACACTACTATACACTACACTGTGGTGTATAGTAGTGTATAGTAGTGTATAGTGTAGTGTATAGTAGTGTAGTCGTATTTAGTAGTGTATAGTGTAGTGTATAGTAGTGTAGTCGTATATAGTAGTGTATAGTGTAGTGTGTAGTGCTGAAAGGGAGGAGTGGACCGCCATTACTCAACACGCTGCTGACACCGCGACCCTCATCAGGACAAGCGGACTGAAAAACGAACGAAAGAACGAGACTTTTGCATTGCCATTTTATTATCACGTAAAAAAAAATCTGATTACCGTCCATGCTGCGAGTTTAGGGGGGGGTTGAGGAGATTATGGACAGAGGAGAGTATGGATATGCCAGCTCTTATTGCCCGTTGTAGACCGGCGGGTTCTCCACTGCCTATGATAATAGTACATTATCTATCTATCCAGCAGAGCCTCACTGAGTCACAGGCCTCTTTTTTTGGAGGGTCCTGCATTGGGTTTTTCTTTTAAGATATTTTCAAAGGCCCTACAACGATTCGCATTTGAATGACATGCATGCAATAATTGTATTACAAATTTTATTTATCAGTCCATTGACAAATCAACGCCTCACTCATCCTCACGCCATGCGTCAGTGAGGAAACCGGAGCACCCGGCGAAAACCAACCATGCGCGCGAGGGAGCAACACGCAATCCCCGTACAGATGGAAACAGATGGCGGTTAGTCGACTTGCTGTACCGCCTTCTCCTGGCGAGAACCAGGGTATGCCTCCTCCTCGACGCTCACTGGAAGGGGAGTTCCACACAACATCTGTGCGTGAACCACCAACCCTCGCTGCTGCCTCCACTGGGCTGCATTGCAGGTCACGTGCACAGCCACCAGGGGCTACGCAACGCGTTTAGAATCGTATTTGTTTGCATTTTCTATTTGCTTCATTGTTGTCCATCGTTTGTCATTCGGGTGACGCAGCTCAGTCACTCTTACGCAGTGGCGGCTCCTGCAAAATCTCTCAGGGGGGGCAAATGTCTGGATAATTGATAAGGATAAGGTCCACCCATGCAATGGATAAATTAACAGCTTAAGCATGTAAAGGCAACTTCACTTCTTTAATATTAATGAAAAATAAAGTGACTCTTACAATACATCTTGTTTGTTTCTATACTCACTATTAATATAATCCACTCAGTTTCTTTTATTAAAGATTCCACTAGGTGGCGACAAATAATATTGTTGGATGAAACGTGCTTACGTATGATGACGTAAGCACGTTAGTGCGAGCCCTCCCGGAAGCCATAGAGAATGCATTGCAGCGCCCGCCGTTCGAAAAAAAACATCTTTGAATGTAAGTCTATGGGAACACTCTGGGCGATTCTCAGCCGGAGTGAAATCGCCCAAAAAGAGGCGGTACTCCACAGAACGTGACATGACGCTGATTGGACTATATCCAGAGGCACAGTAACAACTCTGTGGTTGAATGACATTGGTGGTGCGTCGCCCAATCGCCCTAATGAAGAAACCGCCCCTGCTCTTACGAATAAGACTCCGGTATTCTGTCCTGGTCTCTCCAACTGTCGGCCGGTCGAACAAACGAAATTAACTTAGAACTCTGGGGACTCCTGCTGGAGGGGAGGTGCCAGAGACACACGGTGCCAGTCGCATCCCCTCAGGGCCGAGTGGCAGGAGACAAGTTGAGTTAGAACCAGCGGCAGTGGCAGCGGCAGCAGCAGTGGGTCTCAACCCGGGGGTGACGCGGACCCCTGGCGCCACGTGGCAATGTCCCAGGGGGGTCACGTGAGGTGATTTATAAACGCGTGGAATGTATCGCGTGCACGAGAGTCATTGGTGAATGATCACGTTGTATGAAGTCTGTCCATATAAAATAACTACGATCACATTTTAATCCATACGGTAGCCTAGAACGATATGAAATACCTTTCAAAACTCGTTGATCGTGAACAATTCGGGTTTCCAAGGGTAACCAGCGAGCGAGACCAAATTACCTCTCGCTTGCAGAGCGTCCGTTACATTTAGTATTGTTGCTTGCAGTTACTTAGCCGGTTAGGGATACCTCACAAAATTGACATTTGGTAAAAATTTTGATGTTCATTGTTCATGTATTATTCAGCCAACAGAGGTTGAGAACCACTGAGCTAAACCGACAATTCTGGTAAAATCGCCTCATGATGCTAGTTGTAATTGCCAGCGAAACGTCGTCCTCAAATTGTAAATGTGGATTTACTCTCCAACACACCGGTGGACCGAAGTAGTCACTAATCGGCACGTTTTTTTTACGTGACAAACTTTACTAATTGGCTGTGTCGGGGTGGTGGCGGGTTGACAACCCAAGGAACCTTTAATTATGAACAAAACGGGGTCACTCGCCGTCAGAGGCGAACAGAGTGCAGTACAGGGTGGTCCAGCTGTCTTGTGACCCCCACAATTTAATTATCTAAAACATCATATTGTTTTTTTTAAGTAAGGTTTATTTAAAACACAAATGAATATGCAAAGTAAAAGCAAATGTTACGGATCAATTAATTTGGGGTAAGGGGTCGTAAGGGGGGGGGGGTTAGACATTTATGACGATGTGTGACGAGGGGGGTTGAGAAATTTGACGTCACATCAAAATGCGCAACTTAAAATAAATATAGACAACACGTTCTACTTCATTAAATAGACTTTTTAACAAATGTTTTCTCCTACAACATCAGAGTGCAGCGCCACATTAAATACGCACTACAATGACAATAGTTTTAAGCGATTTGAAGCATGTTTCATTTTTTTGGGGGGCAGAGCTTTGTGACGTCATATTTGAGGGGGGTTTGACTTTTTGTGACGCCGTGTGACGAAGGGGGGGGGGGGGTCAAAAATCGTCCAAAATCGCGTGACGTCATTTATGGACAGCCCCTAACGATACATCTGGACCACCCTGTAGAATAACGCGAACGTCCAGAATAATCCCCTCCTCATTCAAGACGCAAATAACGATAATCGCACACCTCCTACTCGCTTTCACATTTCTCCTCCTCGGGGAGACCGGTCGTGAAGCCATCAACGTCGTCATAACATCGTCATGACACCATCACCCGGCCGATGCGACACATCTCCCTCACAAATTGAAATACAAGTCGCAGTGGCGCGACTGTGTAGACACGCAACCCAAACTATGGGCCATATGGTAAAGCCATCGAGACTCATAGAGACCCAAATAGACCCACGCAGATATAGAAAGACTTATAGAGATGCACAGAGATACAGAGAGACCCATAGACATACATAGACATACATAGACACATTAAAGATATGTGTGGCCATGCACCCCCAGCCATGGGCCCACATTGTATACCATTTTAGTCCGCGCTCCCTCAATGGAGGAGGAACAGCCAAACTACACACTGTAAAAAATATCCGTAATTTTACATGAGAAAATACTGTATTCGCTCACGGAAAAATTACTGTAATGAAAATTTCAACGGAATATCCGTGAAATTACGGAGTATAGTAGTGCATTGTGGGATAGCTCGAGGAGAAGGCGGGAAAGAGATTGAGAGCAAATCCATTTTCAACACGCAGCCATCTTTCTATTCCTCGGTTTTTGCTGGTAAGACTCTCTCTCTCTGGTGAAATGTAAAGGCAGATAAAACACATATACTTAAATTATCATCGACAGGACTGAATTATTTGATGTTTTTATTTATAAAAAAAAACAATTGGGAGAAAGGCCAGGATCTCAACAAAACGCAATTAAGTAGCCTACAGTTTAATAAAGTGTGATTTTAACGGGTTGCAAAGTGCTGTTCCTGGAGGGCTTAACTACCTAATTTAACTAATTATTGTGTTAATTGGACCATTTGCATTTCTCTTCTCGGTTCAGAAGGTGTTGGTCATTTTGGGAGACCTAGAACACATGCTAGACTGTGGCTGCCAGGACCAGGGTTGAGAACCACTGCTGTGGAGGTGCAGCAGTGTATACTATGATGCTGGCTTATTTAGACTTCTTTTCTAAACCATTAAAGATTAGCCATTGCACACACAATGTTCAGGTGCTCAATATGTGACTTTAGAATGCCTCAGTCACTGCTTATATAAGACACTGCAGGCAGCATAGAAATGTTCATTATGCACAGTTTTCTTGTGGATTTCCAACTTGTGGTAAAAGGTTTTCAACTTTTAATTCCTTTAATAGTCATGTTACAAGAGTTCACCATAACTTGAGAGCAGAAGCTTGTTCAAATACACGACGCAATATATCTGTGGCTCTGAAATGTTCCTGGGATTGTTGCGGTAAAGAATGTGGAACCTTTAACGAGCTTGTAGGTCACATGAATTATCATCTGCAGGAGGGCCTAGAGGTTATTTGTCCATTCGAGGGATGTGGCAGGAAATTTACATTTAAGTCATCATTTACTTCCCATATATATAGATATCACAAGGGTTGGGGCGTAACAAATATTTCTTCAGCTTATCTGAGTGATGTTGTAGAACAGCCTCATCTACATAAACAACAGCCATATTTACATATAGAACATCCCGCAGAAACTGATAACCTAGCTGAGGTAGGAGAGGAAGAACATAGCAATGGTGAGTCATTTCAAGAGACATACACTGACAGTTTAGCTCAGTTTTACTTAAGTTTACAGGCAACACATCTTGTTCCAGCTTCAACGATCACACACATGGTTAGTGAAATGAGAGCTCTCCAGGAAATACAACAGGAGTGCACAATTAACATATTAACAGAATGTCTCCATGATGCTGGTGTAACTGACCAAATTATAGAAAATGTGGGGAAAACCGTATCTGAACAAATCCCTGTACAAGCGGCACTTAATCATGGAGTTTTTAGTTCCCATCATAAGAGAGTTCAATTCTATAAAACAAAATTCAATTGTATGGAGCCGCTACAGATTTATTTGGGTAGGAATGACAAAGGTCAGCACAGGCACTTCCATTATGTTCCTTTAAAAGAAAGCTTACAGGTACTGCTTAAAGACACACACCATGAGTCAGATTTCAAATCCACTCCCTTCCAAGCTAGGTATATTGCAAGATATAAGTAATGGACATGCTGTTAAGTTCAATGAATTGTTTGCTTCTGATCCTCAGACACTCAAAAGTGTATTGTTTCAAGATGCATTTGAAGTGGTTAATCCACTCGGATCTGCAAAGCAAAAGCACAACGTCCTTGCAGTGTATTACACCCTGGGAAATTTGTATCCGCAACACCGTGCAACTGTAAATCATATACAACAACTTGCATTGTTGTGTCTGGAAAAGGACTGTAAATATTTTGGTTCTGATGTTTTTAATCGAATGGTTGATGATTTGCATGACATAGAATTGAGTGGCATATATGTAGGAAATGAAACATTTAAAGGGACTTTAGCATGCATTCTAGGGGATAATTTTGGATCCCATTACATTGGAGGGTTTACTGAAAACTTCAGCTGTTCCACACACTTCTGTAGATATTGTCTGATTGCTAAGCCTGACTTTGTTACAAACCCTCTTGCTTCTGCAGCCGAGAGGATGCCTGATAGTTACACTGGGTCTGTTCAGTATTTAGAAAACCACCCTGAGGAAACATTGCACCTGGGTATAAAATCTGACAGCATATTTAATAGATTGACATATTTCCATGTCTGTCAGCCAGGGCTGCCTCCATGTCTTGCTCATGACTTGTTTGAGGGTGTGGTTGATTATGACTTGTCACTTTGCTTACATTCTTTGGTTACTCACAGAAAGTGGTTCACATATGCATTGCTGAACAGCAGAATAAAGTTATTCCCTGGGGAGAGTGCCAACAAACCTAATGTGGTGCAGAGTAAAGGAGATAAGCTCGGGGGTCATGCAGCTGAAAACTGGTGGCTGCTCAGGTTCATGCCTATTTTACTTTGGGACAAAATCTCAGAGGCTAAGGATGAGGTATGGCAATTGTTATTGCTTCTCAGGGAAATAGTTGAATTCATTTGTGCTCCAAAAATAGCAGAATCACAGGTTGCATACATGAAGGTCATTGTGGAAGAGTACATAGAACACAGATTTGTGCTATTCCCAAACAAAAAGCTAAGGCCAAAACACCATTATCTTCTGCATTATGCAGACCTGACTCTGAAATATGGTCCACTAATTCAAACTTGGACTATGAGGTTTGAAAGTAAGCATAGCTACTTTAAGAGATGCATTCGTGCATCTAAAAACTTTAAAAAACATTACCAAGTCACTAGCTGATAGACACCAACTGCTGCAGGCTTATCAGAGTAGTGGGAGTTTTTTTTCATCCCCTGTGCAGATTACAGACTCCACAAAGTTCTATACAGAGATGCACGAGAAGTCTGTGAGGGATACAGTGGAGGACTACATGTTGTCTTCAGAGAATGCAGTAGTTACTGATAAGATTACAGTACAAGGCACTTCATATGCAAATGGTTTGCTTGTTGTACTTGATTATGATGTGGGATACTTAAGGCTGGGGCAGATAGCATGCATCATAGGAAAAAATGAAAACGAGGTGCTTTTTAAATCCTTTATATTAAGTTCACTTGCTTGCTTGCTTGCGCGCTTACGACCGTGCAAATCTTTCGGTCGTTTTTTAACCCACTTCCCGTGATCCAATCGAGCTGACATTTTGCACACAGACTCGTTGTGCGTGACAATTTATTTTCGTGAATTTTTTTTCCATAACTTGACACTTTTTAGGAAAAAAAAAATTAGATTAATTATCAATTGCTTAATGGTGGCAGGCAATCATCTGACCCATAGGTGGCAGCCATCTCAAGCCAGAGGACGAGAGGACTCTAGCCGCCACGCAAATAAAGGATTTATAGTGAAAAACTTTGTTTTTAAATCCTTTATTGTTCTCCAAGAAAAGATGGCTAACAT
The DNA here is from genome assembly GCF_964198595.1 of Lampetra fluviatilis. Taxonomy (NCBI): domain Eukaryota; kingdom Metazoa; phylum Chordata; class Hyperoartia; order Petromyzontiformes; family Petromyzontidae; genus Lampetra; species Lampetra fluviatilis. The sequence goes on from NC_136315.1 coordinate 10,662,037, forward strand.
TGTACCTGATCTTGGTGTGTATGAAGTAGAACACCTTAGCCGGAGTAAAGTAATTTGTAAAAGCTCTTCTATGATTCATGACTACATGCCTCTTACATTTTATCACAGAGGGGGGAAACTGCTTTTACCATTCAAGCACAAACCTGTAAACGATGTAAAGAGTGAAAGAGCTGCTGAAGGTGGCACTGCCATCCCTCTGTGAAGACAACTGAAAGCCTACTACAAAGGCTGCATGAGATTGGGGTAGAGTGTAAAGACGATTTAACCCTGATAAAAATAGAAGACCTGGAGGGAATTCTGAGACCAATTCAAGGTCGAAAGCTGCTTCAAGCATTCATAGCAGGTATGCTTTTTTAAAGTATTGCAATGATAAAAAGTAGCCTTTACAATTTTTTCAGATTTACTTAAATAATTTGCTCTGTTTTCGAATGAAATGGTTATGATTTCTCATATTGACACTATTAACTTCTTGGGTATAAACATTTGTTGAATGTGATGTGTGTTGTATAGGTATGCAGCGGTTCCCGCAGAAATTTGCATAGGCAAGGCGGTCTGAAACGGAAAAGCCTTCTAGAATATATATTTGGTGTATGTGGGTGTTTTATAAATATGAGGCAGAACCCCTTATGATTTCTAAAATGAATGTTTATTTTGACTTTATTTTTGCTTGTTTTAACTTCAGGACCATCAGCTGCTGTTGAATCTCCTTGCAGAGCTGGATTATGCAGATCACATGAGATGGAAACATCAGGAACCTGTGTTGGGGACGAATTTCAAATACCGTGGCACAAAATGCCACCTGCTCTGATCCAAGCTTTAACTGATCAAAAAAGGCCAACTCCACTGCTTAGAAAAAAAATGGTGAGAATAGTTGTGAATGAACTGCTAGCTGTGCAGAACAGGCCTGGCAGAACATATCTGAGGGAAGTAGCAAAGGAAATTGTACTTAAGTATCCAGCTTCATTTCGCGATGTGAGTGGAGACAATACAGTCGGATCTGGCTATGACTCTTTAATGCTATAATTGGAAAACAGAGTTGAAAATTGCAAAAGACCATTAACAGAAAGGAGTCCAACTCAAAAAGAAAGTGGAAGTGGATGGAAAAAAAATAAGTTATGTGACAGTTATGGCTGTGTCCAGTGGCAGCCTGGAGTTTTACCTGCTAATGAAACAGAGCAGAGTCAGCTAGAGAAGCAAACAGAGTTGCAGACTGCATTTTGTGAAAAGCATCTCTCTGATACCAGCGTGAAGCAGCTAATGCGTGAGACTTACTACAGTCAACGTCTATCAATTAATACACAAGCGAAATGTGTTTCTGCTTTAAAAGAAACATGGCCTTATTTATTTGAGGCATCCCACCTCTATGAGCATTTTGAAACTCTGATTGGGATTCCAATTCAAACTAAATTGGCAGAGGAGCTTTCCCAAAAAGGACCAACGATCACAAAATTCATCCAACAAGCAAAAGCAGCCCCTCCAGATCATCTGAGCACTGAAAATGATGACAACAGCAACACTGAATCACAACAATCACTGGGCCTGCTGCTTCTTTTGGCTACCTACTTAGGTGACAACCCTACAGAACTGGTCGTTCTTAAAGAGGTGAATTATATATTTTGCATTTACGAACTCATTGAATAATGTGTCAAGTTATAAAATACAATTGCCTGTTCTAAATTATAGAAGTTATTTGTTTAAATTATGTAAATTGATTTAGTGCCCAGTCTTGGACTCTACTATATTGAAAACAGAGTCAAGGCAAATTGACTAACAACTCAAGGGAAATACCACTGATTTAATTTTGCTTCATGGCCTGATCGGCCAGAATATGATAGACCTCTACAATATGCATTTGAATCAGCTACAATCATGTACATTTTTTGTATTTTTTTTTCTTAAAGAAAACTGAAACCGCCAGTTCCATAGTGAAGGGAGACCTTCCATCCACTCTATGCATTGTTGCCCTTGGTAAGTCAATTTATAGAACATTTACCTCCTCTTTCATAAAACCTGATTAGCACTAATCTTAGACCACCAATGATTTAGGTAAGTAAATAGAACTAGTGTTAATGTCTGTGACAGCCCTCCTAAGTGTTTTGCTCCAATGCAAATTGTATTTAAGTATGTATTTAACTACAAATGAACATTTACATTTTCACAATTTCAAAAAATTAAGAGGAACATCTTTTTTACTTCAGGAAATGTTTAGTTAAATTACTGTAATTTTATGACTTTTGCTTTGTAATTGTATTTTTCAGGCGAAACGGTGCTGACTGCAGGTCACTTCATGGTTGCTGTAGATCAGATCATCGTGAATGACCACCTTCATTCTCCACTGACTGCCTTGAGCTTTTTCTTTGCTACTTATTATGTATTAAATATTCAGTATCCACATACTGCAACCCTTGCACTGGAATTCATTCAAAGGTAAGATTTAGACTACTCCACATACTTTGAAATAATGTATGGATTTTGTGGGGCTTGTGGTATGCTAGTGTAGGGGTTATTACGGGAGAAACGGCGGACGAGAAACACAGGGGTGTCTGCACTCACACACACGGGTGGTCACACCGACGTCCGCATCCGTTATCCCCCACGCCCCCGGCCCTCTGAGGGGATCCCTATAAAAGGCGGGGAGCCAGAGAGCTCGAGGCCAGTTCGACACGAAGCTGACCAGTGAAGATCGAAGACTCGGAGATTAGGCCCTGGGACTCCCCTGTTTCGCTGCCCTTGTCAGGGCCGAGCTGGGTAAGCCAGCGGCGCGGACCAAGAGCTCCCGGACCTCTGCCCTTGTCAGGGCAAGGCCGGCTTAGCTGGTGCCGAGACCTGTGCTTGCCAGGGCCAGATCAGTCAGCCTCCCGTAGCCCACTAGAGGAGGACTGGGGAACAGGACAGAGGGCTTAGTACTAGGGTGGGTTCCCCATAGTACGGGTGAAGGGGCCGATACCCCTTCAACGATTGTGCCTGTCACTGAGTTAATAAACAGAGTGTGCCTCAACTCCGACCTCGTCTCCTCGAACTTACTACATCTGGCGTCAGAAGTGGTCCAAGCATGGATACGAGACGGACGGCTCGTGCCCAACACCCAGGAGAGGATGACAACGAGGGAGAGGCGGTGCAAGACGTCGCCGCCGACGTACCTGCACAACCGCTGCCGGCTCCAACACCTGCGGGATCGTTGGAGAGGCTCGGGACGTCGGCTGACGAGTTGGCGTTAGCCCACTCGCGGCTGGTGGAGCTCCTATATGCAGCGGCCGCCATGCTGGAGCAGATAACTCGCCTGGGGCCGGGAGGAGCGACGTGGCAGGAAGATGCACAACGCCCGCCAGAAACTCCCGCCTTTGCGATGGGCAGGAGGCTTGAAATTCCCGCCACGGGGACAGTAGGGGCCGAGGGAGGGGCCCCAGCTCGTCACGCGGGTGGCGGGGCCCAACCAGCGGGCGCCACGTCATCGGCGGGGGCGGGTCGCAGTGGCTGCCTATCAGGGGTTGCCACGTCACCACCAGCGGACGCCAGCACCGACCAAGCTGAAACCAGCGCGTCAGTGACGGCGCGACCTCCAGTAGGGGCCGCCATTGCTCATATTGTCCATGGACACGGTACGAGTGCTGCGAGAGGATCGGGGACGGAGCCGACATTTCAACAACGCCTGCCGGCCCTGCAGGTGTTCGTAGCAAGCGGCGGTGATTGGGGTGGGTTCCAGCGCCGGTTCCTCGCCCACCAAGAAATGGCTGGGTGGACAGACAACGAGGCGCTGTGTGCTCTCCCGGCGATGCTGGATGGCGACGCCCTGGGTACCCTCACCGCTGCACCCAAGTCGGCACGCTCCACGCTTCAGTCGGCGCTGCAGCTGCTGGCCACGGTTTATGGGCCGCCTTCCGATTGTCGCCAGCTCTTCTACGAGCGACAGAAGGGCGACAAGGAGTCACCACTTGCGTATCGCACGGCCCTGCTGTCATTGGCGAAGGAGGCCTTCCTGCGTATGGACGAAGAGGGGATCGATGCGATGGTGGCCGAGAAAATTTTGCTGCTGGCCGATGACTTGGACTTCGTCATCCTAGCACAGGATGATGTGGACATGTCGTCATTGCGGGCTGCAAGGCACATTCATGCCAATCTCATTTCCCAGCTGAGGAAGGCTAACAAGACAGCTGCGAGACACACTGTGGCGGCGACCACTTCCGAATCTGAGGGAGCCTTCGCTGCCGACCGTTCTGCGGGATGGCGATCTGGCGAGCGACCGGCTCGGGACGTACCGAGCCACCGAGAGCAGCCCAAGTCTTCGGGAGCGCTCGTCGCGTGCTACAATTGTGGCCTCCGGGGCCACGTGGCGTCGGGATGCCGGGCTCCTCGACAGCGCGGAGCGAGACCTGGGACTGCGGACGGTCTTCTTCACAAGCCTTCGCAACATCCTCGGGCAAGTCGTGGCACCCCACATGTTCGGCCTGCACGCACACCCACTTCCCTCTCACATGGTCCGACACACGAGTCTCGGGGTTTGGGTGCTGGTGCGTCGGGTCGCGGCTTGTCGGGGAGGGTGCTCCAACCGGGCCAATGGTCCGAGTTGGCTCACCGGGTTGTAGCTGCGTCGGCGGGGTCGTCCGTTGTCACGGGGCATATTGACGGGGTGGAGGTACGGGTACTGGTCGATACGGGAGCTTCGGCGACTATCATTTCGGATTTGATTTATAATATCCTGCCCGTTCAGAGTCGCCCATTGCTCCCTGTCGACATACCGTTTTACGCTGCGAACGGGGGCTCGTTAGGTATTATCGGCCAAATTCGAGCGCAAATTTCTATCGGGGACATTAAACTATCTGGCCCAGTGTTCGTCTCCTCCTCGCTGGCAATTCCGTGCCTGTTGGGGACGGACTTTTTGGCCAAATTGCCCATCAAAATTTTGATTGACCAGCGATGCATCGAGCTTCCATCGGGCCGACGTATAACGTTCCTGCCTTCCACCCCTGCCTTGCATACTGCCTGTGTAACGGTACAGGCGCTCGTTGCTCGAACGGTGCGCGTACCCCCGGGGGCACAGATGCTGGTGCCCCTGTGGTTGCGTCGACCATTTGCTAAAGGGGTCTCAGGCCAGGGCATTATGCTGGGCCCGTCTAGGGCCGGGGTGAATGGGCCAGATTTGGTGACGGCCCAGACTATTGTTAAAGGGGATGCGGACCCGTTTATCGCGGTCCTAAATGTCGGAACACGGACGGCGGTGGTTTCGCAGGGAACCGTGTTCGCACATGCAGTTCCGGTACCTGCGGAGATGCCGATCATTGGCCAGGTGGCCACCGATTCTCAGTCGCGGCTGCCCTCAGACATTGACGAGGGTTGGCTCGAGGCGCTGTGTGCTGAGTCACCTGACCTGTCCGACTCACAACGTGCTAAATTGGGCACCCTTTTGCGGAAATTTTCCGACGTCTTTAGTAAACATAAATACGATATCGGATGTACCAATTTGCTGCGCCACTATATTGACACCGGTGACAACGCTCCTATCCGACAAAATCTTTTTCGGTTAAGTCCCGCCGAAAAGGATCATGTCAAATCGGCTGTAGATGACATGTTGACTTCTGACATCATTTCTCCCTCGACCAGCCCTTGGGGTGCACCCATAGTGTTGGTTAAAAAGCACGACGGGTCCCTAAGGTTCTGCGTTGATTTCCGGCGGTTAAATAAGATCTCGGTGGCCGATGCTTACCCGCTTCCTCGAATGGACGAATCGCTGGATGCCCTCGCGGGATCGCGATTCTTCTCCACTTTGGATTTACTCTCAGGATTTTGGCAACTTCCCTTGGACGACGAATCTAAGCCCAAAACAGCTTTCAGAACGCCGCACGGCCTCTTCCAATTCAATCGGTTACCCATGGGGCTCCACTCCGCTCCCGCGACGTTCCAGCGCCTGATGGAATTGGTTCTCGCTGGCTTGCAATGGGAGGTGTGTTTGATTTACCTGGACGACGTTATCGTATTCAGTAAGACGTTCGAGGAACATCTTGATAGGCTTCGGGCCGTCTTTCTCAAAATGCGCGCAGCTAATTTTAAATTCAAGCCACAAAAGTGCCATTTGCTGCGCGAATCTGTAAAATATTTGGGTCACATCGTCGGCCGGTCAGGCATCTCAACCGATCTCGCCAAAACGCGTTGTGTCAGCTCCTGGCCAACTCCCACCTCGGTGGGGGAGGTTAGAAGCTTCATCGGATTTGCTTCATATTACCGCCGGTTTGTCGCGGAGTTCGCTTCCATCGCTAAGCCATTACATGCCTTAACGGCCAAAGGGGTCAAATTTCATTGGGGACCGGAGGAGGAGGCCGCTTTTAACTCTCTTCGGGACGCCCTGGTGGGGGCCCCGCCGTTAAGCTACCCCGATTTTTCTATACCCTTCGTGCTCGACACGGACGCGAGCAACACCGGGATTGGAGGCGTGCTGTCACAAATTGTGGGTGGCGTGGAGCGCGTTGTGGCTTATGGTAGTAGAGTATTGTCTCCGGCCGAGCAGCGATACTGCGTCACCCGCCGCGAACTGTTGGCTATTGTTTTCTTTATCCAACAGTACCGGCCATATCTGTACGGCCGGCGTTTCACCGTCCGTACAGATCATGCGGCGTTGCAGTATGCCCTGCGTATTCACCAGCCATCGGGGCAGTTGTCCCGATGGCTGGAGATCATTCAGGATTTCGATTTCGAAACAACTTACCGTAAGGGGATTCGCCACACCAATGCCGATGCCCTGTCACGCCTGCCGGTCGCTTCTGATTGCACCTGTTTCTTGGGCTCGGGGCGTTGCAAATCGGCAAACGACGGCCACAATCCAGTCCTAGCGGCCGCCGTTGAGGCCCCTTCGGACGTTGACCCTATTGCGGTGGGAGGGAAGGATTCCCCATTGGGCTTGTCATGTGCGGAGTGGGGGCGCCTCCAAATGGAGGATGCTTCCCTCCTGGCGCTACGGCGTCACGCGGAAGGATCCGCTCAGGGAAAGTCGGGCGTTGACTCATAGGGGTTGTGCCAGGGCCTCCTCATGCATTGGGACGGTACGATCCGCCGCCACAGGCTGGTGGTGCCTTCTGCGTTGAGGGGTAGGGCTGTATGGGCCGCTCACGAGCGGCTCCTGCACCTGGGCACCCTCAAAACCCTTGCCATGCTCCAGCTTAATTTCTTTTGGCCGGGCATGGCAAGGGATGTGGACGATCTCTTGCAATCTTGTACCCAGTGTGCTCAACGGAAACCGCCGGCGAGGGGAGCCTGCCCACCGCTCCAGTCTATTTTGGTCACCCGGGTTAATGAGCTTGTCGCCCTCGATATTTTGGGGCCGTTTCCCTCCACGCCGAGGGGTAATAAGTACCTGCTGGTTGGCGTCGAGTATTTCACGCGATGGCCTATGGCTTGGCCCCTCGCCAACCAGTCAGCAGCGGCCGTTGCAGAGGCTTTTGTTCACGGCTATGTCCTTGACAAGGGCGCTCCGGAACGTTTGTTAACCGATCAGGGAAAGAATTTCACTAGTGCCCTTTTACACGAGGTGTGTGAGCTTCTGGGTACGAAGAAAATTCGTACTTCGCCTTACCACCCACAAACGGATGGGATGGTAGAACGCCTGCATAGGACTCTTACGTCCATGCTATCCCACCAGGTATCTGAGTCCCAAACCGACTGGGACCTTCAGATCCCTGGAGTCCTAGCAGCATACAGAATGGCTCCTCACGCGGCAACCGGATTCTCACCGTTTTTTTTAATGTATGGCCGCGAAGTTGACCCGCCTGTCGCGACTCAGCTGACGTGTACCGCGCCGCACGCTAAATCTAAGTTGGCGGACCATGTTAAGTTTAACGTCCTCCGGTTGGCTGAGGCACGGGAGGCGGCCATGCAAAACTCTGCCTCGCGCCAGAAGCAAAATGAAAAGTTGCGATCGCGCCGGTCACACACGCACGAATGGCACCCGGGTGACAGAGCGTGGCTGCACTGCCCCCAGGTGCCATTGGCCACCTCGTCTAAGTTGTTGAGGCCGTGGAGGGGCCCCGTGGAAATTGTGCAGGTTATGCGGCCGCAATGTGTACGCATTAAATGGGGGAAACGTCGGTGGTTTGTCCACCCTTCACGGTTGAAGCCGTTCTTTGCTCCACATGCTTCCTCTCATGACTATGGCCGAACATGTGGGGGGTCCACTGACTCCGGGAGGGCGGGGTCGCAGTCTGCCTCTGATCCGCTGCTAACTGTTCCATCTTCAGGGGTCCGAGGACTGATGCCCTCTCTGCCACCAGCCTCCTCAGAGGAGGTCGACGCTGGCTCGTCCAGGATGCCGGTGCGCCGCGCACCTGTACATTCACCACCTGCCGCCGACCCTACCGGGTCGGGCCTTTGTGACGGGCCCACTGCACGGACACGCGCCAGGACGTGCCGGTTATTGTAAAGTGCTTTCCGCGCGCGTTCCGCTGCTGGTGGGCTCAGTCACCTGTTTTTTTTCCTGTTGTGTGCATGGGGATGGGGAACCACGTTCGGTATATATGTTGCATTTTGGGGAAGTGGGTACGTATAGGGGACCGTCGGTTGTTGTTGTTGTTACACTTGTTCTTGTTATTATTACGGTTACGAGGCACACGCGTGTTGACTTGGGTTAATCTTTATTCTTGGGGGTTGAGGGATTGTTGCAGCCGGGACGGCTGCGAGCTGTACAGGGGGGGGGGTGATGTAGGGGTTATTACGGGAGAAACGGCGGACGAGAAACACAGGGGTGTCTGCACTCACACACACGGGTGGTCACACCGACGTCCGCATCCGTTATCCCCCACGCCCCCGGCCCTCTGAGGGGATCCCTATAAAAGGCGGGGAGCCAGAGAGCTCGAGGCCGGTTCGACACGAAGCTAACCAGTGAAGATCGAAGACTCGGAGATTAGGCCCTGGGACTCCCCTGTCTCGCTGCCCTTGTCAGGGCCGAGCTGGGTAAGCCAGCGGCGCGGACCAAGAGCTCCAGGACCTCTGCCCTTGTCAGGGCAAGGCCGGCTTAGCTGGTGCCGAGACCTGTGCTTGCCAGGGCCAGATCAGTCAGCCTCCCGTAGCCCACTAGAGGAGGACTGGGGAACAGGACAGAGGGCTTAGTACTAGGGTGGGTTCCCCATAGTACGGGTGAAGGGGCCGATACCCCTTCAATGATTGTGCCTGTCACTGAGTTAATAAACAGAGTGTGCCTCAACTCCGACCTCGTCTCCTCGAACTTACTACGCTAGTGTAACCCAATTCATTATTTTTGGTGGGTGATTTCTGCATCGGCTGTCAATAACAGGACTGGATTCTGCAATTCTGATCATTAGTATGTGCTGTGAGGACGATGCACCTATTTTGCCATTTTGTATGAATATTTAAAGTTATAAGACGAAGTAAAAATACCATCATGCAGAACACTTCCTTTATAAACGTTTTATCCAAATTATAATTAGTTTTTTTATTACTATATGTCTATTTAGGTTCAGAAATAATGTAATAGCGAGTACCTGCAAACTTATTCCACGTGCAATTAGATCTAGATTTGAAGCTTTCGTGACTGCAGGAATCCATACTCTTTGGTTCTTTCGGTCAAGTCACGTAGATAGAAAAATTAAATAAAATTAAACAAAAAATAATATTTTTTTGCTTTATTTTTCTACCTCCGTAACTTGACAGAAAGAACCAAACAGTTTGTAATTAGATGTTTTAGAGGGCTAATTAATACTTGACGTTTTGTATTTTTGATGAAGCTCTTGTCAGAATAGACCCATGCAATTATTGACAGATTGTTGCTCTTTTTTTAAATTGTCATACACTGACATATGATATACTGATAACTATGAAGTATTGAATGACTAGACAGATACTCATTTACATATGCAGTAGGTTCCAACATTATTAATTAAGTTGTTGATTGGTTCTTAGTTTATTTGGTTCAATACTGACCAGAAAATAAGCTTGTTTCTGATTTAGCTTTTTTGCTTTTCTCTCCTAAAATTTATCCTTTTATATTCTAGATGCCTTGTTGGAATTAATCCAGAAAGAGGATCAAAAAAGGAGCAGAAACGTGGAAAGAAAAGCTACAACACACACCCCCGAATCCTGAGACTCCTTTCGGATCTGAGAGACTTTGAAACCCCATGGAAGCTTTGAAGTATCTGAAAACACTTTTGAAGACATCTCAACAGCATTTAAGATTATTTTCATTCTTATTTTTCAGTTTACATTGTGTTTATCATACCGTAGGTGTATGTTTGTGTACAATATGGCTGCCATACCATGTCAGATCTTCAAACTGTTAAAAATATAATTAAACTGAAGATCTGACATGGCATGGCAGCCATATTGTACACAAACATACACATACTGTATTACAGACACAATGTAAACTGATAAAAGACAAATATATAAAAGTACTCTAAAAGTTTATTCTACCCAGTGTATTACAATCTCCATACACTGATGAACTTTTAACCACTAATGCAAAGGAAACACTGCCTCATTCCTTTTGAGTTGGGACTCCTATCTTTTTATTTGAAAAGTGTTAAAAGCAAGTTGCTGAATGCAAAAACAGATACACGAAAACTCTTCAAACTTTTGAAATGACTATCAAGAATAAATATCAAGAATTAAACGAGTTTCTTCCAGTACTTGCTGCAGTGTTTGATACTGGTGCTGGTACTGCAGCTTGGAAGCTGTAAAAACTCTTGGAAGTTATTTGCTTTTTTCTTCTTCTCATGTCTGTTCCAGATGATTGTACATTTCCTTAATATACAAAGTTTATCTGTTAAAGGCTAATGCAGAAACGTTTTTTATTGTTTTATTTTTTAAGATCGTTTTATAAAATAGGGTATAATACTTTCACAATTCCATATTTTAAAACATGTTCAAATGCATGTACTGACTATTTTCATAAGCCAATGTATGTAGATTTACAAATTAAAAAGAAAAGACAATAAAGTCTTTCACACCACAAAAGCAGTTTTTTCTTTGTTTAGTTTCTTGCCAGGAAGAGGTAATGGTGGAGAGCAGCAGACAAACTGCCCGTGTATAGGGTGAAGCATATTTCCATTTAAACGAAATCTAATTTGGGTTTGATTTGTTGTTTATAATAGACATTTTTTAATATGGAGTGTCTTTAAAAATATAGAAATTTACAGTAAGATAACACAATAAAAAAAATCGATAAAATTATAGAACATTTTACTGGCAACTTTCTGCCAGAAAAGTTACTGTTAATTTACAGATCCCATTTTTTTAGTCATGGGATATATTGGTTTTTTTTACTGAAAACAACTGTTTTTACGGAGAAATTACTGTCAAAAAACACGGATGGTATTATGTGAAAATACAGTAACTACTGTAAATTTATGTACATATTTCTGTAAAAAACTGGGATTTAATCTTCCGTATAATTACGGTAAAACTCACTGGCAACTTTTTGCCAGAAACGTTACTGTAAATTTACGGAATTATTTTTTACAGTGCACGAACTCTCTCCCCTGAAGCCCTCTCGTCGTGGCGAGCAGCAGATCTCGACAATAGAATCAAGCTCCTGGCCATTTTGCTGCTGCTGCTATATTCACGCGCAAGGATGAACGAAGCCTCCCAACTAAGCACGTGGAGCCCATGAAGTGACTATGCCACTTGAGGTTTTTTAGAGAAAACCGGCCCGTAACGCCATGGTTGTACAAGTTGTGTCTGGTTTTATTTTAAAAAATAAGGTTATCATGTGGACAAACGCGCCAGTCTATTAAGGCCCAAGACTGGAGGCCACACCCACAATTCTGGAAGCTGCCTGATGATGCTAGTTGTAACTACCAGCCAAACGGCGGACTTTCCAATCGTTAAAATGTGTGTGGATTGCTCTCCCACAACATTACCGGTGGCGCTGCCAAAGCAGCGATACGTTGGCGTCTTCGTCCACGTGATAAACTGACCAATTGGCCGCGTCGGGGAGAGGAGGGAGTACGACGCGGACATGTTTACTTCTTAAGAGATCTGACCAAAAAAATCAGCTGTGAATCCTAACGTTGGCTGCGTAAGCCCACAAGAGTTACTACATTGGTCGCGAAGCGAGGGGGCAGCTGCGCTCAGCTGCACGGATTTCACACGAGTGTCCCACAGCTGCTGTGGGCACCCCTGGCGATGATGATGTTGATATTAACATCGATCTTTAGCTCACAGTTTGCTGTACCCTATTATCCTGCAAGCCACGGTACGGCACCTCATCGACGCCAATGGAAAAGGAGATTCACGCAGCCATTTGTGCGCGATCTCCACAGTGCTTGGACTATAGGCGTGCAATCGCCACTGCAGCGCGGTGGTGTGGTGGTTAGCGCACTGCGCTATTGGATCAATCGAAATCATGGGATCGGTGGAAATCACGGGATCGGTGGAATTCAAGGTAAAAAGCTATAACCTACTGCTGTATTAGAGTCAGGATTCCGCCAATGGTTCTCGACTCGTGATGCGGACACCACCTGTTGAGTGATAAAAAACGCAAACGATGACGTCCTTACATGCTGCGCGTGTACCTGATGATTGCTAAACACGTTCTACGTGACGTACACAGCAGCTGATTAAAATTAGCATAGAGAACCTGTGCGCACGATGTAACGTGGCCCTGAATCAGATGAACAATCGGCTATCCGCGCCACGTGAGGTGTTTCGTCTGTGCGTCCTAGGGTTGGAGAAAAGTTAGGCGGTAAAAAGCCAAAAAGTGATTGACCCTTGGCAAAAACTAGCTCCTGCCATAGGAATATGGAATTTCTATCAGTTTATCGAAAATAACTACGTTCGCAAATAAGTGCAAGGATTGCAAACTTTGAAAAGTAGACGCTTCGTGCAACATGGAGAAAAATATTGCAAAATATTAATAAACACGAAGCTTGGGTTGGCGATGTTTAAGAGTTCTTGGTTTCTCCGCTCCCTTGGCAACATTGCCAGGTGCCCACAAGGTGGCGGTGACGTCGCGCTATTGTGGTTCATGCAACCCGAACCCATGGACCATGCTGAACAGTAATCCCTCGCTTAACGCGGTAGATGCGTTCCTGTTAAGTGATCACCTTAAGCGAGGAATTACTATTACGGAATCACATTTGTATAAAAAAAAATTCAGTCTGCAGCCATCCCATGGCGAGACAAAGGGCTGAGATGGGGGTACACTGCGCTTACTGTATCATTCCGTGGAATTTATCGACTGCTCAGCTGCACAACTCAAAAAAGTAGCTCGTCATTGACCGCTCATAAACCGCATTATAAGGCGTGCGTTCTGCATTATAACGGACGCGTTCTGCGATATAACAAGTGCGTTCCATGTTACCCAATGGAAGAACCGCGTTATAGCGAAAACGCGTTGTGTGAACACGCGTTAAGCGAGCGCTTACCGTACGGTGAGCCACTGTAGTCTGCGCTCCCTCAACGGAAGAGGAACGGCAAAACGACACGAACTATCTCTCCTGAAGCCCTGAAGCCATGTCGTCGTGTCGAGCAGACCTCGACATTGGAAATCTAGTTCCTGAACATATTGCCGCTCCCATACGCAATAATATGACATAGTTATAGAGATCCAAAGACACACATAAACATTCACAGAGATACAGAGACCTATAGAGATACAGTGAGCCACAGAGAGACCCGCGGAGGCCTTGTGACATGCAAAAGCCACGGTAGTGCAACTATGGCCATATAATCCAAGCTATGCGTAGTGTCGTCTGTGCGTGCGGGTGGAGCGCGTCGCACACACAGTCAGCCGGAGGCGAGATGGTCGACGGAGGCACTGATCTGCCCTTTAATTGTTGTTGCCGAGCTCACGCCTCCACTCGGGCCCCCTCTCTCTCACACACACGACCCCGCTGCCGCCGACCTGTCCCAGACACGACCCTGTCCGCGTTGCTCCGACGGCGTCGACCGGGACAGCCAACTATTGCCCGGCCGCACAATGATCGGGCGAAGTCGGCAGCGACGAGGGCGACGACGAGATGAGTTGAGTCCAACCCCAGAACCGGCAGCCCAGAGCTCTTGCTCTCCGCTGCTTTTATTCCCCTCGGCACGGCTTGGCTCCGCCCTCGCCACGCCTCCCTTCTCAAACCACAATAGGGTTCCAGGGGCCTCCCGATAAGGTCTACTGTGACCCTTGCCCCAGTTCCTAAGCCCTGTCGGCACACACACCATGTATTTACTCAGCGGCGTGTGTGCCAAGTGTCCACCTGCAGTTGCTGCTGCTGTCCAACAGTCAGCGCTATGTCACTACATCTGTACCATGCGGTAAACCACTGTAGTCTCCTTCAATGGAAGAGGAACAGTGAAACGACACGAACTCTCTCCTGAAGGCGTCTCGTATTGGCCAGCAGACATCAACATTCGCATTTAGCTACTCAGCGTTTTGCTTCTGCCATCACGCGCAAGGATGGACTACACCAGTGGTTCTCAATAATTATTGATTGCTACTGTTACCCCCCTTGTTGAATTTTGTTTCAACCGAGTACCCCCCTGCCTGACCCAACACGGTTTTAAGAAATACATATATGAATGTCAATATTTAATTTAAAAAAATCGTGAGGTTTCCTAACTGGCTAACTACAAGGGAATAAAACAAAACCAACGGACGCTCTGCAAGCGTGAGGTAATTTGTTCTCGCTCGCTTGTTACTCTTGGAAACCCGCATTGTTCACGATCGACGAGTTTAGAAAGTTAATTTATCTTTCTAGGTTACCATGTGGATTTAGATTTTTTCGTAGTTGTTTTATATTGGCAGCTTCCTACATGATTATTCACCAATGACTCCCATGCATGATATAATTTCACGCATCTATAAATCACCTCACGTACCCCCCAGAGGTCCACGTAACCCCTCGAACGACTGGAATGTCGCGCTGCAGATAGGCAGCCAGACAGACCCACGCGCCCCCCCCCCCCCCCCCAAGTTTGCTCGCTTAACGAATACTTAACAAATACTTAACAAATACCGCTTGCCGCCAATTGGCATCGCTGTGCAGGACCGCCAGGCTGATGGGATAAACACGCGCGTTTGTTTCGACCTGGATACATTGTGGTGGAGTTACGCCGATATTCGCTGTTCCGCATCATAATCGAGTGTCGGTGGTGCGTGCGTTGAGCTTGAAGCCCGCCACCGGAGTGCGATTCCCAGCCACACGGCTAACATCAGCGGCGAATTATATATCTGTAATAAAGGACTCTTTCACTGGGTCTGTCTCCGTTGTCCTTTATTGTGGTTCGTACAACTTTGCCCGCACGGCGTCTCGCTCAGTCTCCTCCGTCTCCCGCTCGGCAGCCCCACTGCTGCCGTCGCTCCTGCAGACTTGCTGCTGGCTCACTATGCAGCCCCGCTGCTGGCTCTTCCCTCAGTCTCTCTGTCCCCGACCTGCAGCCCCACGGCTGCTCTCTATGCAGCCCCGCTGCTGGCTCTCCGCCTCCTCCGTGCCCAGACACCGCTGGCCAACGGTGCCGAGTCCCGACCTGTGGCGATCACGCCACTTTCCACCTCCTGCCCTGCGTGGCCTCCTCCTGTCTTTATTCCCACTCTCCTCCAGCCCTTCCGGTTCCTGCCCTTAAACGCTCTCCTCTCCCCCCACGTGACCCAACTCCTCCCCCCTGTTACGTCATATCCGCGAGGCCGTTTACGCTCGCATTACATATCTACCGCCCCTGCATACCCCCCCATCCCCCGCTGCACCAACCTGCACGAAGCATTGTGGACAAGTATGGTCAAACAATTGAACGACTTCACTCATCCAGCGGTGACTGCACAATGGCTGTGGCGTGCCGTTATGTATCTAGTCACGTGTTCTTTACTGGTAGAGCTTTAGAGCCTCCATGGGCCGGGTTTGGTCCATGTGATGTTGTGGTCAGATGTAATAACCGATCTGCGTGTGGCTACTCCATACAACGCCTCTAAGCAGCATATACAAACTATGTGGTCGCGTGGAGTTTTCTCTGGGTCCTCCGGGTTTTCCATGTGATGAGCCACTTCCTTGAGCTATCATTTGTGGCCAGGTCGCTTCTGAAAAGAGAGCTACACAGCTCAGTGGGCCTTACCTGGCAAAGTAAAATAGTTTGAATATTTTTTCACATCTCTCCGCGTTGACTAACTTACTCCTCCAATGATCGTTAAAACACGATCCCACGTGACGACGTACGCGTGAAGAGCCCAATTTGAATCAGGATCTGCGTGCGCGTGTGTCCAAGTGTTCCACGTTACGCAAACAGCATTCATTGCTGAGCGCGTCACGTGTGACCGCTTTTAACAATCATCAGGCGTGTGCAGCGCGGAATGAGTTAATTTGAATGGAAGGGGGATTGGTAATCGCGGAGACGGAGCGTAGTGGGTTGGTCGCGAGGACTGGAGTTTGGGAAACCCCAAAACGGAGTAGAGCTGTTCTGTTCACCTGTTCACCAACAAGGGTACGTGTTGCAATGTGCGTGCGTGTCCTCTGGATTTCCCCACCACAACTCATAAACGTGTGTGCGCGCGTGGGGGGAGGTTTTCATCCAGCAGTGGATATTGCCAAAAAAAGTTGGGAGTCACCAATAATTTAATTATCCGTTTTCCAGCAGCCCGTATTCAACCAGAAAAGTGAATATCCAACCCACAAAGCCATCGCCGCACGATTTCTCCACTGGCCGTTCAATGCCCGGGTATGTATGTAGAACTTCTTTCGCACCATACGTAGTCAACCTTGCTAATCGGAGGTGCGGGGGAAGAACAAACTCGGCTGTGTTGGCTGTACACAGGCTATGTGCATGCTGTGTACAGGCTGTGTACATGCTATTTGTTGGCTGTATGTTGAACTTCTTTCTCACCGTACGCAGCCAATCATCCTAATCGGAGGTGCGAGGGGAAGAACAAACTAAACACTAAAAGACGTAATAAATAAATGAGTTTTCAATCTAGACGAGTTAAAAGTGCAGGAGCCACACTTGGTGTGCGAGTCGTGGTCACAACCTGCCCGAGTCGGTGACCCGGCGGGGCAGCGAGCGGCTCCTCGCTATTGGGGAGGTCGTGAGTTCAAATCCTGGTTCGGGGGATTGACACAGCCCATCATCCCTTCCTCCGGGGTCGATAAAATGAGTGCCACTGTACGGAAATAAACAGTGGGTGTCTGATGGATCAACTCCCCCCCCCCCCTTCTCACGGACATAGGAACGTGGAATTTCGACCACTGGCTTTAAATGTTGTAAACAAGAGATGAGCACCAATGCTCCAACGTGGCTCATGTCAGCTGCAGTCACGCTGGGGATGGCACCGAGCAACCACACTCATCATCAGCGCCCACACATCATCAGCTGCTCACACTCATTGCCAAACAGTGACCGGGGTGGGGGTTTATTCGTTATTCTTTGGGGGAAGGAAAATAAAAAAAGAGAATACATTACGAAAACAACCTTAACTTTGTCACAATAAGTCAGTATCAACACATTGTATATATATTTTAGAAAAAATAGAACAGCAATGACAATAACAACAAGCGATCGATGATGATGACGATAGTAATAATACTCGGGAGGGGAAACATTCAGGACGACGAGAGCTCCGCAGAGCTCGTAAACGGCATGCGCGGCGCGCACGGCAGACGACGCCAGCGGCAGCAGCAGGAACCTGGATTCTCAGCGCCGAGCAATGGACAGAGACGGCATCTTCTCTCCCACCTGCTGTTACGATGAGTAGTATTATTATCATCGTTACGCAAGCGGGTAAGAGAACCAACAAGTTGCTCGGCTGTTTGAGCCGAGGGCATCAGCCCCGTGCGTGGTGGGGGAGAGGTGGCTCCATGGGGGATGTTAAGGGGGGGGGAGTCGCGAGGGAGGCCACGTGTGGCTGCATGCGGTGGGCGAGGGGCGCTCCTCCAGTGCGGCGCAAAGCGAGCGTCGGCGCCAACGCCAAGCGCGCCGGTTTCAGTCGGCTCGGGCAGCCCGCGTTTGGCCCAATGCGCAGACGCGTCCCGGGCGTACGGGCGTGGCTCCCTCGCTGTGCCGCTGTCTCGCGGCTCGACTTAACCGGTTCACGGCGTTGAATTTGCCTTGCGAGCAAAACCCTAACAGCACGCGCTCCACTCGGTGACCGTTTTCTCGCTAACGAAGGAAAACAAAGATCCCCCCCCCCCATAGCCAACACAGACTGTCGGGGCAAGTGCTGTTAGCGAGCACCTCTGAAGGCCGGCACGGCACATGGCGGATTGGGTGGCCAGCACCACGCCCGGCCGCCTTTGTCTCCCTAGGGGAGGCCCATGGCCGGTTCAGATAATCGTCACTGGTGGTGGCCGAGAGCAGGAATCGAACTCGGGTGGCCGGGTTCGGAGCGTAGCGCACGTGCACACAAAACCCACACTCCCGTTTCAATAAATAGTGAAATTGTCGAGCTTGGCGAAACCGCCTCGCCAGGTGAGGCGGCTACCGAGAACCCAGGTCCGCGGCTGGGGCCGTCACGCGGCGCGCGGCGGAGGGGAGGAGGGGTTCGAGGTCGCAGGCCGTCCGAGCGCGCGCGCGACCACGGCCTCCCCCCTGAGCGCTCGTCATCGTCCATCGAAACCGCGTTGTTCTGGGAGCGAGCTCGGGATGGACGGGTGGAGGGAGACGGGAGAGCGAGAGCAGAGGTCGGATGCCGCTGCAAGAGCCTCGCGCACTCGCCGCGACGTCTTGCGCAACACCACCACCGCTACGGCCACGCTGCTGGTACTTCTGCCGCTGCACACTGGAGGGCACGGGGTGTGACCTCGTGGGTGGGGGGGGCGTCGATGAGATGCCACCTTGCTTAAAAAAATAGAACGTCGCTTCATGCCAAAGTCTAGACAGGTTTGTGTTGTTTTTTTCCAAATTATCCCATCGACGCACGATGGGAGGTGAACTCGTAGGCAAGGGGCGAATAGGTGACGTCGAAGGGACGTGGTGCTGGTTAACCCGCGTTTCCACGACACTCACGAGCTACCCCCGCATTTCCACGGGGATGGTTGGGACCACAGCCGTACGCGAAGCGTCTAGACCCAGGGCAGAGAGACGCCGGGAGAGGCGTTCGCCCCAGTTACTGGGGTCACCGCACAGCCCTCTGAAGCTGCGTTCAAACTCGGGAAATAGTTCTGACCAGGCTCGTTCCAGTGCAGACTGAGCTCGCGAGAGACACAAACAAATCCGTGTCTCGCAGAAGGAAGGCCATCTAACTCTCTGTCACCAAGGTGCACCTGCTGACCTCTTGATGGCCCGGTTAGCAGAACGAACTCAAGTCATCTGCTTTTGTTTCGGAACAGCTTTAGTTACGATCGCATGTTCAGAACAGAATCTGTGGGGGCTCAATTTTGTTGAACTTTACTCTCACGTCATCGCAGCTCTGGGTGGTGAGGGGGGGCGGCGTGCGGTGAGGTGGGGACCCACTGCGCGAGCATCCGCCTCCCCGACGCCGAGTTCGCACCGACAGCGGCGCACTGCGCTCCTCTAACACTGACGGCCAGCGACACTCGAGGGGCACACACGGCACAAATCACGGCTAACACGCACACACGCGATACGGCTACACGCGGGGTCAGCACAAACGCGGGGGGGGGGGGAGGGGCTCTACTCGGGCACTAATGCTCAGCCCGAGCTCCAAATCATGGCCTCTAACGCCATCAATTTAGTTTCGCTCGCAAGGCCAGACAAGGCTCTAATCTCGTTACGGTCCGATGCAGGCCGAGTCAGTATTGAGTCGATTTTGCTCCATTTCATCAACGGGAAAAAAAAAGTTTCCGCTTTTTGTCGATATAAATGAATTGTCAAAGTGCCCAACAAACGTTTTTAAAAAACGTTTACAATAACTACCACCCTAAAAATTTAATTTCTTATTTATAGTTCTACTGTGTGTTGAAAGCAATGTTTGCCAGCTAGTGTTAATCATGTCAAAACTATTTTAGCATAACATTAATAATCATAGTTTTAATCAGTTTCTTCACAATGTTCAGGATAGCTTAAGTTAATCTTAACATGGAATCAATAACAATCACTTTCTTTTCCTTCAAAAGCCGGTGACCGACTCGTAACTGCTATGATTCGCCAGCAGTTTTCACGCGTGTCCATCGACAGAAAGCGACGCGTTAGGATCGGGCCGCTTACGGCCACGACGCTGCCCCACGATACAAAGCGTGCTCACCAACTGGGCACGACGGACTACGTAAAAGCGTATGCTGCTTGGCAAGTGCGCCGGGCGGCACCGCTCCGGACGCATCGCCGGCGCCTCCCTCCCTAGCGGGACGAGACGACGACGGCGACGGTGTTGATGACGGCGATGGTGGCGGTGATGATGGTGGTGGTGTGATGGGGCGGCGGCACCGGTGGTGGCGGTCGTGGTGTTGGCCGTGGGGCGGGTGTTCTGTAAAACGGGGAGGATTCCGATTGACGGCGTCCAGTTCCGCTGAGGCTCGCGGCTGTAGAATACGAGATTAAAGAAATCCAAAGAAAACTTGTATAACAAGTAAAGTTTCAGCTACGGATGGGGTTTGCAGGGGGGGGGGGGAGCAGCGGACACTCTGGGGAGAAGAGCGAGTGAAGGAGGAAGGGACTGCCGCACCACGCCGTGTGAAACGCTTCACGGCCATGGAAACCAAACACGACGCGGGCTCCGTCTCCGAGCGACCCACGTGACGCCGCCTCCTCTCCCCCCTGCAATTACCAGGACGCACTTCGTGTTAGTGGCAGCAGCAGCAGCAGCAGACTGCGGGTCATGCACTGCCCTGCCACTGGTGTTCACCAGTGGCGTCACGGCGTGCAACTTCATTAGGTCAAGTGACTTGGCTTCAACACTTGGTGTTGTTTTTTTATAATTTATGTATTTTCTTAAAACAAGAAATCCACCCAAAAATCTGGGTGGAGATCCGATGGATGAATTTGCATTGTCGACCATGAACGTTTTCTCTCGACGGTTAAAACTCTCACCCGCCGTGCGTGGTTCACACGGGATAGGGGTTTTGGGGTGCAGGGAGAGGAAGGGCCGGAAAACGTAAAGGAATGTGAACCGGGCAGGAGAAAATGCCGGTCAGCCCGACCTGTGATGAAAGTCACTCCCTATTGTACACAAGAGTGAGGGAGTGTGGAGGCACAAGACGGAGAACGACGGGCGAAAAGACCGAGCCTACCGCAGAGGATTTTATTAGCGGCTCTTTCTGGTGGTAACCAGTTAGGGGAAAGTTAGGAGGAGATGGTAACGATTGACTCGAGCGCATGCGTTGTTTGCGTGGTGTTGCTGTCGTTGGCTGAGAGGTGGGTAGAACTCGGATACGCGCCCACACGCGCATACAGACACTGCGTGGTCGATGGTAAGAACACAACTCGACGCACGACGGCTCCTGGAGAGGAGTGCGCCATTGCCGCTCCCGCCACCGCTGCTAGGTGGTTGTCGCCGGCCAGGCGAGTTGGCGGGACCGCCCTCGTCACGGCCGAAGCGTGGTTAGACGGTGACAGCGCTCGTGCCCTGCTTGCCGATGAGAGCCTCGAGCAGGCGCAGCTTCGCCTTGGCGTGCTTGTACTCGGTGTACTGCTCCGCGAGCGTCGAGCGGTCCTCCTTTGCCACGTTCCTGCACGCAGCGTGGGAACCGCGGCACCGCAAGCGTTCAGTTCCAACCCACCCCGGTGAATGCCGCGCCTGCGCCGCTCACGCCGTCCTCAAGCGGCTGACAGAGATGTGTGGCGATTCGTCCCGTTGTCGACGGACGCATTCCCGCGTCGTCTCCAACAATCGGACGGAAAATAAACATTTCCCAACATATCGCTTGTGGAGGTGCATCTCTATCACTAACTGTGACCTCCCACGAGGGGGAAAGGGAGCATAAACTGGGGGCTTTGATCGAGAGCCTTGGTTGCTGTGCTGTCAGCGAGCGTCTATTAAGGCTGCATGATGCACGAAAGACGGTGGGGCCGGCACCATCCAAGCCAGACCATCTCTGTTTCCGGTAGTAATGAGCAACGCACTGTCAGTATCCACAAATTGCATCTGGCGTCCACTGCAAGCAACTTGTCATCCGGCCATCCCCGCAGCAGCGGATTTTGGATATAGCCATCGAACAATGATGGTCACTGCATCGTGCGGTTTCAGATGCGTTTCTGCGGCCGCCTGGAACACTCCTCCTTCCGATATTATGAAGCCACTGGAGCTTTGCACTTTTAAATAATGTAGATTGATAACTCATTTCTTTAAAACTGCTATTTGTATTTCATTTGTTGTCCTTCCCTCGCACCTTCGATTAGTGGATTTGGCTAAGTACGGTGCGAAAGAAGTTCAACATACATACATACTTCCTTTTACTTTACCGTAAAGGATCTCCCGACATAGGAATGTGGAATGTCCACCAGATGAGGGCATTTGCCCGAGCACGGCCGCGTGCAGGGACATACTTGGACTTGAGTGGGGCCTGCGGCGAGGCCTGCTGCCCGTACCGGCCGGTGTGCCGGTAGAACGAGTCCTCAAAGTCGCGCAGCAGCTTGCGCAGGCGGCGCTTGTCCGAGCGCGTGGTGCGGAGGTGCTCCATCAACTCCTCCCTGCGCACACAAAAAATACAAAGATCCCCCTCGTATATAGCCTCAACAGACCGTTAGCGAGGAGCGCCTATGAAGGCCGGCACGGCACACGAGGGGGCGGGTGGCCGGCATCATGCTCAGCAACCTGTCTACAGAGTGGCTGTGTTTATACATTGTGCCAGGTACTCATTTGAGGCTGAGTCGAACGAGAGGAGGCCCACGACCGGTTCATATAATTGTCACCGGTGTTGACCATGAGCGGAAATCGAACTCTGGTCGCCGGATTCGTAGCGCAGCGTGCTAACCCCCTGCACTACCGCTCTCCACACGCGCACAGATACAGCAGCACGACCGCCCCCCACATGCGGCACGCAAACGAGCGTTCCCCTGCTGCGTGTGCGCGGCTCGTACCGCGAGGCGGCGTGCAGTGTGGAGAGCGATGGGTCGGGCCGCACGCGCGCCAGCTTGCAGCTGCTGCCGCAGCTCTCCTCCAGCGGGGAAACGAAGCCGTCCGTGTCCTGCTCCTCGTCCTCCGGCAGAAGGCGGCGTGGCGCAAACGGCGGTGGCGTCGCCGACGTCACTGGAGCCACCGCCGTGGGTGCCGCCGGCGCCGGCGGCTCCTGCGCCGGGGCCGGGCGCGTCGCGCGAACTGCCTTGCCGTCGTCCTCCTCATCCGTGCCCTCCTCCTCCTCCTGTGACGCACGGTTCGTTCGTTTGTTGGCTCGTTAGGTTCACCGCCAATAGGTACAGCCGGCCGGGACGTGGTGCGGAGAGAACGCGGCAAACCGAGGAGGTGGGGGCGAGCGGTGGAGCGCTTACGATGATGGGGATGGCGCGCGCTCGCACCAGCAGCGTCTTGACGGAGCGGTAGCGGTCGTACAGTGGCTTCACCTTGTGCTTCTCCAGGCGCGTCGTCTGGAGTGGCGCACGCGCACAGAGGCAGGCAGACAAAATACGTGCTACTCCACAGCACACCAAATAACAAACCCGCAAGGTCACGCGATGGCCTGGCCTGCGAGCACACCTGAGGTGATTATTGGAATGGTTCTGTCAATGGACTATCATGCGTGTGTGTGGGTATAATCTTAAGGTAATTTATTGGGCGGGCAAGTGGACTGGCCAGGCAAGTTTGAGTCAAGTTGTGCTCTCCAAATAGTAAGCAACAACATGGGGGGATGGGATGGAATGCCTCCTGCCTTCTTTGGGGATTAAGCCTACACCAATTCACACTCAGCAGAGGAGTTTATGAACAGGTGGAGAGCCGCATCACCGCTTTACTGAACGTGGCATCTAAACGCCACCGCATCACCAAGACGCTGAGGGGAAATCAACAATTCCACTCACAGCAGCATAAGCATCCTCTGCTGGATGAACGCGAAGGTAGTTGCTGGTGAAGAAACTCCAACGGGGTTGCAATCAACTTGGCAATGAAAATTGCGGAGCGCCTCTGAATCGCATCTTTGGTTTACCGCCGCTTGAGTCTCATTAAACTATGAACGATGAAAATGTTAGTATTTTTTAATCAACCAGGTAAGGCCCATTGAGCTATTTAACCCTTTTTCAGATGCGACCTGGCCACAAATTATAGCTCAATGAAGTGGCTAATCACGTGGACATTTATTGCATGTTTTCATATGTGGAGGGAAAAACTAGAGGACCCGGAGAAAAATACATGCGACCACGAGGAGAGACATGCAAACTCCAAAATATACAGCAGGCGTCAGGATCCTGATAGAACCCACAACTTCTTGTATACCCCGTGAGAATGATTTTATTATGTTTTATTTTTATTATTTTATTTTTTCCCTTCTACGTGACTTTACCGAAATAACCAAGAAGATGAATCCCTGCAGTCACGAAAGCTTTAAATCGAAATTTCTTGTATATCCGGCAAGGAAGATAACAGCTCGCCAACGTAATGCCCCATTGCCTTTGCGTGGACCCGGCGGGCGTGAGGCGAGCAAGCTGGGTGTGGACAAAAGGCGGGAGGAGGTAGTTACCGGTCGGCCGTGAATGCTCTCGAAGTACAGCAGGCTCTTCTGGATGGCCACCTTCTCGGCTGCGATCTGCTCCCTCGTCATCTCCTGCGAGAGGCAACACGCAAAGCGCGTGTCGCTACGGAACGTCCTCCCGGCCCCAAGGGGGAGAGCCACACTGGGCCTGAGCGAGCCGTCAGCTGGATCGACGGGCACGGCTGCCCGCTGCGCAGCGCGCATCTGCTCTGGGGTTGCGGTGGCAGTGGGTGCACTGCGCTCGCATAGTGATCGCAGAAGCAGTATCATGTGTGCGTCAAAGCTCTGAATGTGTCTGTAATAAAGCCAGATATGATGAAAAAAGAAGAGGGTTTATCCTTTCTGGCAATAACACACCTTTTGCAAAACATCAAGTCTGCATTAACCACACACGCTTGTGGTAAAATATGGAAACAAACATACTCCAAGAATATATTTGAAACTAATTGGCCTACACTAGAGATAGACTTTATTATAGCCTTGTTTCACCGGTGTTAGACCAGAGAATGGCAAAAGGTGAACAGTACAATGGCGATGCAAATATCAAAGCATTAATAGCTCGCGGTGAGCACTCAGATCTATGGGACCTTTTGCCAGCATAATATTTTTTTTCATAATTTTGATACTGCCAAACATGTCCAATAGATAAAGCCACATATTGTGAAAATACAGATGAATGAAGGCCTTCAGTATGACCCCCCCCCCCCAATAGGCATTGCTGGGATGATTTTGATATTTTGACTGAGGTTTTTACTAATTAGTGGAAATGCCCTAAGGCAGCCAGGTATGCATACCGATGGCCACACCACTCCATCACCTTTTAAGCCAGCCTTAATAGGCGCTCACCATCAGCATTAGCCCCCAAAGATAAAGATCCAACGTATAGGTTCCAACAGACCGTTGGGGCAAGCACTGTTAGCTAGCACCTATGAAGGTCTGAACGTTACACGAGGGAGTGGGTGGCCAACACCACGCCCGGCCGCCTTTGACTCCCAAGTGCAGATTTTTGCACACTGCCTCAGGTAGAGTCGAACACTAGCCCCCACACTGCGTAACGCACACACACACACACACGCACTCTGTGTCGCAGTGCAAGCCATGTATTCGGGGCCAGCCGCTAACCTTGGGACTGTCCGGTCGTGCCGCTTGCTGCCTCTTCTCCTTCAGACGGAGCTCGATCGCCTCCATCGTCTGCTCCACCGTGGGCCTCTCCGCCTTAGGCTTCTCCACCGTGGGCCTGTGGGCAAGCTTGGGCTGCTCCGTGCCTCGCCGTGAGGCTTTGGGGGATCCGGCGGGGGAGCCGTCCTCCCGCACCGTCCCCTCCCGCGTGTCCGCCTCTGCCGAGGGCGCCTCCGTCGAGGGGACCTCTGACGAGGGCAGCTCCACCGTAGGGAACTCCGGGAGGAGGCTCAGCTCGCAGGGCCGGCTGGAGCCGAAGCTCCGCGGAAGGGTGTTGCTGCGCTGTCGCGTTAGGGCATCCCTGCCACTCACCGTCTCCTCCTGCGACTGCTTTAGCCTGAGCTCTGTGTTTACAAAGCAACACATGCAGGTTTACGTTGGTTAGCCGTCACCATCGTCGGCCATGATCTATCCACTGCTGGACGAAGTCATCCCCAAGTCGGTTTCGCGATGCAAGGATCCAAATCTAGCTCCTGCGAACGAGCTCCATCTCCACGGGGGGAGGGTGTAACCGCATCCGTGTTGCCTCCTTGCATCTTTTGCTCCACCAATAGTCTCGACAACCGGCCATTGTCCCTTCCTGTGGCTCGTGCTGCCCGAGCCACTTCCTCGTCTCTATTGCTCGATACGATGAGCGATGACTCATCGTATTGAGCGATGAGTCATCGTATTCTAGCCAAACATGTAAATCCCCCATGCATGTCTGTGCACTTAATGTGCTCATGAGAGTTAACTGAGGTGAACGCGATCGCTCTTGTTCATCTCACTGCTGCAATAGGTGTAATCTTCACATCTGGGATTCTAAGCTGACTGCGGTGACCTCTGTGTGTGTGTGTGCGCAGTACTGCAGGAGAAACCACGATCCCAAAGCCTCTGTCATCTCCTCGCCGGTGTTGACACTCCACTCCCCACAGTACACACCGCCCATTCGCATTCCAGCTGGGGCCCACGCAAAACACGCACGACAGGCACACCCTTGCTATTAACAAGGCACAGCCCTGCAACCGCTGGCTCACAGCACTGCTGGTAAGAAAGTCATCTGCATTAGGGAGCTCTAGATAAACTTCTCTTTAAGAGGGAAGTTTATGGCCAACTCTTCCACACCGGCCAGAAGTGGGAGTTCCCACACTTTATCCCACCGCACGCGGCCTGTCGATCGATGGAATTGAACCGGCGACCTCTGTATTGCAAGTCCGCTGTGCCGACCATTACACCACCACTGTGGCAGCATCATTTGTCACAGGAGTGTGGCGAAGGTAGAGTGATTCACCCGGTATGACTCACACACAGTGTAACTCATACTAAGCATGACTTGCACTCAGCTTGACTCTAAGCAAAGGATAAATCTGCAGGCGGTGACGCGGCGAGTGGAGACATCACCTCTGAGCTGCTTGCGCGAGCGAGCAAGGTCGTTCATCCACTTGAGAACTTCCGGGTTGGTGACTTTATCACTGTGACTCGGCTGCATCACACACAAGACCAAGGGGGTGTTGTCAATCATCATCACCGCCACCTCTTCTAGTATTCGCGAATATCACTGTGTAGGTTTCATAGCTGTGCTGCGTAGCCCTCCGCTGCATGCATGGGTTGTGCCGCATGTTGTTCGTCACGCCAAACAACCCGCAGCACAACGCGATCACAACGGGAGGGGCCCCTCGCTAACATTCCCTGCTTCACTGAACGAGGGCTCCTCGCGAGGCACGTCAGCCTCTTGCACGTGCATTAGTTTACAAGGCCGTGTAGATTTCTAAAGAAAACTAAACTTTTTTAATTATCTAAACGTTTGCCAAATTAACTCAAAACCCAAACATAATGACGGGTGTTTTATTCGTGCAGTCCATTGATGACGGGGCTTACACCAGCCACTCGCTTAATTTGAGAACCCGGTTTAACTACCGGTGGCTGAACCAAGGAGTCGAAACCAGGATGTCAGCCGTGCCAGCTCAGTTTCTGTCGCCCATCACCAGGACCGCTCGGAGGGGGCGGGGGGAAATGTAGTTCTTTGCCCGAGGCCTAACACAAAACAGGTCCTCGCAATGGTCCGGTATTTGTCAGAATTGAGCAAAGAAGCCCCATGATGTGTTCTACTCTGGACCTCTGGGGAGCCTCTGGGCGGCCCTGCCTATATCGCAGAGTTGTGTGGCGTGGCGAGAGACACGGGGAGAAGCACAGGGAGAGGCGTGGGGAGAGGTGCGGGGGGAGAGGTGCGGGGGGAGAGGTACGGGAAGAGGCGCGGGGAGAGGTGCGGGGGGAGAGGAGCGGGCCCCACCCGGTAGCGGTGCTCCTCCTGAAAGCGTTCCTCGAAGCGCCGGATCTTCTTCTTCAGGCTCTGGATTCGCTTCGAAAGCTGCGATGATGTCACCTCCTCCTTGTCGTGCTCCTCCTCGCGGGAGCCCAGCGACGATGACCTGGGCCTGCCGAGGAGGAAAAGGCCACACCCCTCGTCACCCGAGAACTCTTTGCGGCCCAGGTAGGCACATGTATCACCAGGCCACGCCGTGTGACAGGACTGGGCGTGTCACGGCCAGCACTGACACGTACCGCGTCATGTGTCGTCGTGATGTTACAATGTCCGTACACGTGACCGCTAACCTGCACCTTGTCGCCTGGTCTCACCTCCCTTTTGTTTACCTCCCTTTCATCTCACAAATCTCTTTGATCTAGTCTACAGAGCTCTTATCTACCCAAATCTTTGTCTGTCAATGTCTTGGCGAACCGTATCTCTCAGCGGACCATGGCTCGGTGGGTCACTCCCAAGACCCACACCGCAGGCCACCGGGGCAGGAGCCTGCCGTCCCGTGGCGTGTGGTTGGGCGCCTGCACTGCGCACACGCCGCACCCTTCCGATATTGTCACCAATACATTTCATAGTGACCCATTCCTTGCCATATTTAATCAATTATCTTTACGTTAAAATGTGTTCAAAATGTAAATAATATTTTTTTTATTAAATGCCTGCCCACAAGAGCCGCAGGTGACCCCTGGGCTTTACCATCGCCTCCCTAGATCTGTCGCTCCACATAAACTGGAAAGAGTATTCCTTACACGTCCCATCTGCGCTTTTGCGGCCATCTAGAACGCTCTTCTTTCCGATGTTAGGAAGCAACTGAAAACTAATTTCTTTCTAACTGCTTTTTGTGTTTAGTACGGTGCGAAATTGAACGTACATACAGAACTACATATGTCCTGGCGACCCACCCCACCCCTCACCTCATGAAGCTGGGCAAGTTGGGTGGCGACGGCGGCGCCTCGGGGTCCGTGTGGTAGCGCTGCGAGTGGCTGAAGCTGGAGCAGCGTGGCGACAGCAGCGGGTCCGCTTCGTCCGCCAGGAGGCGGCGGATGAGGCGGCCGGGCCGGGGGGAAAGGTGCGGCTCGCTCGACTCCGAACGCCAATCCCGGAACAACCGCACCGGCTCTGCCGGCACAAGGCGACAGGGGGGAAGGCACACGCATGTAGACGTGGGGTTTGGTGCCTGAACGCATCGTAGATCGTACAGAGATCATTATCCATGCTTGCCAACCAGCCCATACTGGACATGTGAAAAAGAGCTTCATGGCTCATTGGATTCCTCCAGTCTAAATAAAGATTATGATTCTGCCAATCAGCATTAGTCATTGGTGAACGCGCCTCTAGGTGTGTGACAGACGGACGGACAGACAGGTGACGCTTTTAATACGTCGGGATGTGTGCGTGTGGGAGGGAACGTGAGCAGTGGGAGACACGGGCACATGCGAGGAGGACCACAATCAAAACCCTCGCGAGCAGCTCAGCAGCCTGCTTGTGAGCTTTACTGTCTCATGCGGGCCGAAGCCCGCGGGCTAAGCAGTGTGTCGGGAGTTCCTTGTGCGCCCACCGCGCCCAGCGCACAAATAAAACACGCCGGCGTACGTACCTCCCCACTCAGTGTCTGGCGCGATGCCGGCCAGGTCCAGCAGCGGAACGTCGGTCCTGCGCGCGGTGCCGCCCACGGCCGTCTGCGAGGGTCCCCCGAGGCCCCGTTGGGGAGATGCCGATGACAGCTCTTGCTCCATGGGCACCACCTCGTTGTTGTTTTCCTCCTTCCACTACGCCAGGAGTGCGGAAAGGGGTTGTGGGGGGCAGTGAGACGTGGAACCCAGCATCCGGTCGCGCCGGCCGCTGTCCACGCGGCCACCGTGGCCATCGTTGAGAGCCCCCGGCCCTATCGCCAGCACAATCCAATGGCAGTGTTAGGTGAGGCGGCGCCCTGCTGATGAGATGCCCCCCCCCCCCCCCGTGAACAAAAACCAGCCACGGGTTTCCCTGCTTCAACAAAACGCTTCTGGAAATCGGCGGTCAAGACATTGCATTGAATGACGGGAAGCAAAACGTTGTTGTTATTTTGGGGGAAATTAAACTGGTTCCATTTTCTGCTTCATCACCTACCTACTCACTTACTCACCTGAATATGAATTATTTTGTCATTTTAAAACGGATTCTTGCACAATTCATTTACCATTGTAGCACCGATGTAGGTGCCGTTGTATTGCTTAAACCCATCCATAACGAGAGCAGTTCCCAACCCCACCATGCCTGAGTGTGAACGAAAGGAAGCATTTTCATGGACTTGATAATAAAAATGATTTAGTTTTTATCGAGCGGCGGCATTTATGAAACTGCAATACACGGTGCGGCATAATCCGCGACACACGGAGATGCGCGTATATATTAAGACATTTTAAACTGAGTGATTTATACGTGTGGGAGGAAGAGAGTACCCGGAGAAAACCCATGTGTACGAGGGGGCAAATCTCTATCCCAAACAGGTGGGACAGATGATATTCGTCCGCATTTTGCCGTACCGCCTTCTCCTGGCGAGCCAGCATACATGCACCTCCTCGACGCACACGGCAAGGGAGATTCACAACGCTTGTACGGTGACCCACCAACCCTCGCTGCCTCCAAAGTGCTGGATCGCAGGCCACGTGCGTAGCCACTACTGCCGCCTGGCTGTGTTAATACGGCCGGTGCCGTTCACTTACAGCTCGCTCAGAGCACACGCGCTGCTTGTAACATCATTTAACTTTCTAGTAAAGAGCCGATTGCTTCCAACGCAGTTGTGCGCAACACGCCGCTGGTACAACACGCCACTGGCACAACACGCCGCTTTTGCCACACGTTTCCGACCGCCGGCTGCGACAATCGCTGAGCAGGGGAGCTCAATGCAGAGATGCGCGAGTTTTGATCGCTCTGCTCACGCAACTGCTTTGCCCCAACTGCACAGCTCCCAAGAATGGGAGGTGCACAGTTAAGGTTGCGCGTTGAGCCACAAGAACGTCAGAGATGCGTACTAAAGAAAACATTCCTCTAAAAACAGCGGCAATCTCAACAATTCTGCCAGGTGTGATAGAGAAACATCAACCTGAAAGGAAGCCTATTTTTATAATGTTCCTGCTATTTCAAGAGCAACTTCAACCCTCGTGATACTTGGAAAGCCAAAGGGAGTTCACAACAAGTCACAAACAAACACCTCGTGAAAGAATCGACGCTTTGATTTTATACAAAGCTTATGGCCACAACCCCTAAATTGCATCTGCACAATCCATGACAGCAGCAGATGCAGTTACTTGGTGCATGCGACTGTGGTCACCCAAAACAGACCATGGAATACATAACGACTCGATGGCCGATTCACAAACACAAAGGAGGCATCGCCGCAACGATTCCCCACTCCGCTATTCCTGACGCAATAATCTGGCGCAACCGCCTCAATGTAGAATTACATCGGTTGATCTACATTAACGAGGAGACTCAATAGCAGTACAGGGAGTTTCATAACACGTCTCGTCGGTCGCTTGTCCGGTTAGACCATTGATGCACGGAGGTGGGGAAGCAGTGGATGTGCGGCAGGAATCAATGCAACTCCAGCCAGTAGGAGGCTGCGGTGCAAAACAAAGACAAAGATCCCCTGGAAAAGCCTTAACAGACTGTTGGGGCAAGTGCTGTTAGCGAGGACCTATGAAGGCCGGCACAGCACACAAGGGAGTGGGTGACCAGCACCACGCCCGGCTGCCTTTGCCTCCCCAGTGGTGATGTTTTACAAACCGTACCAGGTACTCATTTGAGGCCGAGTCGACTCAGGAGAGGCCTAGAACCGGTTCAGATAATCGTCACTGGGGTTGGCCGTGAGCAGAAATCAAACTCTGGTCGCTTTGTTCGTAGTGCAGCGTGTTAACCGCTCCACTACTGCTCCCCATGTGCCTGCCAGATACACGTAACAATGATGGGAAATTCCACTTGAACCTTTTATGAATTCTAGACTCTGAATAAATGAACAGATTTCAAAACCAGATTCCAAAGGGCCTGGAATTTAACTTTGGCCTTTTTGGTCGACTCAGCCCTTCACCTCTCCGGGGTCAATGAAGTAACACTTTGTGGGAAGGAAAAAAGTGCTCGTCCTGTAGACATACTTGTTCATGTCATACGAATGTGGAATTCTGAGGGTCAGGACTGTAAAGAGGAGATGAGAATCGGCCCGTGGTCATTTGAGCGGCAAGTTACTTTATTAAGGCCTAACAGCACAATCAGCTTATCAATGGCCACAAACGTATGACTCATTATAACCACTACAATGTGGAAAACACTAGATCTGCTTTATGACAAACACATCTCAATCTCTTGCCTGCCGAAAGCATGCGACACAGTACCCTAAGCTGCAATGCAGACACGGCCACATTTCCCCTTAATGAGTGCTTATCTGCGAGCCAACACCCAGGTCCCCGATTGGGGTGTACGCCGAAATCTGTCACGCCGATGACTACACTTCCGTCGCGACGCGGGACGCCCCTCCCCCCTCTCTACTTCTCCGGCAACGGCGCACGATTTCTCTAACGCCGTTGGTCGCCTGCCGCCAGCGTTAAGAGCGGCCGATGCCTCACCGGGGTCCCTGGAGCCGTGCCGCGGGGCGGCGGCGGGAGAGGGCTACGTTTTTGCATCGTGCCACGGCTCGGCTTGCGGCGGTTGCGGGGCGGCGGGGCGCGACTGGCCGTCAGCTGTGTGACACCACAAATAAAAAAACAAAACAAAACCCACCGTCGCAATTCCTGATCCTGAGCCAGGTTCTCTCTCTCACTAAGAAGGCAAGGGAGGAGTCTCGTTTCACTTTCGCTCACGTCTTCATGGATGTCTGACATATATATGTGTTGACACCCATATATATGTGTGTTTGAGCGAAGGCCGGGGGAGGCTCTGTGGGTCACCGGGTGAAGGAACAGCACTCGTGGGACTGGCAGGAGGGTACTACGGGTGCAGAGCAAGCGAGCAACGGAGCAACTGAGCAGCACCAATGAGTACTTAGACGAGCGAGCAAGGAACAACAGACAGCAACCGTGGCAACTACTACCAGGTAAGGCACCACTCAGCTATTACTCTTTTTATCAGAAGCGGCTTGGCCACAAATGATAGCTCAACGAACTGGCTTATAACGTGGAAATTTATAGTGGTCAAATATTCTAAACCAGTGATTCTTAACCGGAGGTGCACGCACTCTCTGAGGGTGCGAGATGCCCTAAATAGGGGTGCAAGACATGCCCGATTTATTTAGAATGTAAATAATCGAAATTCTATATTAAGAATGGTCACGTAAGTACAACTACTTTGATTCATCAAACCTATGTATTTATTAACATTATAAATTGTTTAACAGTTGAGAACCAAAGGAGGTGCAAGGCTGCAGTAAAGGTTAAGAACCACTGCTCTAAACGCATGTTGTTTCTAAATGTGGAGGGAAAAACCCGGAGTAAAATCCACGCGACCATGGGGAAAACACGCAAACTCCAAAAATACAGGCGTCAGGGTCGAACCCACAACCTCCTGTATACCAGGCGAGGCAGTTAACATCTCGTCACCGTGGCAACTAACAGTAACAACAAGAGATGTCACCGATCTGTGGCGGCCCGTGTTTATTATGATTAGGATTGTATCGTAGTGTCAAATAAACTGGTTTAATTTGTGTTCATTATTTCTTAACCAAAATTAAACAATTTTACTCAAAATGTTTCATGATGCCCATTCCCTTGCGTGTCCATTCACCCTTCCCCGAAGCCAGATATCCAAGCCTATCCTGACCTACTCACTCGCCCGTGTGTGGACACGCACCGTGTGTCGCCGCATCTTGCGAGTACCACATGACTTCACGTGTATGTGTGTTGGGAAAAATAGAGAAAGGAGGGCATAACTATGGCCGGGAAGACACGGCGCTTCATATGGAGCGACACAGCCAGGTAGCTTCCACACAGCGCTACGCAGCTGATGAAAAGGTAATGCCGCCAGACGGATTTGGGCGAGACCTCTGCTGCAAAACTAGAGCTGGCGCCGTGGTGACGTCACCGCCACTTGGTGTCGAACGGCGGTTGTTGTAATTGTTGTTGAGCAAAATACTTTCAGCTACAAGTAAAAAAAGACTTGAACGATTAATGTGTAAAAAATTGTCATTACGTGTAGTTGTGTGTACACAGGTGTGTGTACGTGTGGTTACGGAACGTCGAACAGACACTCACGAGGGGCGCTATTTCCCTCGTAGGGTCTGTCCCCCCGCACCCCCCCCCTCGCGCTCCCTCGGTGTTGTTGTGGTGTTTGTCACCATACTGACCGAGGACAGCGTCGTCGTGTTCACCATGTCGGCGAGCTCCTCTCCTTGACTCATGTTCATCTTCTTCTTCTCTTCCTCCTCTTCCCTAGCAATCGTCAACAGCAAAGCGACGACGTCACGCACGAATACAAATACACCGCGACCACCCCCGCCAGCAAGCGGGGCAGAAAAACACGCGTTGGCAAATATTAATCCAGCTTCCTCTTGACTCAGTGCGCAAGAATAGATGGAAGCCTGCTGCTGCAGCTGCGTGGTCAGCAGGGAATCGCCAAAGCATGCCGTCTACAAGGCGAGCGCCAACGATCCTCTGGACAACTTCGCAGGAATGTTAGAAACCAGAACACAGCCTAAGTGATGCTTGTATGTTATTGCGGTGACCATCAGGTTCTGGGACCTGTGCTGTAATCCCGTGACTGTAGAATTATAATTTGCACGAATCGTAGTTAATCGCTATTTACACGCAGAAAACTGCTTAAAACAGAAGTGGAATCGCCGAGTTGCTACGAGCCCGCTGTCCTTCACCGATCACCAAGTTCCCGTTGGCTTAGCGGCGCAGCTTGTGTTACCAATGCGGCTCATGAGCCAAAGCGGTATCATCGCTAGGGTCGCGGTGACCGGCACCACGGCGTCTCTTACGGTGGCAGGAGAGCGCGGCTCGCAGGCTTCCCCTCCTCCATGTCGGTCTCCGAATCCGTGGCGGATGTCCGACCGGTCCCGCATGACCCTCCCGGGCCAGCGCTCTCCATCGCCTGGAGACAGCGTCGCGTAGCGCAGGGAGGACGCCACGTTAGCAACGCCGCAGCGACCCTGGCACCGCTCGCTGCAGGGTTAATGCGTGACGCCCCATGGCGTCGTTTGTAAATACCAGGCCCTGCTACGGTGTCAGATAGTAGACGCACAGCCCTCGTGTGGAGCTACTGCTGGATGAGGGCCTCCACATGCCATGCGGGTCGTGGGGGTCCAAGGCGTGGGAGCGCAGACGTGGGAATGACAACGGTGGATTTGTTCTGCTGCCCACACAACGTGGCACCGCAAGCAGACTATACAAACTAATTTATCACGGTGGTCGCCGATCCAAGCGTTATCTCGGCTCGACCCTGCTTAGCACACACACCGGGTGACAGGGTCACCGGTGGTGTCAGAATGAGCTGTGCAAAGATGTTAGCGGCCGTGCAAACAAGCGATCGAACAAGAGAGTCGGCACTAACGGAAGCAGTCTAAGTCATGGGCAGGTCAACTGGGAAGTCACCACTCGGATGCAGCAGCAGCAGCCGCGGCGGTGGCGATCCAAATCTGATCGGTGATCCCCTGGCTCAATTGCCGGTGTGGTTCTGGGCAGGATCAGCACCAGTGCAGTCGGTGCGATAAACACACGATAATTAATCTACCCATGGCTATTACCAACAAGCACGTGCATGTGCGCATGCACACGCACTTGAAATAGCTAACGTGCCCGGCGGTCAATACGACGCGAGCACAAAGTCTGCGCCCTTGATCCAGTCCCGCGTGGAAACTAATTTTCACAAACGCGCCGCGGTGTCCGGCCTCCCAGAGGGGAAGGAATTAGACCCGGGGGGCGCCACAAGTGAACCAAGGCGCGTGACAAATGCGGGAATGTCAATGTCAAGTGCACCTTCGTAACTTCATGACGGACGCGACTCTAATGACTTAATTTCTCAAAACTCTGCGTTCACAGATGCATTGCGCCCATCCAAACGCACGGGGCCCGTCGTGCTGGCCAACGCAACGCGTTCTCACGCAACGCGTTGATGTTTGCAAACAAGCTCTGCCAACCTCCTAAGGTGTTTTAGTTTTAGAACTGCATTTTCAGTAATTTATTTGTTCTTTTATGTCACAATGCAATCCTGAAAGCCACGGGCCAGGCATTAGTGAACTCTGCCCCTTTTACAAATGAACTAAAAAACAAAGCAATAAATCCTGTTAATAAAAAAGCATCCCTGTTTCATCTGGAATGCATTAAAACCTAGCGTAAGCTTATTATGGGCCGTCCTAGTGAACCCAATAATAGTGCTCGCATCTCATGTTCTCTTATGATCTACACAATAATACCGGCGCTACTCTGGTTCACACCAACTTGGAAGCACCCCAAACCTACTTCCTGTCCTTTACACCAGCTGCCACGTGTGAACCCAAGACAAAGCGTCACAACTGGTGGTCTCATCAGCCACGGCAACGGCGCCCAACAGAGCAGTGCACCGCTGTCCGAACACCGTCTCGGCCTAAACCGGGCGCTCCAAACGGGAACGCAATGGCTCTGTGATAAAACCAGCGGAACGCCGGAGGCTACGGTGACGCATGTCAACGGTCGGCATTCGGTTTCACCGCACGTTAAGATTCACCTCGCAGCACGAGCCGCTGGCATTTGGGAGTGGAAAACAAAAGTGTATTTTTAAAAGGCTGACCTCTTGCGCTGGCTGGCCGCCCCGTTTGCTGTTGGACCGCTGTCGCTTGGCTCTTAGGCCCCCCTGGTCATCCGGCGTGCCAGGCCCCGTCCCGCTCGTGGCGCCGCCGTCCCCGCGCTGCTTCTTTGGCACGTCCGACTTGGCAGCTCCGTCCGTCTGGGTGCCCGCGTTGGAGTCCTCGCAAGCGGGCATGTTCACCTTGTTGGTGTCGTCCCTGCTGTGTTGTTTTGAGAGAGCGAGTATCGGGGGGGAGGGGGGGTGAAGGGGTCACGCGGACGCACCGACAAACGGACGGATGGACAAAGTACCCAGAGACACACACGCACACAGAGGGCAGGGATGGGAAGAGTGAGACGGTGGAAAGGGGTTTAACTTTACCCAGTGCAATGAGGAGAGTAGAGGGAATCGGACAGCAAGTCAATAAGTGACGAACGAAAGGAGGGGAAAATCCAATGTAAAAATATGACGATAGATTTTGCATGTGCGTCTGGCGATTTGCACGCTGTGCTATGATCCCAGCCACCAAAGATCAATTCCAGGCCACATAAACATTCACAAGCGGGAACTGATGCTTCAACCTGTGCTGGGTCTCCCCTAGGTCATTTTAAACTAATCTTGGGCACTTGGCGTGATGGTATGACTGACGTCAGAACTCCAGAGACGAAGGTGGCTGGGCAGATAATCACCACTGGTGTTGGCAATGGCTGGAAATCGAACTTGGGACGCTGGGTATTTAGCGCAGTGCAATGCCCTCGCTCCCACAATAACTTACTCCAACACTGCAAGCAGGTGGCTTCAACGGAGGTGAGTCGGGGGCATTCATGGTGGGGGGGGGGGGGTCTCGTGGACTCACAAGTCAGCTGCCTGCGCCCGCCCCGGGGATCTCAGCTGGCGCCGGCGTGGTCTCGACGGGGCTGCGGTCGTCGTCACAGCGTCCCAAAGGCCGCCGCTGCCCTCGTCGCCCGCGTCTGTGTCGAAGAGGTGCTGCTCCACCGTGCTGGCGATGGTTTGCTCCAGCAGGGCTCTGCGCGTGGTGGGGGAGGCACGCAAGTAGGGCCGGGGGGTTAGGGGCCGGGGGGTTAGGGGCAGAGCGGCGAGCCCCCCACGGGAGACGTGAGAAGGCCCCGGGCGAAGCCTCCTACCGTGCCGGCAGTCGTTCGTGGCTTTCACAGCGACGCTCAGCGTAACTGACAGGGCTCAATAAAAAAACGAGTGCTGACCAATTGCCATTAATGTTTGCGGCATGGCGAGCCAAGAAAGGTGCTCTGTGATGTGAAATGGCTCTGATAACCGCGGCCACTGAACGGGCGCGGAAGTTACACGAGAGGCAGGGCCCCCTACAGGGCCAGCTGTGACCTGGCGCCCCGCCACGGTACGCCAAATGCTTTCCGTGCAGTGTCCAAAAGGACAAGGGGTGCATTGAGTGCGAGCTCTCTACAACTACTACCACCAAACATGCGCACGCCGCATGACTGAAAATGCCCTGGCATTTATAAGCCCGCAATGTCGCAGCGTTGCTTGTGAGCAACGTTTTTCCAAGCTAAAGCCGACAAAATCCTGCCGGCAGGAATGCATGGGACACACAACGCAGTGTGGATTATGGCTACACTTCAATTCTTCGAATACAAAATGAGACGCGCAAATCACATTATTCCTCGCACCCAGAGAGAAAAAGCCACAACTCTCCACGCGTTCTAAATGGACTGGCAGCGGAATCATTGCGAAATCAAAGCGGAGGGTTTTACTCACTCAGCAGAGCTGTGCACCGGACTGGAGATGCTGTAGGCACCCGGACGCCAAACACGTCGACAGGAGCGGTGAGAACAGAGAGAGAGAGAAAAGTCACACAGAGCAAACAGGTGGCGCTGCGCAACACACGGCACCGCGCCACTACGCTGCCCGTTGTCCGAGAGTGACAGCAGACCAAAGGCTCCTGTGTGGCGGCAGTGGCAACTGGGGCGGGGACGGCATATACAGCACGACCCCATAATCCGCCGCACAAGGCTCGTAAATCGGTGCCATGTTCCGAGTAACACCGCATTCCAATTCTCGCGTGCGCAAAAACCTACACGTACGTGCACGGCGCCCCCCCCGACCCCCCACTCCGCTACGGTACTGGAAACTTTTTACAATAACAAAAATAATAGCAATGACGCTGGGAGTAATACAGCAAAGGATAAATAATCAGCAGCATAAAAACAAACAAAGCCTCTTATCGGATCAGCCGCGTGGCTGGCGCGAGATGAAAAACTGCGCGCTGCTGAACGAGCGCTGCGTACGGCCATGACCAAAACACGGCGCGGCACGAGTGCCCATGGCGCCGTTGTTTACAGCAGAAGTGCTCAGCCGCTCGCGGGTACAGCGAGATGCTACAGCCGAACCGTGGCAGGCTTCTTGCATGCAACAACGTGCCTGCGACGCAATCGGCATTAGCAACATTCCGATGTGAACTTTCCACAGCGAAAAGCTGACGTGGCCGAACATGGAATGCTTTCTGCCACTTCACTCCAGCGCGAACTCCTCTCCTCGAAAACAATTGCACTGTTTATCGCTGACGGACACAATGCACTCGTTTCCTCCGCACGTCATTGTCCGTGGCCAACACGGGCGGCATCCTTAAGAGCGACAAGGCGAACCCTGCGAGGGTCATTTTGGACAAGCAAAAAATATATAAATGAATTTGTGGACGAGCAGATGGGCAGCCACGCAGACACAGATGCAGTCCAAGGGCACTGGCTGCGAATTTCCCAGACGCTTAGATTTTAGTATTGATATCGGCTGCGAGCTCCAGCGGCGATACAGTTAAACATTAATCACGTGACGTAGCAGGGCGGGGCACAGGTAAGGGCCGTGCCCCCGGGGTGCTTGTTAATAGGCGGGGGAGGGGAAAGGCCTACTATTTAAACAAGTAATATGTAAAAAAACTTTATTTTAAACACGCTTATATGAAATGTACTAGTAATGGCAAAACTCCACGACTCCAGGAAGTGGCCCCAAAGCTTGCCATAACGTAAGGGACCGTGGCCAATTACAGCCAACGTCAGTTGACCGTGGACAATTAGACCCAAGCTGAAACATAACATATGAAAAATGTTTAAAAAATATGTTTTTTTATGATAGAATATAGTATTGTCATCACTATGACATAAGTATACCAAGTTTGCAGTCGATACCACATTGGGAAGTGGGTTAAAATTGAGTTACAAGATTTGAGGATACAATAACGACAACAATAAATGACAACAACGACTACAACAACAGACAGAGCGAGTTAATAAAAAGCGTGTAAAATAGAGTTACGCTCAATCCACAGTTGGGTGCGACGGGGCTCGCTCTGCAGAGGAGTGCAGAGCGAGCGCAGAGCGGGCAGAGTGAGCAGAGGGCGCAACATGATTCAAAGCGATTGCTTGTGGATAACATTTTAAACTTGCGGGTGAGTGAGTGAGCTGGTCCACTGGCAGAGCGTCCCAACTTGTCGGGGGAATTGAACAGTGCTAATGAACACGCGCACGTGCAGAAACATGCGGACGTACGTGCACACGGACGCACGCGGGGTGCGCGTGCTCGTGGCCATGCACACACACAAATGTGGCAATTGCGCAAGTATGTGCAGAAAAGTATTTTTTTTATATATACACACCGAATCTATCCATTGCCAATGTTCCCCAAAAACGATACAGATCTGGGCGTTGGTCTGGGCAAGCTGCAAGCTGTGCGGGGAGTTTTGCTGCCAACAATTCAGGAGCTCTGTCGGCTGTTTCAAGATTGGTGATGGACCGGCAGAATACTTGCAGGAGCTGCCAATTTTTTTAAATATATACAGCAGCGTCATTAATGCAAACTTCATTGCTCACAATTGTCAAAGAACCACAGAAAACCAGAAAGGCAGCAGCCAGGCGGTGGGTGAGCCGGGGCTCTCAACAACTGCCCAAGCTCTCCAGTTTCCTTAATATTAAGATGCTTTCAGCCAATTGATGAATGCTTAAACACATTTAGTTTGTTCGGATTAAATCTGGGGCCGATGATAAAGTGCACTACGCTTTGCAGAGTAGTGCAACATACGCACAATCTATTAAGCACACACGTAAGCAAAGAACATGCTTGTTTCGCAAGATGAAAAACACCATGAATAGTGGTGCCGGAAAACCCAAGATTAAACATTTACAAGATGTAGGGAAATGAGGTTTGAGGAAGGAACGGTGTTACAACGCTGATCGCTACAGCATCTTTGTTTTGCAATCCGCACCCGGGGTGGCGCGGTGGCGTAGTGGTTAGCACGCTGCACAACAACAGCGGCAGCCCGAGTTCCATTCCCAGTCACGGTTGACATCAGTGGCAAGCGAATATATGAATAAAAACTGGTCTCGGCGTGGTGAATTATAGTCATAAGCGAAATGTCCCCGGGAAGGCCTTCATCCAGAAGTTTACTGTTCTTATCTAAGAACTTCAGTGTGCGCTCCGCAGTCCACAGCTCGTTTCAAAAGGGGGCTCCAATCCAGACCATGCTTAGGCTGCTGTGATATTCTTTTGTATCTTATCTCATTCTGCCCATGCACATACAGATTCATTTGGATATATTTTTTGCCCCAGTATCCCTTGCGTTCGCCTATACGTACTCAATATGTACGTAAAGGTCACTTTTAATAAGGTGAAACAGCCAGGACCACGTCATTACGTTGACACACTTCCCGCACTTGTTTTCCCCAATTAAAAACACAAGTGTGACCTTAACCGGATGATGAAGTAGGCCGGAAAATCAAGGCAGCATTGCTTTCAAGTTTTTCAACAGAGTTAATTACATCCGCAATGTATTTATTCATTTGGTTTGACCTAAACACACAAAGAAAAGATCCCCCAAACAGTCGAATCGTTGGGGGCAGTGTTGTTAGCAACAACTGTAAAGTCTGGTAAGAGACACAAGAGATTGGTGTTGGTAAGCACCACGCCAGGCCCCCTTTGTCTCCCAAATGCCGATGTTTACACACCGCAACAAATACTCATTTAAGGCTAAATCGACCTATGGGAGGCAGCGCACGACCCGGTTCCAGTATATGCTGTGGCTGGGAATCGGACTCGGACCGCTGGATTGGTAGCGCAGCGTGCTAACCAGTACTCCAATGTTCCCCACGCGTCTAAACAAAAATGCGCACAAGTTCCCTTTCCTTGTTTGTGACATCCCCGATAGGGTCCAGTAGGGGCAGGGGTTTAAACTTCCTGGCACAAACACTGTGGATCGGTAACATGATATCCATTCTGCATGGCGATGTCCAGTGTGGCACCAGCTGGTGAAGAACATCTCCACGAATAATCCTAATCGCAGTAACAACAATAATAGTACTACAGTCTGTTCTCCTATAACGCGTGTTTTCATAACGCGAATTGGATCGAACGCGATGAATGTGTTAAGGGAACACTTTTATAATACGGATGTGAATTGGATATAACGCGATTGAGTGACGGAACTACGTTGCGCAAGTAGGAATAAGCGGTCATACGGCTGCCTCGGCGTAGCATTACACAAGGCGGGATGCTGCTGGATGCTTTTAGATGCTACCCACGCTCCTCAGTCTTTGTTCAGCCTGAGTATGCATCTCGCGTGTTATCGTGGACTGTGCTTTACCCTATATTGTAGATTATTTATTATAATGCGATTTTTTCCTACCACGGTGTTCTTCAGGAACGCAACTAGCGTGTTATAGGAAAACAGACTGTACTACAGATTACGACTTTGCACTTTTGTAGTGGTGAGCAGCGGCACGCGTGTGGGGGTCATGCCAAACTCTCACCTGCAGAAGCACGGGGAGTCCGGTCGGTCATCCTCTTGCAGGCTGCAACACACACGTCAGAGTACGTCAACGTACGTTATAGTTGAATTATGAATTGATAAAGAGTTATAATGAGTTTCTGGGTGCCAGGGATCGGGACAGAGTTGGTTTGTACCTCAACCGAAGTGTAGGTCACGTGTGTATGAACAATACTATTACATATGAAATGTTAAACTAACGTTTTGACTATTTTAACAACTGACTTTCCAAATGAAACTCAGTGGTGCCAGTGCTATGGAGACAACATACGGTAAATTTTGATTAAATGTGTTCACCGAATTGGCAATGACGTTGTAAAATATTTACTCTGTGATGCAAAACTGCAGCGCGAACGCGGCACTCTCTCTCTGGCTGCCACCGCGAGGCGAGACGATGACACGAGCGCACCGACCGCCGCTCTACAGTGCGCCCACCTGCTGAAGGGCTCCGTGTCGCTGTGCGATGAATCCATGTCCTCTCCATTCGCCGCCGTGCGTGATGGCGCCATGCCACGCCCGCTCTCCTTCCCGACGGTTCGGGCGCAGTGTGGCTCTGTTGCGCCGTGCCTCACCGCCTCCTCCTCCTCCGGTGACGCGCCCTCCGAGTCGTGATGACCGTGGGGCTCGAACGCAGGTGGCGGGGGCCAGCGGCGGTCCGTGGGGCAGGCGCGCGGCGACGATAGCGGCGGCGGTGACGATGACGACGCTGGCGGCGGGGACATGGGGGGGGTCCCGGCGAGCGGAGCTGGGACACGGAGCTCCGTCCGGACTCTCGGGCCGTGCCTCGGAGCTCGACGAGGAGGCCTCCTCCGCTACGCGGATCGCGCGGTTCCTCTGCGCGCACACATGTGTGCGTGCGCGTGGACACACGGACACACGCGACGGGGAGACCAACGGCGGTGAAATGCGGGGAGAGTAAAAACTGCACGGGCATAATCCATGCAACGCTTGCACGGGGGGGG
This sequence comes from Lampetra fluviatilis, assembly GCF_964198595.1. Lineage (NCBI taxonomy): Eukaryota > Metazoa > Chordata > Hyperoartia > Petromyzontiformes > Petromyzontidae > Lampetra > Lampetra fluviatilis. The sequence continues at coordinate 10,705,498 of NC_136315.1, forward strand.
GGGGGGGCGGCTGCTGCACTGGAGCCCCTGGCTAGTGCGGCTTAGATCCTCGATTCTAATCCAGGCAGGCAAGTGAGATGATATCGGATTCTCCGGGGCAGACAGTTTGACGGTGCCAACCTGGCAAAGTAATGCCCACATGCAGGATGCTGCATTGCCATTCAATGTTGGGTAAGGAAGGTCATATTTAGGAGGCGTTGTAGTTGAATGGCAACATCTTTGAGAGTTATTTTGAGACGTGAAGCTCTCCCCACTCTGGGAGCTCTGAAAGGAAACTATTGGTATGTTATTGTGCACATTTGAATTCACAATAAAAGTCAAATTACGTTGCGAGATGAATGTTAAGACTTTCCTTCTCAAAGACTAAAACTCTCAAGGACACAGTGAAAAGTATATGCCTTATACAATAATAATGTTACTTATTTATTTCTGTAGGCCGATTCTCACGATGATTTTCAGAAGGATCCTGCATGGGGATGTTTGGCCAATTTCATTCAAAGGTGTTTGGCCTCATGTTGGAGTAGACCGGAGTACACAGAGAAAAACCCACACCACACACAGGGGAGGATTACACTCCAAGTTCCACAAAGATGCATTAAATAACCCACGTGCCGTGTTAACACCTCCTGGCCACCACGCAGTGCAGAGGCTTCTGGGAGTTTCACAAATCTCGTGTGCATTCGTGAGCGGTCACACGCGTACGGTGGTGAGATGATAACTACCTCCCCTGATATACAGGAGGTCGTGGGTTCGATCCTGACCCTGACGCCTCTATATATATATGCAGTTTGCTTGTTCTCCCCGTGGTCGCATAGACTTTTCTCCGGGTGCTCTGGTTTTTCCCTCCACATTTAGAATCAACTTGCATTTCAGAGATTTGGCTGCTATAAGTTTCCATGCGATAAGCCACTTCATTGAGCTATTATTTGTTGCCAGGTCACTTCTGAAAAAGAGCTATACAGCTCGGTGGGCCTCACCTGGTGAAATAAAAATAGCAATAGTAGTTTTAGTACAGTGACACCCGCATCCCCCGCGCGGCTTAGCTAACGAGGCCCAGATAACGAGGCTCGTGCCATACTCGAGGCGCATCGCCCCGAGTGACCGTCAGCGCAGGAGGAGGGAGCGGCAGCTCACGCCCTAAGCCTCTTACGCAAGAAGGAATAGCGGGGGGGGGGGGGTGGCTCTGACCGCCGCCACCACACGCCGTCCCTTCGCCACGAGTCCCACGTGCCCCCCCCAAGGACGCACCTTCTTCTTGCGAGTGGTGGCCGCCACTGTGGCATAGCTCGCTTCTCCATTTAGCCGGCCGGCCGGCGGCGGGTTCTGCGTTCCGTCGTTTGCTGCTTCCTCGGCGCTGGTTGAAGCGGCCGCCTCCTGCAGCTCCTGCGATGGCAGCAGCAGGACAAACGCGCCCACTGTTATGCATGGTGCGGAGCAGATGTCCAATACAGAATCGTCTCTGAATACAAAAACTAGATTTTTGGTACTTCCGATGAACTCCATCGCTACCTTACCCGGAGCGTGTCAGTGACCGCCATACGAACAAACACACCTCACAGCAACAGAGTGGAATACAAAAATAGGGTTTTCCCTTTTTTTTCTGTCAACAAAACTGAAACCTTGTTACGAGGAATCATGTTACTGCATTAACCACAATACTTGTGGTCAGAATGCAAAACAAATCATACTCTGATAACATATGCATTGTCCTTGAAACTGATTGGTCTACACCAGAGACATCTTTCTTTTGAGCCTAGTCTCAAACGGTCTTCGACCACAGGACGCCAACAGGCGTACTTTCAGTTTCAAGGACAATGCATATATTATCAGAGTATGATTTTTTTTGCATTCTGACCACAAGTATAGTGGTTAATGCAGATTCCTCGTAAAAGGTTTCAGTTTTGCTGCCAGAAAAAAGGGGAAAAACCTATTCTTATATTTTGGAACTGGCAAAGGAGGTCTCATGATGAAACAAAATAGAATGTTTGATCGTGAGAGGCCACAGGAGCTGTTTAAATGAATCATTTTTTCTGGCCAGATGACAGTGGTAGAAGGGCACAGCTCACAATGGGAAGGTTGCGTGTTCAAATCCTGGTTGTAGAGGTCCGTAAATGAGAACCACTAAGTGGGAGGCCAACATTCGTGATCAAATACATTATCTCACCCCCGTCATGTGAATATGGAAATCCCATTACTTTTTTTACCGGAGTAAAAAAATAAATATTTGTTTGTACATTATCTTAACCATCTTGCTGACAACTAAATAACCCAAGAGAGTATTTTTGACTGTTGATTTAATCTAAGGGTTACCGCTCAGAACGGGAGAGCGAAACAAGAGCACGGCACTCAGCGCCAAGTGGGACGGAATTTTGCCATGCGAGCCAAACTGTACAAACATCCACGTGCGTGTGATTAACACATTAATAATGTGGTATGTTTAGAATTTCAACTTGTAACGCGTTACACAGTATTCGCTTGCTCTCGCATAGTGAGAGAACAACTCGGAGGGACGAGGAAGAACCACAGACGAGCGGGAAGTCAGCAGCCACGCAATGAGCCGGCGTTAAAATTTGCCTAAGCTCTACGGTCCTCTATATATTAAAATGTTATCAGCCAATTAATGAGTGTTACATGTGGGAGGAAACCAGACAACCCTGAGAAAACCTGTGTGTGCGAGGGGGAAACACTCTATCCCCATACAGACGGAAAGCGTGAAGTCTACGTTATTGCTGGACTGCTTTCTCTTGGCGAGCCAGGGTATGATGGCACCTCGATGCCCGCAGGGAGTTTCACAACATTTGTGCGATCCACCAACCCTCGCCTTCAAAGTGCTGGAATAGAGGCCATGTGCATAACCACTGCCAGATGAAGCCAAAGATGAATGGCAACATGAAATACTGAATGATCGTAACACAATAATAGGTTTTTCCCCTTTTTTCTGGCAACAAAATAGGTGTTAAGATGTTAAAACACCAAACTGATACCTTTTACAAGGAATAATGTCTGCATTAAGGCGTAAAGCTGTACGCCTTTTGGCGTCCTCTTGTCTAACACCGTTTGAGACGAGGCTCAAAAGAAAGCTGTCTCTGGTGTGGACCAATCAGTTTCAAAGACAATGCATATATTATTAGAGTATGTTTTTTGTTTGCATTCTGACCACAAGCATTGTGGTTAATGCAGACATGATTCCTTGTAAAAGGTTTAAGTTTGGTGTTTTAACATCGTAACACCAGTTTTGTTGCAAATAAAAAGGGGAAAACCTATTATCATATTTTGGTACTGGCAAAGGAGGTCCCATGATGATCGTAATACAAATTGATGAACGATAGCGCGAGCGACCGAGTTATGAAATACTCGTTTTAATCGACAACAAAAACATGTACAGACAAGCCTCTAGTAGGATTGCTTAAAATGATGGTCAGGGACTCTTAGTGTGCGCCTATTAAGGATGGCATGTGCACGTGTGGTGGTGGTGTGCCAGTGGCATGCCTGGCCCACCTAATACTGATGTAAAGCCTTAACAGACTGTTTGGGCAAGCGCTGTTTGCGAGCACCTATGAAGGCAAGCATGGCACACGAGGGGGTGGATGGTTAAAAATACGCCGGGCTGACTTTGTCACCCCCGCCGCGATGTTTACACACCACACCAGGTACTCATTTGAGGCCGAGTCGACCGAGGGGAGGCCCATGACCGGTTGAGATAATCGTCACTGGTGTTGTCCGTGAGTGGGAATAAAACTCGGGTCGCCAAGTTCATTGCGCAGCGCGCCAACCGCTGCACTACCACTCCCCACAGCATCTTTAACTCACACACACTCTTACCTGCACGAGGATGACGTGTGCGTGCCGAGGACTGTCTTCCTGGAAGATGGAGAGGAAGTCGATGATGAACCTCGCCGTGACTCGGTTCACCACCTGCTGCTCCGCAATGCCCTCAATTCCAGGAGAGACACTGTGAAGTGCACAGACACAGAGACACAGGGAGACAGAGAGAGAAAGAGCGGTCATTGGCGAGGGGAAGGGAGCGCACAAAAAAAATGTAAAACCAAATTAATTGAAAAACAAAGTCAAAAAGCCTCTGTGCAGCCTACACAATCTGTTGGGGCAGGTGTTGTTACCGAGCAGCAGCACCTATGAAGGCTGGTATGGCACACGAGGGTATGGTTTGGCCAGCTCCACGCAACCAGTTTTCCACACAAAGACAAAGATCCCCCGTATAGCCTGAACAGACTGTTAGGGCAAGTGTTGTTAGCGAGTAGCACCTCTGAAGATCGGCACGACACACGAGGGGGTGGGTGGCCAGGACCACGCCCGGCCACCTTTGTCTCCCCAGTGGCGATGTTTCCACACTGCATCAGGTACTCATTTGAGGCTAAGCTGACCTAGCAGAGGCCCAGGACCAGTTCACTGGTGTTAGCCGTGAACGGAAATCGAACTCGGGTCGCCATGTTCGTAGCGCAGCATGCTAACCGCTACACGACTGCTCCCCGTGCACACACACAGACTGACGCACTCCACCGACCGTGCACAACGACACTCGAGCGCGCATATACACTGCGGGAAAAAAAAGAACGGCGCTCACCGGAAAAAGTTGGGGCCGAAAACGGTGCCAAGGTTTTGTGGCGACATGAGGTTGACCTCCTGGTGCTGGGCCACGCGCACCAGGAAGGAGCACAGGTAGAGCAGCAGCGCATGGTTCTCGCCCGGCAGCTGAGCCAGCAGCAGCCGCAGCGACTCAGCGAGCCGCATTTCATCCCCGGCGCTGTCTGCAGGGCGCAAGTGGCACGCAGCGGTGAGAGAGGGAGGGCGCCGTGCGTTCAATTGCGATGGGATACGATGGCACGGAAGAAGTGTAATAAAGGACTCTTTCTCAGTGTTGATCTCCGTTGTCCTTTATTTGGGTTCGTAGAATCTCACTCACACGGCGTCCTCGCTCAGGCCCGCGTCTCCTCCGACGATCACTCCACAGCCACTCTGCTGCTCCGTTCTGTAGCCTCACTGCTGCCCCACCCTGCAGCCCCACTGCTGCTCCGCTCTGCAGCTTCACTACTGCTCCGCTCTGCAGCTAGCCTTCCACAGCCCGCTAGCCCTCTGTGTCCTGACACCGATGGCTGACGGTGCCGACGTCTCCCGATGCGTGGCGATCGCGCCACTCTCCCCGTGCTGCCCAGCGTGGCCTCCTCCCGTTTCACTTTGTCTCAACTCCCCGAACCCCTTCAGGTTCTCCCCCTAAATCCTCTCCCCCACGTGACCCTAACTCCTCCCTCTCCTCACGTGACCCAGACTCCGCCCCCCCTCAATCCTTGCTCGCATTACAGAAGGGTGCTGGAGACATGGACCTGACCCTTGGGCAGAGAACTTAAGAAAGCAGCACATTGAGGTGACCCCGTGGCTCAGAAAGATCACAGCGCTAAACCGGAACTGCCGTGACCCTGGGTTGAAATGCAGGCGGTTGCACAGGATTAAACCGGAGTCTCCATGAGAAGCGGAGTTGACGGTCTCAGTCCGACCACCAATGACCACACACAAAAAAACCCGTTACACGTTAAACTGGTTCTTTACCAGCTCCGAGAATTAAAAATATCAGTTGGACTGTCATGCAACAAACATTACTCTTATAGAGCAGAGCGGGTGGGAAAGTGCCACCTTCTACTGTCTGGTAGCTCTGAAACATCCGCTTCTATGGGCCACCCACTAACACGAAGGGTCGCACTGCTCTGCGGGAGCTGCAAATTAATTCTTAGTCTCGCAATGCGATGCCGATAGCAACAATCGGGATAAATTTGGGGGAATATGACAACAAAGCGAGAATAAGCAGAGTGTTACTGCGGGGATGGATGTGGTCTCATCGTGTACAATAAATATGAAAAATCCCCTGTGTTCAGCCATTAACAGACTGTTGGTGCAAGTGCTGTTAGCGAGCACCTATGAAAGCCAACACGGCACACGAAGGAGGTGCTTGGTTTACACCATGCCTGGCCGCCTTTGTCTCCCGAGTGCCGATGTTTACACAGTGCATCAGGTACTCATTTGAGGCTGAGTCTTCTTATGGGAGGCTCAGGACCAGTTCATAAATTTGTCACCGATTTTAGTCACGAGCAGGAATAAAACTCGGATCGCCCGATTTCTAGCACAGCGCGCTAACCACTGCACCACCGTTCCCCACCCCACGTATCAGCTCACGCGCACACACACACCGACCTCGGTATGCCTGTAGGAAGCTGGGCAGCAGGCTGGCCGGCACAACGCCATCAGGCAGCTCCCTGAGGAACAGCTTGAGCAGCCCGGCTACGGACGACACGTCCGCCTGGCCCCGCCACGCCTCGGGCACCTCCACCGCATCACCGCCTTCGTCGCCGTCGGCGCCGGTGACACCGCCATCCCGGTCACTCATCACCTCCGCCTCCCAGGCCTGCCTGAGCCGCTCCACGGCACGCACGCTGCCACTCACCCGGAAGAGGCCTTCCGACTCCAGGCCTGTGCGGACAGCGACACAGCAGTGTCATTAGCACCGGCGGCAGCAGCAGCATCGGCAAGATTATCTGCAGCAGCGGTAGCATCAGTAGCAGCGGCAGCAAAAATATCAGCAGTCATATCATCAGCGGCAGTAGCTTCAACCGTAGCAGCATCATCACCACTAGCAGCAGCAGCGTCATCAGCAGCATGACTTTAGTAATGTTCATATAAAATGTATTTACAAGTGAAATTTTATACTATTTTTATTTCATCAGGTAAGGCCCACTGAGCTATATAGCTCTTTTTTAGAAGCGACCTGTATACAAATGATAGCTCAACAAAGTGGCTTATTATGTGGAAATTTATAGCAGCAAATATTTTTAAAATGTTCCTAAATGTGGAGGGAAAAATCAGAGGACCCAGAGAAAAAAACCACACGACCACAGGGAAAACATGCAATCTCCAAATGTACAGGTGTCCGGGTTGGGATCGACACCACAATCTCCTGCATACCAGGCGGGGGGTAGTAAACATCTTGCCACCGTGGCGCCCAAGCAAGTGGACAGTGTCACCATTATAATTCACAGATCCTAGTCAACCCACAGCTGGAGAGAATAATTCCATTGCCACGTTGGTCAAGAGAGTTGTTTGACCATACCTGGTTAATGTGGGTTGGTCAAGTGGCGGGGAGCCAGAACATCTCAAATATCACTCGCCACTCGTGTTATCCGTGACCAAAAATAAAACTCGGGGTTGCCGGGTTCACGGCTCCGCGTGCTCCGCATCCTATGCCACTGCTATGCCAAGAAATAGCAACAGTTCCGATACTCGACATTTGTATCAGCAGGAGCAGCAGTCGTAGTCAATAGTGCAGTGGTAGCCATCAATAGATGGCTTATATTACGGTCCAACCAGCCACTGAATACAGGGGCTGCAATGAAAACAAAACTGCGCTGGAGTCACAAACGAAGCGCTTATTAAAGCGCGTGGCGGGCGACGTTACATAAACGTGAGGACGTTAGGCCTCACAGAGTGCAGAGCCTCCCGCGGTGAGTGGAATTTTCCAAAAAATTGACAGTGCCCTCCTTGGCTGGTTCACGTTCTTCCATTTTCATTATAAAAAATGGTTTGCAAAACAATGTTCAATTGACACATTGCAAGGGAAAGTGCCTGGCTGTTTTCGGTTCGTGCAACATTTACTAAATGGCACTGATTTTCCTCGCGATAAACTTTTAATAAAAATGTCCAGAAATGTTTACTGGAGAAACAAATCACGGCTCTGCGAAAAACCAGCCATGTACAGTTTTCAAATCCGTGGAAACATGGGCTGCCTCGCAACGGAAGCGCGGTTTGGCGGAAGCGGTTTGGCAGATGCCGACCTTTTGTCGACAGGTGATTTGAATTTCCTGGTTCAGGCCCAGGTAATTTTCCACAAATTAGCGGTCAAGCTGGTGAGGTTATTTTCGCTTTTCATAATAAAGGTTGATTTGGTTTAGATCGCGAAAATATAAATGTGTCGTTAATGCACCACCACTCGACACAGCCAATTAGTAAGGTTTGTTACGTAAACAAAACGTGCTAATTAGTTCCTACTTCAGCACACCTGTGTGTTGAAGAGTAAACCCACAACATTTACAATTTTGAATACAATGTTTTACTGGTGATTATAACCAGCTTAATCAGGCGATTTGCCAGAATTGCTTAGAAGTATTCCTGTCTACCAGTCTTAAACAATTCAGTTTCTTTTATTTCCTAAAATCGGACAACTCCAATTTACCCCGTCACGCCACGGGCTGTTCCGCATCCGGGTAATGTGCGGCCAGGCAGAGAGAGGGGTGCGATCATGCGCTGGCAATCCCACGAAGGCTGTAGAGTGGCCAATTTCGCACGACCGCATTCGCTCTTAAACTCGAGTCCCCTGCAGTTGCTCCCAGCACTGTGTTAGGAACCTATATTTACACTCTCATCAAAACGTCAAGTATCCCCCCAACCTTGCAGTTGTCTTAAAAAAAGGCTCCTATTGTGTAGAAGACGTCCCCAAGCTGCGTCTCGGTGCTGGCTAATACAAGTTGTGAAGCTTTGCCAATGAGACGAGAGACTTTGAAGTGCCTTGAAGGCATGCCACGTTCAGAACTCTAGAGAACAAGAGAGACCCGGGTCAACGAAATGACGATACGGCACGATGGTGACGTATTAAACGGCCATTGAGTGCTATTATCACGGAGCTCCTGACAGTCAATAAGAATTAAAATTATAATTTACACTTCAAAGGCACCTGTCACCCGGTTGCGGTCACAAGGCACAGTACAGAGCTCAAAACACAAACAAAATGTAAGAAGATAAATAAACCCAGTAAAAACCTAATCGGAGCACGCCTAGTGATAATACACTCCACGAAGCACAACAAACACCCCACAGTTAAAACGTATGAAGCAAGTGAAGAGACTATGAGAACAGACGAGCCTTAAAATGAGACTTGAATAGGAGGCCGAGAGGCTCGGCGCAGACTGCGTATATATCTCGTGGAAGTGAAATCCACGGCCTAGGAGCCGCACAGGAAGAGGCCCGGGGTGCCCGCCGTGCAGAAGGGTTCCACCTCGGCACGCACAGCAGGTCCCTTCATTTATTCACATCGGGCCTCTCATTAAACCCAAAGAGCAGCACATGGGACACAAAACAAGGAAACTCAACGATGATCCATAATACATTTTTGGGTCGGATCACGTAAGTAAAATGTATGTAATTGCACCCTCCTCCAGCCGACACAGCTGATCAATAAAGTTGTCATTTGAACAAACGTGCCAGTTTACTACTGCTTCTTGCCAACTGTGGTCCCTCTATATCATTTCACAGCCCATGGGACGACAAGGAGACAACTCAGAACCACTGTGGGTGGCAAGTGGTAGGCAGCACTGGTCATCGAGCGAGTGGGGTGCAGGACCAGTGACCGGGCGAGCGGTCCAATTACCGTGCTCCTCCAGGAACTGCACCATGGTCTCCACCACGAGTGGCACGGTGCGGCCGGGTGGCACGCCAACCAGCAGCGTCGCCAGCTCCACGCCGAACGTGCGCCCCCCCGCAGCCGCACCGGGCTCCGGGGCCGTGGCGCCGGGCTCCAGGAGGCCGCCGTGGCCATACCCAAATGCCGGCGGCGGCAGCGACGGTGGAGAGAACATGTGCTTCACTTCCTCATGGACCCGTCCCCCGGACTTGCCCTGCTGAAACACACGGACACGGACGCACGCAGATCCCCCCGGTGTAGGCCTTACAGAGGTGTGCGCTAACCACTGCGCCGCTGATCCCCAAACACTCATGGAAAGACAACGGTTCCCCTCGTAGCCATTCGCCACTAATTGGTGGTGAATGTCATCACGAAGTTGGTGCCAAGCTAGGTGCACTTTGAGGCCATGTGACATATCGAAGGCTCGCTGGTAGGAAGTCACGGGACAGACCCAGGTGCTATGGGTTGACTTCGGATGACTGGTAGACGCACCACCTGTGCTCCCCAGTGCCAATTTTCTGCATTTTAGTTCACAGAAAAGCACACATCCCCCATGTAGCCTTACACAGTACAGTGTGCTAACAATGGTGACACTGCTCCCCACACACCCACAGAAACAAATATTTCCCCATGTAGCCTTTAACAGACTGTGGAGGCAAGTGTTGTTAGAGAGTACCAATAAAAATCATAAAGGCTTACGAGAGGGTGCTGTGGCCAGCATATGATTCGTGATTGATGTTAACTGTGGCCGAAAAACAAAGTGAGGTCGCAAGGTTCGTAGCGCAGCTCGCAAACCCCTTCGCTACCGTTCCCTACATGTAAATACAAAGATCCCCCGTATAGCCTGAACAAACTGTTGGGTCAAGTGCTCTTAGCGAGTACCTCTGAAGGCCGACAAAGGCACACAAGGGGGTGGGTGGCCAGAACCACACCCAGCCGCCTTTGTCTAGTGATGTTTACACACTGCACCAGGTACTCATTTTAGGCTGAGTCAACCTCGGGCCGTGAGCGGAAATTGAACTCGGGCTGCCGGGTTATAGCACAGCGCGCTAACCGCTACACTAGCATTCCCCACATGCCCACAAATACACAGATAAAGACGCATCCACGCACAGGAAAGGTAGCATCCATTAATAACCCATGTCCTATTGTCACAAGTGCTGTTCGCTGTTCGCGAGCACCTATGAAGGAAGGCTGGAATGGCACAACAGTGAAGGGATGGTGTTGTGGCCGTAGCCATGCATGTGTGGCCGCAGCATGAATGCGACAGGAATACACTTGATAGGCCAGCCCTCCTGTTTGTGAGGGACCCCTGTTCTCAATTGCCTATCACCCACTTGAAAGTCAAGGTTATTTACCTATCTATAGCTCTACATTACCATTGGGAAGGCCACTGGACCTCCTGTTCGTTTTTGGGATGCATCAAGAAACATCCCCATCCTGTCTACTCATCCTTCACAGCCCCTGCATCTCACACACTGCGATGGTGCCTATCCTGTCTACTCACCCATTCACAGTTCATGTGTCTCCCAAACTGAGTCGGGCCTATATCCAGCCCTACTAATCCTTCACATATCCTGAGTCTTACAAACTGAGACGGGGCTTAGGGCCAACAAATTTAAGTTTTTTAATAAGTTGCTGTATTGATGCCTTGCTGTGTGGTGATGTTGTTTAGAAGGCTTGTGAGCTGAATTGTTGGTGCCATGTTTGGTATCTACGAAATTGTGATCATTGCTGTGTAATTACGTTCTGGTTTTGAGTTGAGTGATGATGCACGCAAATATATACGGGAGAAGTGGCTCTTGGTGTGGCGTCAAATCTCCTCGCATACATTGCATTGACGTGGCCCAGCAGTAGTGCGTTGGCCCAATATTGCAGAAGCTTGTGGTTGGAATGCAGCAGAGCGCCCTGGTTAATACTGCGAGGATATTAATAGTAAAATACGACTACGCGCCATCTGCTTCACTCATGATTTACGTTAAAGATGCCTTCTCGTAATTTGAAGGAGAGTAGGCCATTGCGTGTCAGCGTTGCTGTCCAAATTAGGTAACGTTTGAAAGAATAACTCGCAAATTGGGAAACAGCCGCGTGCAAAAAGAAAAGTATAGAGCCTCAGTCGGGTTTTCCTGGTTTAGTATGCGTCATAAATAATTAGTTACTAATTGTGGCTAAACGCAATATTTGCAGGTACAGATGCTGGAGGCAGACGGTGCTCCGTCACCCACCAGGAGGTCTGTTTGAACAAGCAGGACAAGGCAGACAGCACCACACAAGTGCAGCAGTGAGTCATAGATTGCAGAATCTGTTTACTCAGAGCAGAGATGGCTGAGTGGTCAAGTCGGTGGGGGGGTGCTTGCCTTGGGGTTCAAGGTTCAGCTTACAGCTCTCCTGGGTAACCAGCTGCAGGCAAGATGATAAATTCAAGAATGCAAGGCTGGCATTAGTAATTAACAGGTCTCAAAGTGATTCACATTGTCAACATTAATGAACTTGAACTGTAAAAACCTGTAAAAACCTCTCCCCTTTCATCTCAACGGCAAAATAACAAACATTCCCCATATAGCCTTAACATACTGCTGGGGTAAGTATCTATGTAGGCCGGCACAGCACACAATGCGATGGCCAGTACCACACCGGCCGTCTTTGTATCCCTTGTGGTGATGTTTACACATTGCACCAGGCCGAGTCGACCTAGGGGAGGCCCAGGACCGATTCAGATAATCGTCACTGGTGTTGGCCATGAGCGGAAATCAAACTCTGGTCGCTAACCATCACACTACCACTCCCCACTATCTCACTCCAGTCTCATCTCACTCCACTCCCCCCTTCTCATCTCACTATGCCCACCAACACACTCTACCCCTCCCCTCCTATCTCATTCTATTTCCATCGATATATCTGATTAGCACGGTTGGCTACATACGGTGCGAAAGAAGTTCAACATACATACACTTTCCTACCTCTTCTCACATCACTAGTCCCTCCATGCACACTCCACTCCAGAAACCGAGGCTTTCTCTACTAAAGCACCCAGTCAACCTTCGCTCAGTGGGAAGTCACCCTTTTCTCCTCTGCTGCCCCCATAGTCTGGTGTGAACACCCTTCCCCCAGTCATAGATGCTGTCGACACCCTGCGCCTGTTCAAGTCATAAACTTCCGTGTTCCCTCTGCCTCATAACCGACCGCCTCCCTCTAAAAAATATATATGCCCATTGTTTCTGCACTGCGTCTTGAGACAAGGTCACCAAATGAACCACAATACCTTGCCGATCTCGTCAAGGAGCGTACACCATCTCGCGAACTCCGATCATCCTCGAAGAGGCTTTTGGCCAGCCATCGAACAAAGACAGTCACTGCATCGCATGCTTGCAGATGCGCTTCTGTGGCGTCTGGAATTCTCTTCCTCCCGATATTAGGAAGCCACTGGAGCTATGCATTTTAAATCTAGCTTGAAAACTGATTTCTTTAGAACAGAATTTAGCGTTTCGTTTGTTGTCCTTCCTGCACACCTCCGATGAACACGGTTGGCTACGCACAACCCCATTCTGCTCCGTTCTACCGTGTGTGCTATAGTCTTCAGGGCTTTCGCACTCTTGGCTGATCTTGAACTGAACTCCACCTCTCCACTTCCGCACACACCACCCCATGGCGCCCTCAACCAACGGGTTCGATTTCGCAAAGCTGCGCGTAACGGGGTCGTGACATCTGCTGTTGTCTACGCCTGATTAATGTAAAAAAATGAAAATCCACTCAGGGAGGGGTACTGAGCGGCGGTGTTTTGAAACGTACGTGAGCCACATTAACGGGAGCAGGGACGTCGTTAGGACCGGAGTAGAGAAACAGCACCAAAAACGGCGTAATGAGCAGCGGTGTTTTCTTAAGAAAACGCCATTGTTTCCATGAAGATCAAAATCAGCCCATTTGGAGGTTGCAATTTGTTATTTATATTGTTTTAATATTATAAAAAAATTGATATTATAATTATTTAAATTATAAAACAAGATCAAACTTGTAAAAAGAACACCACTGAAATCAAGCAATATGCCATGCCAATCGTATAATGCACAACGCAATGTTGCAGTCGCGATTGGACTGTGCGGTGCTAAAGTGGGACCTCCGGGCGCGTGCGACGTTTCTACGCAGCGTGGAGACGCAACTGATGACAACACGGCCTCGCCACGCACGCCATTACATTTAGAGCCCCCGTGAGTGAGATTTCTAATTTTAATTAATTTATCAGCAGGCCCTCAACTAACCGCCCCGTTGTGTGCGGCCCACGGTGTACTAAACAGGTGTACTATACACGGTGTACGCTACAGCTGCTCGCGTTGTATCATGGATAATGCCGTCTCCCATCCAGAAGCCGTAAGAGTCACGCACGGCGAATGGCACCGGGAACTTGGAGGAGGCGCACGCGGGATCGGTGTGCCCACACCTAGCAACGCGACGTCACGAGCCGTGACGCTCTCCGAGCCCAGTAGCATCACACTACGAGCATCGCGCCTCTGTGCTTATTCGGTTGCTTACCTCGAGCCAATTCTTTTTGTGGACAGTGCGGAATTTTTTTTGGTGGACGACAGATTTATCTGTTCTTCCATTTTGGATAAGGGCGTATTTATAAATCTCTCACACGTGTAAACAAGCAGCTGACGTTTCAGCCCAAGGGTCAGAAAGTTTTTGCTTTTGAGGGCAAAAGGTTGTCCGCTAGAATACAAGTGGAGTGTTCTAATGACGCGCCCCCAGGGTCACTATCACTGTTCTCACGCAGGAATGAGCGGCTACTTATTCGAGTGGATGTAAAGAGCCAGTGACTGTAGTGCATAGTTCGGAAGTTAAAGAAATGCCTGCAACGATTAACGGAATTAATTAACAAGTGTACAGATGTTTGACGAGGTCACGAGAGAGTTTTTTTTTTATAGCTGTGAGACATGGCCTTTGGGCATAAACTGCATTGAATCAACAATTTCCATGAGGAAGACAATGAACATTATGGGAATTCCAAACGTACGAAACAAAATATAGTCCAGCAAACGCATGATACTGCTAACACCTAACACAAATTTTTTTTATTTTTTTTATTTTACCAGGCAAGGCCCACTGAGCTATATAGCTCCTATTCAGAAGCAACCTGGCCATAAATGATAGGTCAACAAAGTGATTTATCACGTGGGAATTCATAGCAGCCAAATACTTTAAACCCATGTCGATTCTAAATGTGGAGGGAAAAACAGGGGACCCGGAGAAAAATCTACACGAGCACGGAGAGAGAGACATGCAAACTCAAATATACAGGTGTCACAGGGTCGGGATCGAACACGTAACATCCTGTAAACCAGACGAGGTAGTTAACATCTCGCCACCTGGCCACAGTAGGAGTATTGTAGGAATAGGACAGGGATCAGCAACCTGCGATTCCGGATCCGCATGCGGCTCTGTAAGCACCGCTTTGTGACAGTTATTTATTGAGGCCACCCCGTCTCGTATTCACGTGCATTACGGCTCCTGAAACATTGATATTATTTTTCCGAATCCCCAAAAAATGGATATTCTTGTTATTTTGGCTGCCGACCCCTTGGAATAC
This sequence comes from Lampetra fluviatilis, assembly GCF_964198595.1. Lineage (NCBI taxonomy): Eukaryota > Metazoa > Chordata > Hyperoartia > Petromyzontiformes > Petromyzontidae > Lampetra > Lampetra fluviatilis. Next base: position 10,720,536 of record NC_136315.1, read on the forward strand.
GATAACCGTGCTGAGATAACAGAAATGGGTAGAACTGTTCTATTTTTAGCACGCGACCACGTTTTGTTTTGGCGCTAATATTTGGGCACAGTGTCACACGAGCACCAGTCTCTGAGCGGACACACGTGCGCATTAGCACTCGGCAGCCCATCAATGTCTGCAGTGTTTATTGTTGCAAACCCCCGACAGGTTTTGATTACGGTCAGTGGCACGAGCGAAATTTTTCAAAATGTAATTGCATTCAATTCAAATTTATCTGTAATCCTGTAAGCAGCTGTGGTCAAGGGTAAAAAGCGCGAACGCGGCAATCCGTGGCGTGGATTTGATGAACTCGTGAGTTCACAGTTCAGATACGGTATCATTAAGTAATCAAGAGTATGAGTAGCAATTGTGGAGGGGATGATGAAAAATTGTTGTGTTGGTACGGCACGGCGCATCACAACCGTGTGAACGTTTGACAGAGTTCAACGGGTGGGCAACGCGGCTCGAATCGCAGCCAACGACATTAACCCCAGACTGACACCGTAAGCGATATATTCTCTCGGCTGAAAAACAAACGAGAAAGCTTTTGTCAACAAACAGGAACTCGAACAAAGAAATCGGACCGTACAGTAGTGAGCAGGAGCGCGAGAACTCTCGGTAGACGATTAGTCTCATCACAGAGATGAATTCGAATGAAGGCAACCACATTAAGATTAACATCGCCATGTGCAGGGTGATTGCAACGTCCCTACTCTGATTTTTTTAAGTAATGGGTACTCACGACAAACAATGTGACGCATTTGAAATCTGTCTTCAAGCGTAGGGTGGTAACTCAGTGCTGTTCTACAACTCGGCTTCCTCCTACCTCTACACTTCCAACGTCGCGTCCTTCGTTTCGTCAACACTTTCCGAGTCGGTCTTGAACACGCCACCAAATGTTCCGCGACACTGATGCCAAGAGCACCACCGGCCTCTTTACTGAAACTATAAAAGCGAAATTTGTATTTTTTATTTTACCAGGTAAGGCCCAATGAGCTGCATAGCTTTTTTTCAGAAGCGACCAAGCTATCACAAATGATAGCTCAACGAGGTGGCTTATCACGTGGAAATTTAGAGCAGTCAAATACTGTAACTGCATGTTGATTCTACATGTGGAGGGGACAAACGGAGGACCCAGAGAAAAATCCACGTGACCATGGCGAGAACATGCAAACTCCAAATATACAGGCATCAGAGTTTGAATTGAACCCACGACCTCCTACATACCAGGCAAGGCAGTTAACATCTCACAGCCGCAGCGCCCCTTGGACTTGGGAAGCTCAGCAAACTGTAGACACCGGCTCACTGTGTTTTAAGAGGGCTGGTGACAGAGTCAGTTTAAAGTTACTGGTTTAAGCTCCACTAACACACACAGAGCCTTTTACTGCACCGTCATCACCTTGAAATGAATTCTGCCCAGCACTGCCACCTGAACAAACAAAGCAAATGACTAAAATATACAATTACAGAAATATCTATTGACATTTCCATGAATAACTTGATAATCTACAGGCCTTTGTCAATCCACTGCTGGATAAAGGCTTCCCCATTCTAGTTGGGGTGGGGGGGGGCGTTGATTGCACCAGACTTCACCACGCTGGTCATTGCGGGTTGGTCATGACGGATGCCTAGGACCGGATTCACTTTGCCAGGAATCAAACTCTGGTCTCCGGGTGCACGGTGTAGGGCGACACCAATCAACCTAGCATTGATGCAACACACGGATGCATTGCATTCGTCTCCAAAACAAGGGGACATTAATAGCAGCGAGAGACTTTCATCGCCCTGGGAGCGTCGCTGTGTGCGAGCACTAGCTCCCGCACCTGCAAAAAAATATTGATAAACGTGACCTCATTGAATGCAACAGCGCCGTCAGGTCACCGAGCAATAACATCAACTGCTTGACGTTAGACTTTGGAAGGATATAAATTCATCGATATTCAACTCCGAAGACATCACAAGGCCCTCTGCTTTGCCACAGTATCCAGTTTTAAGTAAAAGCAGCAGATTTCTATTGTTCCTTCATTCACAACTTGGTTTACACTGTCTGACCTCTATTTCTTGAATGGGCAGAGTGCTACATTTTTTTTTGTACAACACGTTTCCAGGATACGGCTTTGTCCAGACAGAGGCAGCAGGAGTTTCCAAACTTTGCCAACCTACTACCCCCTCACGTACTTTTAATTCTTGGAGCTAACAATGTTAAACATTGGGCAGGCAAGATATTCATCAATTGTGATAGAGGTGAACGCCTGCGATACAAGCATCGAATCGACGCACGGTTTATGACGATGACACCCACATGCTTTGCGGATATGCCTCTGGGCAAAGAGAATGACCGAGGAAAAAATAACAAGAATCGATAATTTAATTCTTGTTTAAACCGTGACCCCCCAATTCATTACAAATGACAATTCATCAAACCGCCAAGCAGGTGAATCTCCGCACGACTTCCCCTTTGCAATCCACTGCTGGATGAAGGCCTCGCTCCACCATATCAGTCACGAGGGTTTTTTTTAACCATACTTCACCGCACTGGTTAGTGAGGGTTCGAGAAGGGGAGCCCAGGAGCGGTTCAGATACCACTCCCCACCGATGTGAGGCGTGGGCGAGGAATCAAACTCATGTCGGCGAGTGCGCTAACCACTATACCACCACTATACCACCACTCTGCCCAGAGCACAACACATACCTATTTATAATGCGAATGACTTCCAAATCAAATGGACTTACAAACACACATTTGTACAGTACAACCGCATCTCAGGGTGGTGTACACACAGGCAGACACAGCAGGCCTAGGGCTAAGATGGTAATTAGACATCAGGATTTTAACACTGATGTAAGCAGAGGGGATTTCATCGGATCTGTTGTACAAATCCTTTTCTCAAGTCTCTAAAGCTGGCAGATGGCCGCGTGTCGTCGTTCAGTTTAGACCCCATGTGCCGCCTGAACACAGGTATGCCGGGATGGCACCTTCCGTTGCCAGGAGCGGCCTTCTGGTTTGTCAGAGAACCTCACGCAAGCGTGAACATCGAGTCACCTCTCCATTACTCAAGCCGCAGACGGAGCGAGCGCACGCTTAAAAGGGAATAAAAGCGGAGGCACTTTTACAAACGACAGATGCTTATTTCAACTTGTTTATGTTACGCCTCTTTTGCTCATGTGAAAATGTCGTGCAGAAAAAAATTTATATTCCCCCGAGAAAAGCTATATTCGGTGAATTGAGTAAATTTTTCAATTCCCTATTCATCCACTCGGGCCTTTGTTTTCCTTCAGAAGGGTTGATAAATGTGTGCCCGTGAGCACAGAAAAGACTTCAAAGTAAATCACACCTGTGGAGGTATACGTTACATTTACAAACCATTGCAGTTTCACAAAGTTCCTGAAAATGTATTTTGGGTAGTTGTAAAGAACCGCGTCATAAAAAGTTCTCTCCCTCTTCCCGTCCGCTGACAGGGACATTATTCACTTGGACTTCTGTTTTTTTCCACAAATCAGCGTTGGTTGATGCCGTGGGTGGCGGCGGCGTTTCCAGCGCCTGCGTTTACACAGCCCTGCCAACACGTTCCCCTAAGTGTTGTGCTGTTTGGAATGTGCTGCCAGCCCAGTGCCACCCGTGCCACCAGGACAGTGACCCCAAATTCCAGTCTCAGCTCTGGGGAGGGACCTCTTCTTGCCCGGACAAACCCTAGGGCGAGCGAGCCAACACAGCATGTGCCGGCTGAATCTCAGCCGCGGCCTGGCCGTTAAGAGAAGCAACACATGGCGCTCGCTGTTGGGATGAAACGAACGAAAGTGGAAAGAGTGGCTGGGTGTGGCGCTGGCATTCCAGCCCGCTCGCCCGTAGTCGTGCCAAGACGAAAATGCCCACCAGAGGAACTCTGCCGCTAACGTCTGCACCGCTGCGCCTCAAGGGCAGAGCAGTGAATGGTTCACCGCAGGACCGCGCTGGGCAAATAAAATAAACTTTAAGCACACAACGCGAACGTGAAGAGGTATGAGGAATGCGCTTCTACTCACACAAAGGCGCATGGCTGCTCCTACACCCATGGCGGAGCTGAGGGCCCCAAAGCTGCCGTACGCATGGAGCGGAGGAGCTACATCACGGCTCGTGCCACTCTAGCTGCCGCACATCTGCCTCCCCTCGCGCCGCACGGGCTATGCTCGGCCGCAGCAAGAACACTCGATGCCGCTTTCTCGAAACCACTGCGTGCACCGCAGAGAGGCGGGTGAGCAAGCGAGCGCACAGCGAGAGGGCGCAGAGTGAGAGAGCTCAAGCGGTTGGCCGACACGACAGCTGGCAGCAGCACAGGGCAAGCGGCGTGGTGGGACGCACGCGCGAAGCGGAAGGCGGAAGCTGCTACTGCCGCCGCGAATGTTTGGCATTCTCGTCACCACGGTGAAAAGGGGACACCCTCTCCGAGCGATGGCTGGGGAGCAGCGGATGGGGGAGGGACAGGGGGTGGGAAAGTCGCAGAGGAGGGAGGGAAGTCACGTGACCAGTGCACAGGGATGACTGGGTCATGTGCCTTTGACGGTGCGTTTGCTGAAGTAATTCCCCACCTCCTGTCCCCCCGCCCTCAGGCTCATGCTCCATGCCTCACCTCGACTGCGGACCAGTCACAGCAATGTTCTGCTCGACTCTTCTACTCATTGCTGGCAGTAATGGGATGAATACAAATACCGACTGCAATATGTGCAGCGTTAATCAATAACAGGGCCAGCCAAGCATGTATGGCAGCCAAGCATTTCCAGCAGCAACAGCAGCGTTGATCTCTTACATCGGCACCATCCAGTCCACACAACCTCCATCCACAATCTCGTCCACCAATGCTCCAGACAAAATCTTCATAATGCACACACACTGTACTAAACAAGGTATGCATCTTCGCCCACGTGTCTGGAATGTTGAAATACTGTGCACACTTGGGAACACTGTTATACATGCGTTTTAATAAGCCGTGTTGCTGTCTCCTTATGTTAAGTAACAAACTTCCCTTTGGGGTTTTATAGCAGCTCTACAGATCTTAAGTAGCTCAGTGCTGCCTTCACTGCATCGCAAATAGAAACCCATGCGGCAAGACACCAGTTGTTTGTGGTGTGTGACTATAAATGCACTCGACTTCAAAGGACGTGAGAATTCATTTAATATTTTGGAACTGATTCCACAAAACGCAGGCCCCTGTGGAGATCCAGCCACCCATATTTCAGCGTTCTTGGCTGGATAGGTGGAATGGGTGAAAGAAAGAGGAAATGAATGAGGCCAAGAGAAAAACGAAGAGGGAGCGCGTAGGACAATGAGCAGGTCGACCCCACGACTTCTCCCTCTCCGAGCAAAGCCCTGCCTCAGCTGTCTGTTCCAGTGGCGCCTCTGTCTCCGTCTTCAATGCCTACTGCGCTTCAATGGGAACGTGCATATCAGAGGACAACACGTGCTATGCGCCCCTCTGCTGTGCAGCGCTTGCGTCAAGTATTTACTTAAGGCGTAAAAACTAATTCTTTATGGGGACTGGCTCGATGCAGATAGTGAGGGTTAAAGATTTCTGGATATCCTGGACATCCAAATAAGTGTCCTTTTTTAACAGTGGTTGAGCACAGGCTCAAAGGTTCGAAACATTCAGCGGCTAACATGAGTAACACATTCCATGAAATGAGCAAGGTTATTATTGTACGAGCTTGGGAGGTTATGTCAAAGAGGGAGAGAGCAAGGGAAGAAGAAGTGAAGTCTCGTGACCTGTGGTCTTTCTTTCGTATGAAACATTTGAATACATATTGTACCGAGTCTGATAATGCATGCAACGGCATCGGAACTGCTCAATGTGCAGCGTCCGAGCCGCCTGTGTAAGCGTGTGCTGGGCAGCGGTCGGTTACGCCATGAACGTCACTCTCTCATTCCCCATTTGGTCGTTGAGCCCAGTGTGGGTGAAATAGCGAATCGAATAGGCAGAGCCCTCGACACGGGTGAAGAGACCACGGAGTTGAATTCACGGGAACGGTCGTGGTAGCGGCGATCGAGGAGTCTGCATCTCATGTATGTTGAACTTCCTTTGCACATGGTGCTACTCCTTCTGCAGAGCATTGCATATAGCCCCTTGCAGCAAGACAAACCGAAACGCGAAAGATATTTACATTTTTCAAGTACAGTACATTTTTTAACGCACCTTGAAACAATTTTCGGCTGATTTTTTACACAAAGACAAAGATCCCCCATATAGCCTTAACTGACTTTTGGGGCAAGTGCTGTTCACAAGCACCTTTGAAGGCTGGCATGGCATATGAGGGGGTGGGTGGCCAGCACCACGCCCAGATGCCTTTGTCTCCCCAGTGGCGATGTTTACACACCACACCAGGTACTCATTTGGGGCTGAGTCTACCTGGGGCAGGCCCAGGACCGATGCAAATAATCGTTACTGGTGTTGGGCATGAGCGGGAATCGAACTCAGGTCGCCGGGTTAGTAGCGCAGCGTGCTAACGATTACACTACCGCTCCCCATTTTACATACACACACACGCAGACAGGGGGATAACGACAAATGCATGAATGGGAGCGGCCACGCGAGGTGACGTCCCCGGAGAATATAACATCAAATTTGTGAAATGGCACGTATTGTCTAAAGCAAGGGAAACCTAAAAACACCCATCATCCTTCTGTGGTCGATAAAATTAGTACCACTGTGTTGTGTATTGGTAGGTCATCGGTTGTTGCCCAATGGACGACTCGGCCCTGCCATAGGAATGTGAAATTTTCACCACGGCCTCAGTGCTCACTTGAGCGGGAAACCACCGACTTTTTTTTATATAAACAACACAAACAGTCTAAGAAACGGTCAGAGCACACGGCAGGGCACACAGTCAGAGTACACGGCAGGGCACGCGGCAAGGCACACTGTCAGAGGATGCGGCATGGCATGTGCCGACTGTACTAGTTTAGTTCAAGTTAAATGAATTACGTTAGTTTGATTTCAGATGCTTCATCGCAAGTACAATGATGACATTGTGCATCTCATTCGCTGTACAGTTTGTATCTTGTTTACATTTTAGATATATACGAATCAGGGGTATGTTTTTTCACGAGATAAAACGTGCATGTGCCACACAATCGTGGAGAAATCAAAACGAACGGGAACATGTTCGGAGAGGAGATATCACGAAACTAGGTCATGTACAGGCTGCGGGCCATGCGTCAAAAGGCTGACCAACCCCCACGATGCAGCTCCTTCCACAAACGACAACGGAGCTCGTTTCTCCCCAAGCGGAAGCGGTCTCTGCTTGCTTCGTTATCAAAGTCGCGGCAAAGTGCAGCCTTGAAAAACTGTTTTTTAGCGGCATCAGAGAGGGCACACACGCCCCCAGTGGACTCACGGCCGGTACCACCACCACCACCCACGTCCCCCCTCCCCCCAACGTCGCCAGTAAGAGCGGTTATCCCTCATTAAACACGGCCAGTGAGTGCCGCAGGGCTTTCGGTGCCAAAAACCACCACACCACACCAATATCACGTACTCACTGTGACTGGTACTACCGTGCTCATAGATACAGCAGAAGAGAAGCAGACTCAGATACTGCCACCGATAACCCCAACCCCAAAATCCTAAACACAACTTCCATAACCCCAACTCACTAACCCTAAACCCTAGATCCTTAACCTAAACTCCTTAAACCCCAACACCCTAACACTAAACCCTTACTCCCTCACCCTAAACCCCAACAGTAAACGCTAACTCTATCTCCATATTACCTGAACTTCCTAACCCGAAACCCTAACTTCCTAAACCATACCGGCCTAACGCTAAACCCTCACTCTGTAACTCTACCTCCCTAACCCTAACTGCCGAATCCTAACTCCCTAACGTTTAACCATAAACCTATCCTTGAACCCCAATCCTAAACCCTTAATCATTTCTCTAAACCCTCACAGAATTCACATGCATTGATCACACCATGTTTCTCAGCAGCATCAGCGTAGGAGGAAAATTTACCCATCGTGTCTGCGGTGCGCATATGCACACGTACGCGTGCATGCGTGCGTGTGTGCATGCACACGTGTAGTGAGTCCAACTGAGTCGCAGACGTTGTCTTGGGAGCGACACTATTTATTACATCAACTCAACACAACATAACGTAACCTACACTTGGGTGTTGAACGCCCATCTAACCACGCTACGGCAGAACTAGACACAGTCCCGCTATCCCGGTCCTGACCGCGTGGCTAGAGGCTTCTTCAACCCGACGTGGATCTTCTTCACCAACAACCCGAAGAACCCCAAGCCCCTCACGAGGCCCCCGTGATATTGGCCTGGGCTGGCTCCGCCCCTCGCCCCGCCCACCTTCTAGATCTCTCGAGCTCTTTCCCGAAGGCTCCCGAGAGCTCCTTTAGACCACGTGACCGCCCAGCGGCCCCCCTCCAATAAAATCCGCCCCTCGCCCCGCCCACCTTCTAGATCTCTCGAGCTCTTTCCCGAAGGCTCCCGAGAGCTCCTTTAGACCACGTGACCGCCCAGCGGCCCCCCTCCAATATAATCCGGTCACGTGTCGGCAGGTCAACCAGCGTATTATGCCCCAACGTAACCCTGGCTGGCTGATACTCTCTCTCGCTCCCTCACCGGGAGCCCGCACTGCACACTGTATGTGGTGCTTCCATGCTAACCAGCGCTCACCCAAGCCCCGCTAGGGCTGGTACTACGCCTAGTAACCGGGCCGCACATAATGACAACATATTATCCGCCGTGGCTTCGCAAGCCCGGCACCACACAGTGACATTCACAGTCACTACACATGTAAAGGGGTAAGTGATGCATTGTATGGAAAGGAAAACAAGCACTGTGCCACACAGGAACGTTAAAAACAAAACAGTGAAAGGAATTAGCCCTGGGATTGGGTCATCTGAGACAAGTTTTGATTTCTAAACAATTGACCTATTCTACCGAGACAGCCCCACCTTGATGTCCTGTCGTGGTTACAAATGACAAACATTTGACCTCGGGGCAGTTATGCTCTTTCATAACAATACTACAACTGTAGTAATCAAGTGACTTCCTTGCTGAAATAAGCACTGAGGCGATGCTCATCTCATATTTACAACCCCTGAGATGTTATGGATATTCCACATTCCTATGACTGGGGCACGTCTAGCCATAAGACAACCACTGTTGACTTTTCCACAGTGGTACTCATTTTTATCGACCCTGGAGAGATGATTGGCTGAATCAAACTCGGACCTTGCAATTGCGAGCTGCTCGCTCTACCGCTGAGCTACCTGGACACCTCTTTGCAATGTCGTCGTGCTGTTTGCCTTTTGGAATTCTTTGAGACAAGGCCATGAAGGAGGCTGGTGTAGGCCAATCAGTTTCAAGGAAAATGCATATATTATCAAGGCATGTTTGGTTGCATGTTTTACTACGAGCATGCGTTTTCAATGCAGACTTCATGCCTTGTGATAGGTGAAAATATTAACACCTTCTGTATTCTTGCCGGAAAGGGTATTCATTTTTTTTCATCAAATAAACATTTAATTGATATGGCGGAAGAAGTTTGGAATACATTTAACAGATAGCGAAACAGAATAGGTGGGAATAATGCATACAGAAGACAGACAGGGTTCATTTAAAATTGCTCCAACTTTCAATCCAAGTCAATACATTTTTTTGTTTACATGTGGTGCCTTTTTGGTGCAAATCTGCCACACAAAGCACCATTAACCCATTATAACAATTTTTTTACAATTCTAGACAGTAAAAAAATGTAAAACCAAGTTGTGGCTATACTGCTATGAATGTAATTCTCTCGCAATATTCTTTAAATCCGAGAAAATATTTTTTTAAATACCTTGCCATTTTATTTTTACATAAAACGCAGATTACTCTTAGTTCTGCGACTGCAGGAGGATCGTGAGAGGAGAGTGAACATAGACAGCTACGGTACAAGATGTTAATTCAATCGCCTGGAGTAGAAGATGTCAAGGATTCGATCCCGACCCTGACGCCTGCTGTCTATTTGGAGTTTGTGTGTCTCTCTCCCTGTGGTCGCGAGGATTTTTTTCCGGGTCCTCCGGTTTTCCTTCCACATTTTAAATCCACATGTGTTTAGAGTATTTGGCTGCCATACATTTCCACATGATAAGCCGCTACGTTGAACTATCATTTATGGCCAGGTCAGTGGGCCTTACCTGGCAAAATAACAAAAAATAGTTTTAGTTTAGCTATCTCTGATTTTGCGCTGCAGTGCCATGGGTCCTCCACTCCTTCTGTTAACATATCTTTTTCCTGCAATACCTCTTTGGCAGTGGCGCATAAGAACGAACTACAAAACACTCAACACATTCGTCAATAGCACTGCTTGAAAATAAACAAACATTACGTAAGGGATCAAGTTTTCAGGGAATGGCCCTTCTGCTTAGCACACGGATAGAGAGGCCAAAGAGATGTAGTGAATGAGTTGGAGACTGTACGATACACCACGGGGCTCTGGTACGAAGCGAATTGTTTTCCAAATGAAGAGTCTGGTATTGGCACATGAACAGCTACCCATTAGTCAATAATGAGCAATAGACAAACCCTTAAAAAATATAAACATGTATTATGCACATGCTCATGTGGTATAAAATGAGTGAGCATCCCATGCACAAGGAGGGGAGATTTAACACAAAACGACTGCTGCCAACGGGCCAGGAGCCCACTTGGTTGCACTGCATCATCCGCACGTCCTCGTAGCCCTGCAGGTGAGTCTCAATCGCGGCACAATCTGTGAGCGAGCCACCAACCCTGCCTGCACAATGCCGCACGGCAGGCACGCTCCACCGAGGTTCGTGATGACGCGGGCAACGGCGTGAAGTGGTTCCCCATGGGCAACGACGAATGGAAAACGAGCAAGGGGGGAACGCAATTCTGAGCAGAGCACAAAGACAAAGATCCCCCGTATAGTCTTAAGAGACTGTGAGTGGCAAACACCATCGTTTAATGATATTTCAATTAACGATCCGCCTCCCATAAGGTCCCCATTGTTTCTACTAACGATGCATTTTCGATTAACAATACGTTTACGATATCACGCGGCCGCCGGTTTTGGCCAATCGGAGCGCTCCTAAGTGGACTCAGCAGACCTCAGCCAATCAGTGTCGCTCTTTTATGAGCGTTTTGAGAGTAACTTGCTGTTAGCTTTTGAATGTTTCATGTTCGGTGCTTATGGAAACAGCTCTCTTGAATATTTAAGTGTTATTTTTACTTAAAAGTCAAATAAGATCAATAACAATGGCCCCTAAAATGAATGTGAAAAAAGCCATACATTTTCTTAGCCTAAGGTAAGAATTTTTATGTTATGCTCAATCTATGCCCCTTTTTATGCTATGTTTTTAGGGTGAAAAAGGTCAACTTACGATCGTCTTGGAACAAATTAAGCCTTTAAAAAGTATTTCCTATATTCGATTAACAATAATTTCAATTAACGATGGTTTTCGTGGAACCAATTAATATCGTTAACTGTGGAACCATTGTATACACACGGCAATAATACATATGTACGTTTTTGGACTTCTTTAGCATCATACATAACAAACTGTGCTCATTGGAAGTCTGGATAGGCACTCGTTTAAGGCCGAGTCGACCTAGGGGAGGCCCAATGGTAGTTCAAATTTTTGCCAAAAGTTATCGGACGTGAGTGGGAATCAAACTAGGTTCACCGGGTTTGAAGCGCAGTGCGCTAACCACCGCACAACCGCTCCCATGAGCATAGCAGAGAACAGACACCTACACAGAAACACACACATTAACTAAACCAGGTTTCTCTCGCTCTCCTTTCACGGATACAAATAAATGAAAACTGTGCAGTAGCAGATTTTAATTAGGCGAGTACTAAGGTTAAACTATATTCCATTTCTTAATTACTGCAGTCAATAAAAAAATAAAATCATCGTTGTAATACCACGTATACATGGTATCAGCAGTTCTAATTCATATAGATGGGGAACAATAAACCCTCTTCCGTGAAATGGCGCACACAAAGATCCCTCGTATTGCCTTACCAGACTTTAGTGGCAAGTGCTGTTAGCGAGCACCTATGAGCGGGGTGGGTGGCCAGCACCACGCCTAACCGCTGTTATCTCCGCAGTGGCGATGTTTACACAGTGCGCCAAGTGCTTATTTGAGGCTGAGTCGACCTAGGGGAGACCCAGGACCAGTTCAGATAATCGTCACTGGCGTTGGCCGTGAGCAGAAATGAAACTCGTGTCGTCGGGTTCGTAGCACAGTGCACTACGGCTGCACTACCGCTGCACTACCGCTCCCTCCTTTAAGTGCATTGGTGAAGTCAGAATTATCCTTTGGAGCACTAGTTCTCTGCGACTCACATTTGAACACCAAACTTCCCCTTACCCAATCCGGCCCCCCTCACAGCCGTCACCCCCTCTGACTCGGGAGGACGCGAGGCCCTTGGGCTCGGGTGGCTGGGGATCCTGTTTCTATTTCCCATCCTGGTCCGCCCATTCCGATGAGCGCTCGCGCATCTCATCACCTGACGTCCTCGAGCCAAGCGGTCACATGGCAGTGGGTACACCCCCCCACCCTGCTCTGCACTACCCATCGTTTCGCACCTCCAATTAGCACGGTTGGCTATGTACGGTGCAAAATAAGTTCAACGTACCCCATCTTCACACACTCAAGTCAGAGTTTTATTCTTCATTTATATAAAACAAATATTTTACCCGCCCGATTCTTGTATTGGCGTCATGTCATGAAAAAAATCTGTTCCGATTTCTCGCAGAGCAGTGCAATTCATCATATTAGACAACGGCCAATGGAAGCGGATATCACAGAGTTACCTTTGAGATCAGTTCAGTGACCTCTAATCCACACAGTAGGGGGCAACACTTTCCCACTTGCCCTGCCACCATGTTCATCGCATGACAGTCAAAACTATATTTTAATTTTTCCCAAATCTCTCAGGCATTTAGGAAAATAAATTCAAGAACCAGTTTAATTACAAGCAGTGGCTGAAACCTGGATTCAAAGCCACGATCCCCGCGGTGCCGGCTCAGCGCTCTGACCTCCGAACCATCCGGCCACCTCAAAGTTTTTGTAAAAAAAAATGCACATCTCCTACCCGGCATAGAGCCCTCACACTTGCGTACGTGCCACTGTGACGAACGTGGGATGCACGCGATCCTGCTCCCTAAGTAGGTCAGATGCCTCGAAGGAGACCACGGCTAGCGCGGCAGTGCCAGCGGCAGCAGCGGCGCGCACACATGTACGCATGCGGCCCGGCGCAGGAATTTCATCAGCGCCACGGCTAATTGCACCGACGGTGCCAAAGCTCATCTGGCTCTCGGCAAAAACCCGGAGCGCGCTGCCTGCCTACTTGCCGCACTTAGGCCCCCAAGAGCCTACAGTGTCACCCAGAATACCAATGACCTTCTGCCTTCATCGTCCGAGGCCATTTTATATGCCGCGGCCGGGTGAAGGTCACCTCATCTCGCAGCCTCTGCCTGCACTCCTGTGTGGCCGTGAATATCGTTTTGCTCGCTCCGGGGGGCGTGGATATGTCACGTTTAATGACCCCTATTTAAATAATGTGCTGTTGCGGAGAGCTATTCAGGGTGCTGCGGCTCTGATCGGTGACTAAAGCCTCATTCATCTGATTCACTGAGCAAGAGCCCTTCACATATTCACAGAAAAGCAGATTAATTTAAATTGCTCATGAAGTTCTTGCTGCTGGTATTTACAAAGGGTGTTTCTTTGTGTGTCTGTAATAATGCCGCTGTTATGGGCTGTGGGTTCAGGTCGGGTGAGATAACACAGAGCAATCATAGAACAGTCATTGACTGCAGCCTGACTGCCACTTTCCCCATTGCCCCGATAACCGGCTTCCTCAAAAAGACGAAAATTCAGTCGATGAACACAAATCATTGCATGCAATATTGTGAGCATGATAATATACGAGGACACTGAAACTTATTAACTCGTTACCATTACAAAACGATCAATATTGGTATTTCTACAGTTAAAGTTCATGCCATTATTGCCACATACTACCAAGGCTAAAGTTCATGACAACGAATCTGTGCCGAGGCCTTAAATAGAGAGAGGGGGGAGGGGCCGGGGCAGAGAGAGGACTGGGGAGGCGGACACACGAGAGGGGACCAGCAGGCAAACAAGGGGACAAGGAGGGAGCAGTGTGGTATTCCGGACCACAGTGGCCGGAGGAGAGACAATGGTTTAGAGCAAGTAAATCGAAAGTTTGAGAAAGCAAATTTAGGAAAATGAAGAAGTGTAATGCAATGCAACACAGAGGGTCGGTGAACACACAGTTAACACATAGCCTGGTTGATTAACTGCTCCCTCCTTGTCCTCCTCGTTTGTCTGCCTCCCCAGTCCTCTCTCTGCCCCGGTCCCTCCCCCCTCTCTCTATTTAAGGCCTCAGCACAGATTCGTTGTCTTTCTGTTTGTCTTGGTGCGTGTCTCGCTCAGTGTGTCTCTGTATGTGTGTCTGCCTATGTTGTTTCCGCGTCTGTGTTTTATCATTCATTCTTACCTGATAATGGCTGCTTGTGTTGCAACCGAAACGTCGTATTCAATTATTATTTGATTTGATTTTCTACGTGACTTTACCGAAAGAACCAAAGAGTAATTCCTGCAGTCACGAAAGCTTCGAATCTAGTTTTCATGACACTGCTCTTCCGACTTTAATCAAGAGTCCCACCAGAATAACCACCTCCGTTGCAGCGTGGTGAATAAAACAATATTTTTTTATTCTTCTGTGTTGATGAGCGACTGGGGGGTATGAGAAGAAAAACAGGGTGACAAAACGTGCTTGCGCAACGCTCGGGCGGATAAGCATGCAATAAAACGTGCCAATTTATTGCAGCGTTAAGGGCTAAACTGCTCACCCACGACCTTTAAACCGAGTACCTCCGCGTAACACAGCGGCAGCAGCGGTGACAGGAGCAGCAGCAGCCGGCGCGACGCAAACACCAGCCCTGCGGCCCGTCAGGCCCTTGGCCATGTCCCGCGCAATGGAACGCGGCGCCTGGTGCGCTTGCGATTGTCGCTCAGCAACGAACAGAGGGGCAGAGGAAAACGCACGATCGTGGAACTCGGAGAGCCGCATGCGGGTCCCTTGAGCGAGTTAATCGCTGGAGATACTCGGCAAAATCTTTGGCAGTGATTGCGCCTGGCAGTGGCTGGAAGTGACCTTGAAGTATGTACATATGCGTGCGTGTATGCGTGTCGTGTAGCGGTAATGTAGCGGTTAGTGTGCTGCGCTACAAACCCGGCGACCCGAGTTTGATTGTCACTCACGGCCAACACTATTGACGCTTATTTGAACCGGTATTGGGCCTTCCCTAGGTGGACTCCGCATCAAATGAGTACCTGGAACGATGTGTAAAAATCGCCACTGCGGAGACAAAGGCGGCCGGACATGGGGCTAGCCACATTGCCGCCCGTGTGCCATGCAGACTTTCATAGGTGCTCGCTAATAGTACTTGCCCCAACAGTTTGTTACGGCTATAGGGAGATTTTTTTTGTGCGTGTTTATATGCATGCATGTGTGTATATAAGCGCGCGTCTGCGTGTGTGCACGTGTATGTACATGCACGTATATGTAAATGTGCATGTGTGTAGATATGCACGTCTGCGCATGTGTGCGCATGTACATGCACGTGTGTACATTCGCGCATGTCAGCGTGTGTACACGTGCATGTGTGTGTACATACACGCGTGTCTGCGCGTGTGCACTTGTACACGTGCATGTGTGTATGTGCATGTGTATGTGCATGTGTGTGTACATACATACACACGTGCCTGCGTGTGTGCGTGCGTTACCGCGTGGCAGGGCTCGAGGCCGAGCCCGCTGTCCCCCATCGTGTAACGAGTGGCGTTGCGCGACGCCTCCCCGGGGGCCTCGCTACGGCTGCTTTAGGTTGTGGCAGAAGATGAGTCTGTAATTCCTCATTGACGGCGGCACGGCGCTTGCTGGGGGGTCGGCTAGCTGGCCCTCCACACGACTCAACACGGCTCTGTGGGACAAGCAGCACACAGGGCAGGGGGGGGGAAGTGAGGGCACAATGCGTTACATTGGCAGCTCCTGACCTGCACCGTGCAGGAAAAATTAACGAATGCGCGCGGGGTGCGTCAGCGCCACGTCGCGGCGACAGAGCACATGAAAGCACAACGTGAAGTTAGTGGGGGGGGAGTCTTGCAGATCTTGAATGAGGTGCCGCCATTCGGAGACGGTAGAGAGCCACTGCATTCGATGGACTGCCACGTTCCTGCCAAAATCTGTGCCTCATGCCAAATTGGCAGCGGCGGCGGTGCACAGGCAGACTGGAGGTCCGGCTGTCAAGCCATGCCCCGTACTCAGGGTTGCGATGGTTCACTCACTCGTGGGTGGCAGTTGACTGTGATGAAGTTATTCAAATCAAGCGATGAGGGGTTCAAGTTCGCAGTGAAAACGTTAAAACTACGCGTGGAGTACGGCCACAGCAGGCGCTCGCGACAGTGAGCCCTCCCACTTGCGGTGAAAGCCACGAAGCGCCTTGATCATAGTCAATGACTAATTAAACAACCATCCAACAAAAGTGAGCCAAGTGAAATGTACAAATTTTGGTTTATTTCAAAATAGATTGAAAGTATCAGGCTAATGAAGTAACTTGAAAGTTAAAGCACTTACCTCCTCGGCCAGGGAATGTAGAGAATGGAATGTTTTAACTCCCAGCCCCCCACCCCCAATGCCCTGGGGAGCAGCCTGGCAGCCCGGTATTCGAGCGACGGGGCTCTCTCTCCCGATGACCTCCTTGACCTTCGCATGGGGAAGGGTACGTTCCGCTCACCTGACGTGCCACATCCCAATCAGCTGCGCAGCCTTCCCGGATCCCACCTCTCCCTGCGGTACGATTGCAATGCGGAGATGTGCTCCTCGTGAATTTTATTAAAACGCTCCAGCCAAACGCCGCTCCAACCACTCTCGCAATGCGCGGCACCTAAGCCATCTGTGGGGAATTTGGATGGAGCTCAGGAAACGTGCGGAGGCACACAATGGGCCGCTCGCACAACTACACGGTACACGGCCGACCCCGTGCGTTAGCGGAGCAGGACAGGCCGCTCACACGCTCGGGCATTCCCCTCCGTTTCTTGACCGAACTGGTGATCACACAGGAAGCATCAAGCTATTTTAAGTCAGAGTAATTGGGCGACCACATCATCATTATCTGCACCATTCGTGATGATCTATCCACTGCCGGATGAAGGCCTCACTAAGCCACTGCCAGCTCTCA
The DNA here is from genome assembly GCF_964198595.1 of Lampetra fluviatilis. Classification (NCBI taxonomy): domain Eukaryota; kingdom Metazoa; phylum Chordata; class Hyperoartia; order Petromyzontiformes; family Petromyzontidae; genus Lampetra; species Lampetra fluviatilis. The sequence goes on from NC_136315.1 coordinate 10,737,823, forward strand.
TAGTACCACAATAACAATCCACCCAGCACCTACACGTGAGATAATTGAATTACTCCATCTCCGTAGCTGATGTCCTCTTGGGTGTGTTACACCTGCTCTTGGCTGCCTCTGTCTTAAGTCTCGACCACTGGCCATCGTCCATTCTAGCCATGACGTGTCCTGCCCAAGCCCACTCACATCTCTTAAAGGTCTATATGATGTCTCTAATTTGTTCTCTAATCCACGAGTTCCTCCTTCTGTCTCTAAATGTAAATCCAAGCACGTGCCTCTACATGCCTCGTTGTATACTTTAGAGCTTGTGTTCCATTTTTCTTCCTATGTTTCCGATCCATATTCACAAGTACTGTAGTTAAACGTTGACCGCTCAGAAACACCGCTGTAACGGTGCATGTTCCGCATTGTGCGACGGGTTCCCTAATAGAAGAACCACATTATAGCAAAAATACGTTGTGTGAACACCACTAAGCAAGGAGTGACCGTATGTCACATGTACAATGCATCCAATTAGGTGACATTTTTAGAAATCTATTGAAATACAAGTCAAGTGAATGTTACACAAGCTGGCTGGGCATGGTGGTACATGCCTGCAGTCGAGCCCTCGAGAGTGAAATGTGAGTGGATCAGGCACATTTGTTAAACTCACAAACCCACGAGTCCCGCACGGTTGTGAGAACCCCGCTGTAAGGAGCATTGCCACCCCCCTCGTATCTCAAATGATTCTGGGTTCTGAAGTCTCATACGACTAGAATGGTCAAACAGCCCCTGTGACCCACACGGAGTGAGGAGGCCTTCATCGGGCAGTGGATTGCCCACGTTGCAAAGCGTTCACTAACATGGGAAAAAACAAAACATTCCAACTATGGAGGACCCTTATGAAGAAGCAACTTGACATGATTACAGTACATTTGGATTGTAATCACCCTGCACGTGCTATACCCATAGCAGGATTTAACAATAACCACGCAGCCTGGTTACGCATAAACACACATGACCCTGAGACGGTGATGCCCTTGTTAGGCTCGCTACTATGCTGCCATGTTAGTAAGCATCTATTTTGGCCAGGGTGGCACACATGGGGAGACGGCCAGGACCGATTCTGCACTTGCCCCCCTAACTGGTGTAGAGAGGCTGGGCGTGTTGACACATGGCTCACACAAGGCTCCACCACCCTCAGACAAAGCTCCCCCATGTAGCCTTGACAGACTGTTGGGGCAAGCGTTGTTAGCGAGAACCTATGAAGATTAGGACGGCACACAAGAGTGGCCAGCATCAAACCCGGCCACCTTTGTCTCCCTAGCGCTGATATCGATGCATGACACCAAATATCAATTGATGTCCAAGTCGACATAGGGGAGGCCCAGGACCTGTTCAGATTATTCGTCACCGATGTTGGCTGTGAGCGGCAAATCAAACTTCGGTTGCTGGGTTAATAGCGCAGTGTGCTAACCACTGCGCCACTGCTCCCCCAAACTACAATTTTTTTTATTTTACTAGGTCCACTGAGCCGTGAAGCGATTTTTCAGAAGTTGGCTTAACATGTGGAAATTTATAGCAGCCAAATACTCTAAACGCATGTTTCGAAATGTGGCGGGAAAAATTGGAGGACTCGGAGAAAAATTAATGCGACCACAGGGAGAACAGCTCTAAATATACAGGTGTCAGGGTCGGGATGGAACCCCCCGACCTCCTGTATACAAGGCAAGGTAGTTAACATCTCCTAGCCACCGTGGCACCCACAAACACAGACACGCACTGCTGAAGGTGGCTCCATTAAAGCTGAACGAGCGGCCGGTGAGCGACATTTCCACGTGGCCACGGGGCTCTGGGACCGTCGCCACAATCGAGGCAGCTTCTCAGTAAATAAACGTGGGGTGCCTCGCTCAGTCCAGCAGCAGCAGCAGCGCCCGCGCACCAACAAATGAAACCACTGGGCTACACTGCTATCTCCGAGGACGCTCTTCAAGGATATGGCCATGGTGGATATGTCACCGAAGGGCAAGAGACTGATAAACACGGCCGTATAGCGAGCATAGCGGCGGCGGCATCAAGTGCATTGTGGAGTGAGCGTGTGTGACCTGACAATTGTCTTATAAAAAAATAACGACTATAAACCTCTTCCAACATGTCCAATCAATGCGGAAGAGTAGACCAAATACTCTCTAGCGCTCCCTCTAGTGGAGGCCCTGCACTCAGCAGCGGAGTGAGCAAGCAATTGCAGGGCTGCACCTTTGTCGTATTTTACTGTACACTAAAGATGCATGTGTGACGTAGCCTCGTACGGAGGGTGAAGTTAATGATGTCATCATCATCATCAGGCATGAGCAATCCACTACTGGATGAAGGCATCCCCAAGCAGTCGATATCCCTCAAGTTCAAGTGCGATACCTGGAACTAAAAGGATGAACTCTTTACAGAAAGTTGCATGTGCGAGAAGTGGATTGTAATTTAGTTTTTTGGATGGCGGCTATATTAATTGAGTTTTGTTGTAGGAAGGTGTTGAGTTCAAGAGATGTGTTGTTGATGCCGTTGATGTTTATAGTTGAATATTTTTTAGGTCGTTTTTGTTGTGGACGTTTTGTTGTGCTTGAAACGATGGTTGCGATGGATGAGGTAGTGGTGCTAGTGTGGTAGTGCAAGGTGGAGTTGTTGGAGTGGATGATGGACAATATTTGCAGAACCAGCCGGAATTTGAACTGGGGATGCGGGCTAAAGTAGTGCAGCAGCGTTTGTGGTACCAAGCTTTACCACCGTTGCACTGGATAGAATTTGCATTGACGTTCTTGCCGCAGCCGCCACAAGGGAAAAACGGGGCCTGGATTCAATTCGACGTCTCCAGCAATAATGAGAAGCCAGCTCCAGTATGCCGAGAGGGAGGCCTGGGCTGGCTGGCGAAAAGACAGGAAAGTGCGAGGGGTGATGTTGCCATTTGCAAGTGCTTTCATAGTACTTGGTCTCTCCACTTGGAACAAGCGGCAACACTGGAGAGACACGACAGGTCGGGTGATGATGCAACACGCATCCCGTAACAGAAGCATAAATCTGGAGGTGAATTAAAAAAAAGCAACTTTCATGTTGTGCATAATAGCCACGCAGTCTTTCGCAACATCGGATTGAACAGTGTTTAATGTATTTAAAGCCTGCGTTCTTTTTATCAATAAGGTAATTTGCCTGTCAGCAAAGAGGCTACATCAACAAACACCGCAGTGCCGATGTTGGGTCTTGAGTTTTGGCGCTGACTTTGACAACGCGAGCTTTGTTTGTGCCGAGGGGCGTGGGAGAGACGGTGTGAAAGACAGCGCTGTTTATTGTGAGTGTTTAATAGATTCCAATATTAGCTATTAGGAGCAGGCTACAACAACAGCCACAGCACAATTAAAAGTAATGTGGTTACCATAATGTCGTTGTCGACAAGGCGTGTCACATTTCTGGGCATACACTGATAATTATTACATAACAGCCAGTTTTAACATTAGGTTAAACTGGCATTGAACAGTATATACAATATTATTCCAATATTTAAGAATACATACCAAATTAAGAATACAAATTACGCTAAAAGTAACACATTAAACATATATCACCGTGTATATGAATATCAATACTCTACTATTATGATAGGACAGTGCTATTTTACAGGACCGTAAGTATGTATTCGACAGCTAATAATAATGGATAGACTCTAATTACAATTAACTGTGCGAAACAACATACATTAGATGTGCTCACCACCGCTCACCCCTGACAACGCACAGGCGAGCACGCTCATGCACTGATGAGGAATGATTCGAAATAATTGACACCACTTGTAAAAATAAAGCCAATTCTCATTAATTAATTCATTTTGAAATAAAGCACGCGTATGCGTGGCGCTGTTATGCATGCCGGTCGCGAGTGACAAGTTTGCAGGCGTTTGTTTCGAATCAATCCCTTTGAGTTTCCAATGCCTTATTAAACCGTGACTATGACAGCGATTAACAATACTGCCCAGTCTGCCTATATAGCCATTATTGATCATGGCCATGAAGATTACATGATAATCATCATCAACAATGACAGCAGAAGCACATGTTGGCTTCAATCCAGCGACGTTATGAGTGTCATAATACAGGTGTTGTTGTCATGATATGATTGTCACGATCGCATGATTATATGATTGTTGTATGCTTAGGATTGGTATATTATGGCATGATGACGCCATTATATGATTACGATGTTATGAGGATTCTCAACTTTGCATCTCGCGAATCAATGAGATGCAGGAAATACGCATTTTAAATTCAACCCAGCACTACTGATCATGCTAAAGTTATGATAATCATGTCAGTCATGATCGCATGTCACACGGATGAAGTTGATCATGACAACACTGCATCACGGGAAATCGTAGCAGCAGTAGCAGGTTTTGATTTCAACAAAGTGCTGATGAAGATGTTATAGTGAATTATCGTTGGCAAAGAACCCGACAATTGCATAACCGAACACCGCGACAGCTGCAGCAGCCTCGAGAGTTGAACCCTGCGCCCACGAAGCTGCTGCTACTGCTGCGAACCTGGATGCCATACTGAGGTTATTATGATCGTGACAATGATACCATTAGCATCACATGATGATGCCAAACACTGCATCACAGGCAGCCGTGATCGATGCAGCAGCGTCTGATTTTGAATTCAGCCCGGCGCTGCTGCTGCTGTTGATGATGATGGGTGCGATCACGCCGAGTGATCATCGTAACGACATTGAGGCACCGCGTGACTGACAGATGCATCGGCCAGCATCGCAGCAGAAATAATCACGTCGTGAACTGTGCTCTGCCACACGCGCGGGCAGCGGAGGTGAGAAGCCCCCCCCTCGCGTTCACATCCCAGACGATCTCAAGTGACGGGGGGGAGGCCTTTAAGAATGAGAGACCCTCACGATCTTGGGCACCGCCGCTCGGTGCGAGTGAGGCCACGGGAGCGGCAGACACCGCGCCCCCACCATTTCTAGAATTCGCGACCCGGGGGAGGATGGTGAATAGGAGAACGCGGCCGTGAACTCACGCGGGCAGGAAATCCGCCAGCGTCTCAAATCGCGAGTGCAAAGCACGAAGACATCAATTGCGTGCCGTGCGACTGGTTAATAGTCAATCAATTAGAACAGCAGCAACAACAGCAGCAACAGCAGGAACATTCTCGACAACACGAGTCGACAGACCTGGAGCGACGGAGCGAGCTGCTGGACTCGTCGCTTGAATCCCAAGAAACGATCTCCTCCCTGCTCCAGTTTTTTTCTCACCCCCCCCCGTGATCGAAATCCCCAGAGCGCTTAAGCGGCGGCGCGCTCCCATTGGTCGGCGTCCGCGCGTCCAGCCAATCGCGCGCGTCCACCGTGAGGTGTCGACGCCTATCCGTGGTAGAGATTTCAAACAGGAGGGCGGAGTGAAAATCGAAGGTGGTGGGGGTATTTAGGGGGGGGGGGTTGGCGATGAATCACGTGGTGCACGAGGGGCGGGGTGGCGCCGGGGGGGGGCACCTCCCCTCACACACAAACAAATGACGTAATCGCTCTGCCTGCTGCGCCACGTGCTGGCCACGTGCTGCAAGTGCACGTGTTTTTTATACACAATCAGCCACGGTCTGTCCACACGCACTGCTGAAGGGCCCCCTCCTTCCCCAGCCAAAGTCGGCGCCATCATCTCTCACGGTCATGTATTGGATGCAGCGACAACATCCAGCACCCGCACACCGTGCGAGCTCATTTGTACGCTCCCTCTCCGTGGCGGACGCCCTTGCAGACCTTTGGCCGCCAATCCGTTCGTCTCGATTCACTGGCATCGTTTTCTAGCCACGACGCGTCCTGCTCTTGACAGTCAATAACGATGTCCTCTAAATTGCCTCGCTTCGTGTAGTGTACGTATGTATTACTCAGCCGTGATCAACCCACTGCTGGATGAGGGCCTCCCCAACCCCACATCGCAATCCTGCAATTGGCAAACGAGAGCCAATCTCGGCGCTCCCGCGAAAGACACCGATTTGGAAACTTCCGCTCGCATGCCAGAGACGACGACGTTAATTCACATCGGCGTCACGGGTTATAAACGATCCGACGACGCCCAACGCCATCTGCAGACCTGTAACAAGAATGCCAGTGACTTAACATCGGAGCTTCCATTCGCTCCAGGAATCATTTCTAAGGCCCCCACCCACCTAAGCCGATTCCGCCAGACCCAACCCCCGACAGCGAGGGAGAGGGTGGGAAGGGGGTGGTAAATATGTTTCCGAGCTCAGTCCGGCTCAAATGAAGCTCTGCTTTACGTTATAGAATTATACTTCCAACACAGTTGCCTAGCCGGGGTGGAAGAGTAGGCCTAAATACATCTCGGGTAGAACCTTCCAGAGCGCCAGCAGTGGCATGAGAAAGCTATTGCAATTGCAGCGCGGCACCTTTAACGTAAACTAAACACGCATGCGTTCCATAGCCTCATGCGGTGCGGGTGAAGTCAATGAAATCATCAGCAGCAGCCATGAAGGGCTCCCCAAGCAGTCACGTCTCGCGCGTTCAAGTGTGACATCCGGGACTGCAAGAGTAGACTTTGCTCTTCAAAGTAAGAAAACAAATGTTGCTCAGGGTTCTGGTCTCCATCGCCGTGTTTGTCTTTGCGCGGCACCTGCTGCTTCTGGGTATTCCGCTCCACGGACCTCCCAGTGGGGCGCACCTGCACTGACAGAGCGTGGAATATTCCGTCAATGACTGCAAGCGGGCAATAAATGGACAACGTGTTACTCGACTTGATGCCCTATGGGACCACAGTAAACCACTGTAGTCTGCGCTCATTCAACGGAGGAG